>NW_023425562.1:42773763-43373763 GCF_014108245.1 Pipistrellus kuhlii | reverse complement strand
CTCACTTATGACTTTAATAACCTATTGAGGCAGATCTCTTTGTTATACCCACTTCACAGAAGACAGAACTGAAACATGGAGCAGTTGAACAGAAGCCCATGTTTTTATAGGTGATGACCTGCACAGGTGAAATATTCAGACAGATAACCTGGCTCAGGAACTGTACGTGTATCCACTATCCACACTATAGTAGGCAGACTCTGGGTTATAACAAGGTATTTCCTTGTCTTTCATTGAAAAGAACTCTTTTCTTCAGCACTCACAATAAAGAAATAACTTCACACAGAATCCAAAGGGGCAGACAAGGGTCAAATACTAAGCCCCTTACCTTTTATCTGGGCTTGATAGTCACCAGGAGAGGAGGCAGGGCTTTCAGTCACTTTTTTAGGGCTCCATCTAGAGGTAACCTTGAACAATGTGTGGAGACTGGAATGGGGTGACCTCCTCTGAGCTCAGAGAGAAAATCAAATCATGCCTAACACTCCCATCCCTCAAACAATTCTGTCCAGCTGGAGTTCAGTAGAAATGAATGACCCTGAGAGAAAAGGAAACTGAAAACAAGGTGTTTTTCTCCAGAGTACACTGTACCTGAGGCATGGCAGTGGCCAGAGAGAGAGCTGGCATTCCAGGCTTCTAGCTCCTATCCCACAGGGGTAGGGATATTTGTCCTATGGACCAACTTTTTAATTGAGATAGAATTCATGTACCATAAGGTTCACCTTTAAAATATGAACAAGTCACTGTTTTTTAGTATGTTCACAAGGTTGTACAACCACCACCATAATGTAATTCCAGAATGATTTTATCACTTTTCAAAGAAACCCCATACACAGTTCTCTTTTCTTCCTAAATCTGAGTGGGGTGAGAGGGAGTTGTAGATAGAAAAGTTTTTTTGTTTTTTTAAATAAATCTTTATTGTTCAGATTATTACAAATGTTCCTCTTTTTTCCCCCCTCCTCCATTGCTCCTCTCCACCAGGTTCCCACCCTACCTTCTGCCCTTTTTCCACCTCCCATTGTCCTCATCCATAGGTGCACAGTTTTTGTTCAGTCTCTTCCTGTACCCACCACTCCCCTTTTCCCTGAGAATCTTCAGTCCACTCCCCTTCCATACCTCTGATTCTATTATATCCATGAAGTTTTTATTAACTAAGGCATAAGTCCAATTCTATATAGTAAAAGGCTAACATGCAAATTGTCCCCTCCACTGGGAGTTCAAACAGGAGTTTAACCAGGAGTTTGGCCAAGGGACAGGACCAGTCGGCCAACTACCTGAAGCCCCTCCCCCCAGCTGGCCTGGCCCAATCTGTCCCAATTGGAGTAGGTTGGCAGATCCCACCTGTGCATGAATTTGTGCACTGGGCCTCTAGTAATAGAAGAAAACAACTAGAAATAAGACTCAGGATGAAAAAAAAATTACAAACATAAGAAATAAGAGTTCTCAGTCAAGGTTGTATCATAGACCATTGTCATCAGATAGGGCAGAAATTCTTGGAGCAGGAGAAGGATGGTTTTATTTGGGCTCAAAAAGAAATTGACCTGACTCCCAAAGGACAGAAACAAGTAGCTCAGCCTGGACATGGAAGAAGAAATAGTGTGATGAGGTAGGATGAATTGGCCTTCCAGGGAACTTGTGAGGCTGAGTTCTGAGACGAAGCCACCACGATCCCTCACACAGAAGTTGGGTTTGAGGAAAAGGCAGTAATTGATAAGAACCATCAGTTTGTTTAAATATGGAGTTTGGGTTAGCTCAAGTAAGCAGATATTTCATTCTCTTTCCTCCCACCCCACTAATAGACAAGATTATGAATGACATCTGTGTCACTGAAGACTCAGCAATTCTCAGAAGTTTTGTCAACTTATGTCTCTGGGTATTTTCTGAATATGTACTGACACCATTGGTTCCAGGAATCTAGGAATCCAATGAAATACAAGAGGAAATTAAGTTTCAGGAACCATCCTTCTATTGCTAGTGTCTTTACAGGTTGGTTAAGAAATATTTCCTAGTTTATCCTGAACCTCACTTCCCTGTGAAGGGCATGATGATTTGACAGCATTGTTAAGTTGTAAATTATAGGGGACATTCTCTTTCATTTTTTTAAACCAAGAATGTTGTTGTACCTGTTTACAGGACAACTGGTTAGTGGAGAAGATTCTTCAAGCTTAGAATAATAGAAAGCCTGGTTAGCACAGTGCCAGAGCAGGGGCTTATTGGTAAGGGAGGTTTGCAAGGTTGCATAACTTTTGGGAAGCCAAGTTTCCGAGTCCATTCAATCATCATATACTTCCCATCTTATTACCTCTAAACCAGTTTATATTTTCCTGGAAATAATCCTGCCCTTCATCTGCATCTCCCAGACTTGCAGAAGTTATCACTTCCTTGAGTCTTCTGGTGGCCCAAAGTCTAATAATGGCTACTCCCACACATACTATTTATGATCCGTTATTGCAAGAGGAACTTGTATTTTTGAAATCGTCCCAGTGATGTCTTCTTTACGCTGTGAGGGTTACTTGAGAAAACTTGGTAACTAATTGTACTCTATGTAAAAAAAAAAAATGTTCTTAAAGTTTACGGCATTAAATTGAATACTTGGTCAATACCCATTTTGATTTATAATATTCTTATGATATTTATCTTTTAAAAAGTATTTAAAAAATTTCTGAAATACTAGATTCTTGCCATCGTAGTTAAGATAGTTCAGAAACATAGGAAAGTGTGAGTAGGGACTCTGTCTCCACTCTCAAATAGGACTGCTGTCATAAGGTACACAGATGAGCTTAATTACTATGAGTGAAATTTATTCTCTCACACTTCTGGGAGTTAGATGTCTAAAGTCAAGGTGTGGCTAGGCCCACATTACCTCTAAAGGCTCCGGGAGAGCCCTTCCTTGTGTCTTCCAACTTCTGGAGGTTCTTAGTGTTCCTTGGCTTGTGCATTTAGCCTCTATCTCACATGACATTTCTGCATGTCTCTTCTCTTCTTACAAGGGTAATAGTCATTGGATTAGGAGCCACCCTGATCCAGTGCTACCATATCTTAACTAATTATGCCTATGACTTATTTCCAAATAAGGTCACACTTTGAGATTCTGCATTTTTGAGAGGTACTACTCAACCCACTGTAATCAGCATTCCCATTGGACAACAGCTATTAATTATTAAATAAGGTATATATTTGTATCCATATGATCATGAATAAGCCTGAATAGCCTAGACCCTGGGAGATCCATGAACACCAGAATGTACTTCTTCATGTTTATCTATTGAGGGTGATGAGGACAAGATGGTCAGTGTTAGCACTGCCATCATTCTGGGGCAGCACATAGGCAGACCATGAGGCTTGCAGTATGTGGAACATTCTGTGGCATGGTATGGAGTGACTGAGGTAATGTCTCCTGTGTTGTTTGTCCACTCTAGACCTCATGAAATGAGCTCAGAGAAGCTGTACCCTACTTTCTCCATTGTTTTTTGGGATTGTGGGGTAGAGGGTGCTAACTTCTAGTGGCAACAGTTGAGTGACCGTAGAAGTAAAGTCCTAGTTTCAAGGGAAAAGATTAAGAGAACAATATATGAAATTGGCATATAGCCCTTCTCAAGACCTTAAAGGAGGACTAGTTCCAAAGGCAAGATGTGCTTAATGATGGACATCTTCTGACCCAGTCCCCCCAGTCAGATGGTGTGTGTGTGTGTGTGTGTGTGTGTGTGTGTGTGTGTGTGTGTTTGTGTGATTAGGCAGAAAGAGAAGGAGGTGGGGGAGAAAAACAATGAGAGTGGGGAGTCAGGGAGGAAAAGAAACACAGAGACGGAAATAAGGAGAGAAAGAGAGAGGGAAACAGAGAGAAAAAGAGAGACTGTGAGATAGCATAGAAGGAAGACAGAGACAGGGAGACAGATAAAGAGAGAATGACTCCACCGAAGTGGATGGCATGTCATGAAATCACTATAATTGACTGTATCTGGGAGCCGAGAGACTTGCTCTAACCTAAATACCTTCTAAAAAGTGGCCTTCAAATTAGAGTTATCCTAAAGGTGTCCACAGAAGCTCTTCTGTTGAATGAACATTTCTAAATATCAAAGGCATGTGTTCTCTTCTCCAGAATTTATCTGCCAGAAAATTGTCCTGTGTTCACAGTAGTACATTTCTCAATTCTCCCACATTTCATAAAAGAAAGGCAAACTTGTCACCTGCCTCAAATCTCACACCAGTGAGATGCCCAGGAGTAACAGGGGAAATCTCATTGGGTCAATCAAGATGCTCTATGCCTTCTAGGGCTTCCTGCTTTCTTATTTTATAGGCAATCCTGGAAACTGAAGAATGGAATAACAGAGGTAAGTATTTTAGCACAGATTGGCTTATTCTGAATAAGAATATATAAAAACTAAGGCAGCAGTGGTTAAAGTAAAGACAAATTTTCAGTAACAACACAGCGTCTTTGAAGCTTAGATGACTGTGGAGATTGTGTTCTTCTGAAGACAGAGCAGAAAAATATCTACAAAAGCTGCTAGACACTAAATATGATTTTTCTACCCATGAATTTACACGTGAGGAAATTTTTTTCCTGTCATTCCTGATACTTATTACAGGCACAAGAAAATGCAATACTAATTGGCATGTTTTACTGGGTTATATATTTTCAAGATACATTTGATAAAACCTATAAAATTTATTTCAGATTTTCCATACATTCATCAATTAAAACATAAAGTTGATTTCATCAAATCTCATCATGAATATTTTCTCCTATGAAAGTTACTTTTCATTTTATTTCATCTCTCAAAATGAAGACTGGTTCAATCTTCTATAAACAAAGTCCAAGATTCTGTATTAGATAAAGAACCAATGAATTTTTAGCACAATACATTTTTATCTTATATTAAAAAGCATAGAAAAATTTTTAATGATTAATCTTATTAAGAGATGTTGCTCCAATAAAAACATTAGCTTTTATGCTTAGTAAGTGTCAAAATTTTAATGTATTGATTAATTTTTTCAAATTTATACTAACAATAAATGTAGCAATAATTCAATCTATAAGAGACCTTTTAAACATTTAGAGCAATATGTTCATGGAAAATTCAAACATTTTATATTTTAAATTTATATAAATCTTTTCATGTTGAGATGGATAACAAAGTTATCAGTAAGAGATTTTAAAATCTAAAAATATTTAACTAGAATAAAATTCTTTGAAGGCAGTGGAATGGAAATATAATTTCCATGTAAAAAGGAATGATGTAAAATATTCAAAAGTAAAAGGGATTGTTCATGTATTTTAAAAATGAATGATATCATTCACAATATATGTAAAGTGAACCATCATGCTGTATGCCTTAAATGTATACAGTGATGTAGGTTAATTATTTCTCAATAAAACTGGAAAAACATTTTGAAAAGGATCATAGTGGATATCATATAGGCAGACTCCACTGGATGCTTTTAAAAGAGTGATGTAACAGTTTTATTTTAAAAGAGTGATGTTAATAACAGGACATAAATTGTATTCTTTCCAACTATTTATATTATTTAGATGTGATAAAAAAATATGTCAGGGTTTAATAAGTAAGAAATTATGAGTTGTTTTTGAGCAAAAGGTTTGCAGGGCCCAGGCGTCTTCAAACTACGGCCCACGGGCCACATGCGGCCCGCAGAGGAGTCTGATCCGGCCAGCCAGGTTTTTTGGGCAGTGAGCGCAGCCGAGGTGTTACAGTAGGAATTAGTAGTTCATATAGTCCGGCCCTCCAGCTCTCTGAGGGACCGTGATCTGGCCCCCACTTTAAAAAGTTTGAGGACCCCTGGCCCAGACCCAGGCCTTGGTGGAGCTGTGTGCTAAGTTCAGCACATCCTGGGCCAAACCTCTGGTGACATCATGTGGCAATGGCTGCAACAGCAACTCTTTAGTACACGCTCCATAGGGACAAAATCCATTTCTGGCCTTTTCTCTTTAAAACAAGGGCTGACCATTTCTTGTCACACACCAACTGGGTAAACACCCCAGGTTCTGAAAGTTATTAAGGGAGGGAGGATCCAGGAAGAGAGAATGACTTCATTATAGAGAGGACGTGGCTGGATGACATTTCATCGGATTATGAAACAGAATTTGGTATTTCTACCAACAAACAAGAATCCTGGCCCAAATGGCTTCACTGGTGAATTCTATTGGATTAAAAGTTTAACATCAATCCTTATGAAACTTTGCCAAAAAATTGAAGAGGAGGGAGCATTTCCTAATTCATTCTATGAAGGCAGCATTACCCTGTTATAAAGCCAGATAGACACTATAAAAAGAAAACTACAAACCAATGCCTCTTATAAATGTTAATACAAAAGCCCTCATAAAATCCTGGCATACTGAATTTAGCAGTGTGCTAAGGGGACTGTATATCCTGACCAATTAAGATTTATTTCTGGAATGTAAGATTAGATCAACATACGAAAATCAGTCAGTCAATGTACTAAAAAAATTAAGGAATTAAGAATAATTTATTAGTAACTATGCTTTACCAAATTAAATTATCTTTAATCATGACCAAAATTAGTGCAGCATTCCAGATCCTAAAGGAATCTAGTTTTTCTTGCCCTGTGTTTTTGTACAGGGGCCAGAGGTTGTGACTGGCCTGGCCCTTGTAGTTCTTATTACTACTGAATGGTGCACTTCAAGAAAAAGTATCAGGGAACTTTGAGAAATGAGATTCTCAAAAGTCCTGGACTTCTGGACTTTACCCAGCATGCCTGAGGGATACATATGAAGAGAGAGAAAGAGGGAGAGAGAGAAAGAGAGAGAGAGAACCTCAGGTTAAGGGATCAGGTCAAGGGTGTCACCTGTGCTTCTCCATGGTTTCAGGTCAGAAATTTGCTGTTATTAAAAAGAGTGTTTTTATGCTTACTCTTTGCCAGTTTTGTCCTAGGTTCTATGAAAAAGAAAAAGTAAAATGAGACAGATTCTACCTTTATGTTGCTCAGCCACTCATTGGCAATATCTGCCAATAAATGCACAAGAAATAGAGTAAATAAATAACTTGAGAGGCTAAGTTGTAGAATATGATGAAACTCAATGGGCAAGACAGCAACAAGAAGTCTCTGTGCAGTTGCCTAGGAAATCTGGGACCATTGTTTTAACACAATACACCTCAAAGCCTTAGCTCTTTTTGCACAGTCTGCACCCCAGGAGCAAGCTCCAGTGATTCTACAAGCTTTGTTTTTTAATAAATTAAGCAAACATGAACTAAAGGGACTATTACCTTATCTCTATTCATTGTGCTGTGTAATTGAGAAACTCAAAGCTATAATAGTTTGCCTCTTCAGGTGAAAAAACCAGTTAGGCAACAGAGCAGTGTCCAGACATTCATACAGTGGTGCTGTGAGGGGTGGGGATGGAGGTGGGAGGGTGAGGGTGAGGGGGTGATAGTAGGGGGTGGGGGTATGGTTATAGAATCTCAATTCAATACTTTATGGGCTGTATTCCTTGAGGCTGTGGGCTGGTACTATAATCTTGGAGAAGCAGATAACCAAATAGGCCTTGGTTCCAGAATCCTAGACTTGAAACTAAAAAGGACCTTCGAAGCAAAATCAGCAGCAAGCATAAATGACAATAATATATTTAAAGTGTGAAACATATATAAGCAAAATAAACATTTAGCAAAACTAACAGCAGCACGAGTGTTTTGATGGGTCGGCTGAGTTGTGGCACTACGTGGGGCCAGCTTCAGGCCTCAGAGATGGGGTGGGTGAGATACCTGGACCCCAGAAAGGACTCCAGAAAATCATTTACTTCAACTGCCTGATTACAACTGCAACAAATGCGGGCCCAACAGATTTTCTCAAGATTGCCAAGGAAAGAGGACTAGTAATTTGGCCTCAGTCGGAAGGACCTAAGTAAGGGGCATGGTCCCTACTCCCGGAACCCTCCTGGAGCTTGTCGGGTAACCAATGCCTTCTCCAGTTCTCAAAGCTTCTTCCTTCTCCTCCTCCACCACTTAGATCCCTCCACATTGAACTTAACTCTTTTTCCACCCCTTTCTTGTCCGGTATGCTATAGAAATTTTTGGTATTCTTATACTGACTAAATCAATTATTCTAACTTGAATCTTTTAAAATTGTTACAAGTGAATATATCAAATATTTTATATTTATTTCTCTAAAAATCAGTACATTAATTAAACTGCTTGGTGACCCTGCATTCACTCTGATTTGAATACCCCTCCTTCCTACTCCTGAAGCTCTCTCTTGGGTCCCAGTCCTAGAAAAATTTCTTTTTTTTTTTTTTAACTCTCCAATTGAAAGTCAATAATGTACACAAACCTCAGATAATAGTAGCAAATAAAATTTACTGTTTCCTGCTTTCAGCACTACTCAATACATAGGTTGGAAATCTAAAAATAACAAGGCAACAGTAGAGTAACTCCCAGCTGTCAGCCTGTGTACTCTCTGGGTAAGCCTTTCTTTGGGAAACTGAACTTTGGCCCCCCTATCCCACCAATACAAACATTGGAATGCAGTTTCCAAGGAACCTGGAAACTGAGAAGGTGGTGCCAGGCTGGGGTAGAGGGCTGAAGATTTTTTGAGAGATTGAGAAACCCAGAAAGAAGATCAGCTTATTAGCCAAACCAGTGAGAATGTTCTAAAATTCAGGCTTGGAGCTATCAGAGGAGCGGTTTAATGGGGTTCCAAAGATACCAAGGTTTGGTACCATGGACGTTCCATTATATTTTTGACCCACTCTTCCACTGCTCTCTTCAAGATATAGGCAGAAGGACAGCTGAGTGAGAGACTGTAGCTCTAAGACTGAAGCTATTGGGTCTTTGATGGCAGTTAAGACAGGAGAAAATATTTGGGATCTAGGTGAAGAGTTTTTAGGCTTGACAAAAAACACACAGTCCATAAAAAGAAAATTCAATAAATTAGACTCCTCAAAATTAAGAACTTTTACTCTGTGAATACCTTGTGAAGAAGATGAAAAGATACATTAACCAAATGCAGTGCTAGTATCTAGGATAATAAAGACTTCTCAAAACTCAACAGTAAAAAAATAAGCAATCTAAGTAGGAAATGGGCAAAGTCATAAAGAGACATTTCATAGAAGAGTGTATATAGATAGCAAATAAGCAGATGAAAAAAGTATCAGGGAACTTTGAGAAATGAGATTCTCAAAATCTCTGAGGCCTGAAGCTGGCCCCCACGTAGTGCCACAGCTCAGCCAACCTATCAGAACACTCATGCTGCTGTTTGTTTTCCTAATGTTTATTTTGCTTATATATGTTTCACACTTTAAATAATATATTATTGTCATTTATGCTTGCTGCTGATTTTGCTTCGATATGTATCATTAAACGCAAGGGAAATAAAAAAATGCCACTCTACACCTATCAGAGTGGCTAAAATAAAAAATAGTGACACCACCAAAGCTGTTGGGGATAAGAATAGAACTAGATCACTATGCATTGCTGGTAGAGTGCAGCATGGTACAACCACACTTAAAAAAACAGATTGTCAGTTTCTTAAAAAAAACACACACACAAAACCTCAAAGAGTAAACTGCACATGAAATTACCATATGACACCCAAACTGACCATTTACCCAGAGAAATGAAAAAAGCTTGTACATAAATAATTATAGCAGCTTTATTTGTAATATCTTCAAATTGTGAACAACCCAGATGTTTTTCAGCTGGTGAATGGTTAAGCATAATGGTGATACATTCACACCATGGGCGCTGCTCAGAAATAAAAAAGAAATGAACTATTGATAAACATAGAAACTTGGTGAAACTCCAGAGAGAGAATCTGAGTGAAAAATGGCAATCCCAAAAGATTATGTACTATGCAATTCTGTTTATATGACACTACTAAAATGACAAAACTATCAAGATGGGAAACAGAGTAATTGCCAGGGTTTAAGGATAAGACTAAGGAGGAGTGAATGTGGTTTTAAAAGAAGAACATAAGAAACCCTTTTGGTGATATCTTGATTTTGATAATGTTGATATTCTGGTTGTGACATTTTACTATAATTTTGAAAGTTATTATCATTGTAAGAAACTCAGCAAAGGATACTTAGGATCTATCTGTTTTGTTTCTTACGACTGCATGTGAGTGAACCTACAATTATATCAAAATAGAAAGTTTAAAATAAAACAATACTATTAATGTATAATTTACATATAGCAAAATGCTCCTATCAGTCAGTTTAATCAGTTTTACAAATGTGTGTACTCACTTAACCCATAACCTATCAAGAAATGGAACATTTCTAGCACTCCAGAAAGTTGCTTTCTCCAAGAGAAATAACCACTGCTTCCATTTTTGTTACCATATGTACTTGCCTGTGTAGTTATTGGTCTTATTTATTTATTTATTTTTTGGCCTGTCTTCATTGACTCAGCATGATGCTTTGCAGATCAACCCAGTGTTGTCATGTGTATTAGAGGTTTGTTCATTTTTAATGCTGTGTCATGTTGTGATGTACAGATGCATCATAGTTTGTTTACACTTTCTCCTCCTGATGGACATCTAGTGGTTAGCTCTTATGTGTAAAACTACTATCAACATTCTTGTACAAGGCTTATTGTGGAAATATGTTTTCATTTCTCTTGGATAAATACTTTTCAGAGGACTGGTTAGGTCACAGGTTAGTTGCATATTTAACTTTTTAAGAGGCTGGCACTTGCCCCAGTGGTTATATTCCCACCAGCAGTGTAGGAGAGGCCTGGTTGCTCCTTACATTGATCAACACTTAGTGTAGTCAATCTTTCTTATTTACTCATTCTAGTGGGTGTGATGTGGTATGTCTTTGTGTTTTAATTTGCATTTCTCTGATGACTAATCCTGCTGAGCACCTTGTTATGTTCTTGCTGGCCATTCATACATAATCTTCAGTGAAGTGCCTGTACAAATATTTAGTCCATGTATTTATTTATTTATTTATTATTATTTTTTAATCCTCACCTGAGGATATTTTTCCCCATTGCTTTTTAGAGAGGTTGGAAGGAACAGAAGGGGAGGAGAGGGAGAGAAAAACATTGATGTGAGAGAGACACATTGATTGGTTGTCTCCAGCACAATCCCCAACTGAGGCCAGGGATTTAACCTGCAACTCAGGTACATGCTCTTGACTGGGAATTGAACCTGAGACTGGTGGTTGGGTTGATGCTTTCACTGCTGAGCAACACTAGCCAGGTTTTGTCCATTTATTTATCTCTATCTTGTAGGGTTGTATTAGTTCTTTGTGTAGTCTATATATAAACACCTTTGCAGGTTTGTGCATTGTGAATATTTTCCCTAACCTGCGGCTCACCTTATTTCTTAATTGTGGCTTTTGATGAGACATATAGAATTTTTCAAAGACAAGTTTCAGTGAATTCCTTTTGACTTGAGGAAATACTCCAAGAGGACAGACCAAAAGTACTGAGACCTATCCAAGGCTTGAAGTATTCATCTTTGTAATCCTTAGGGTTGCTTATTATGGTTGAAAGGCACTTTCTGTGCCTCCTGGAAAATAAAACAGTAAATAGCTGATTTTTTTGGGGGGTCTGTTCTTCACACTCTATTTTGTTATACCTGGTCTTTGTCAAGTGTTAACTAAATACAAAGTTTTCTAAGTGTTGTTTTCAAAACTCTTGATTTTCACATGGCATGACTTCTTTTGAAACAATTGCTATCTGTTATGGAAAATAAATGGAAAGTAGGATTCATTGAAAAAAGTCCCACCATTTTTTAAAACATCCTACCAGAAAATGGATGTTTTGCAAACTGGTTGTGGGGATTGCATCCCTAGGATTTGGGAAGCCTAGGAGGTACAAACCATTGCAAAATTACTGTTGGAATATCATTCTTACTTTATATTATTGATCATGTGTGGATCCTGGCAGTCAGTGAGGAAGCCTTTGGTGTGTTCCTGACCAGGCTACCCTCCAGTTTTCCAAATGGCCAATTCCAAACCTTCATCTCTTGCCTTACCCCAACCTGAACTGCATCACTTTCCCTTCCTCTCAATAAAAAGATGACCAGCTTAGTTTAACACGTGGTTATTGAGTGCTTACTACATATTGGGCATTTAGCAAAAACATAGTCCCTGTCCATGAGGAATCAACAGTCTAGACAAAACTTTTAAGAGTTATATGTGAAACTTTATTTAAATACATATTCATCCTTCTCTGCTCTTGTGTTTGGGAAGGGCCATATGTCATTGTGTAAAGTTAGTTTTTCCTCCCACATTATGTCTTACCCCTTACATCTCTTGAATACATTTCCCCATCAATTGTTCTCTCTCTTTCCTCTAACAACAACCACTTGGTGGCTAGTTTATTTTTCCCTTCATTACAAAAACTTAGTAGCCAGCTTCACCTCAAGCTGCCTGTGGACCTTTCTTAATTCTGTATCTAATTCAAACAAATGTCAGTAAATATATATATTTACCACAGTCTCTCAAGAAAATGCCAAATAGGTGGGGCTGCCTGATAAAATACAGAACACTATTAACACAATGTCTTAGGATACCATTTATGCAATGGCTTCACTTATGCTCTCCTGGTTCTCCTAGTTACCTCCAGGTTTTTCTTCTCCCTTAATTTCTGATGAAATTCAGCAAGTACAGGTGGTGCTAGTGGCGACATGGGTGAGCTTTGGGACTAGCTAGGGGCAGAAACCCAGCTTGCACTCCACTCTTCAACCCATGCTCACTATTCTAGGATATGAGACACAGTAAAGAACACTTATTTTTTTATTTTTTAAAAAATATATATTTTATTGATTTTACACAGATAGGAATTGAGAGGGATAGAGAGTTAGAAACATTGATGAGAGAGAAACGTCGACCAGCTGCCTCTTGCACACCTCCTACTGGGGATGTGCCCTCAACCAAGGTACATGCCCTTGACCGGAATCGAACCTGGGACCTTTCAGTCCTCAGGCCGATGCTCTATCCACTGAGCCAAACCGGTCTTGGCAAAGAACACTTATTACCTCACTCAAATCCTGAAAAATTATGAGAGAAAGTGAATTCAGGTGGATGGAGATAAAAATATTTATGACAGATAAAGATAGGTTGAAACAAGGTTAGATATGAGCCTACAATGGGTTTTCTAATTCTGGTTCTTAGAGTTAGACATACATCCAACCTAGTCACAGAGGTTACTGGACTGTCAATGGAGGGAGCTGCCCTGGAAAACCTAGGGCAAAAAGAATAGACCAGAATGTGCACTTCCATTGGACAGCTAGCACCCACATCAGGAAACTGGAGGGAAGCTCTTCTTCCAGAACCACCAGCAGGCTATGGATGAGATGTGTTGGCCACCACTTCTGAGACACTTCAAATTCTGTCACCCCACTTCCTAATTTAGCTGCTAGCAAGACTATCAGTTCTGCACAAGCTCTAAATAATTTTGTGCATTTCAACTTGACAGCACCTCCCCTTACATCTCATTTCCAGCTCCAGAGCTTTTCTGATTCCTTGGTGTGGGTTGCACATGCTTGATACGCATTCGAGTGCAACCTGAGTTCATAGGTCAATGGGATGAAAGCCAATGGGATGAAAGCCAATAGAGAGTTCATAGGTCAATGGAATGAAAGCCAATGGGATGAAAGCCAATAGACAAAGGCTTCCCTCAATCTTCCACTGAGAGGGCCGTTTCAAGATACTGTTTATAAGGTTCTTTTGGAGGTCTATGGGATCAGATACCTGTGGCCAACTTCTAATGAGTATTGCATAACTTTTTCTATCTCCTGAGATAATTTTCAAAGTAAATTACATGCCTGCAAGATTTTGTCTAAGACTAAAACACTAGGAGTGAATGAGAGAGTAAAGAGAGGCAAACAGTGCTCTATAATTATGTCCTTCCACCTGGAAAGAAAAACCAAATAAGCCCAAAATCCCTAGCTGATTAGGCTCAGTGGATAGAGCGTCTGCCTGCAGACTGAAGGGTCCTGGGTTCGATTCTGGTCAAGGGCACATGCCTGGGTTGTGGGAGGCAGTCAATCAATGGTACTCTCTTATCATTGATGTTTCTATTTCTCTCTCCCTCTTCCTTACTCTCCGAAATCAATAAAAATATAATAAAGAATATGAGCCCAAGATCTTCCCCTCTGATAGGGAAAATAATAGGAGTACAGTATAGAATAAGGATGAAAAATACCTCCTTTGATCAGCCCTTCTTAATTAGCAAAGAAGCTAAGAAAATCAATCCTTTTTAAAAATTAGACCTCAAGGGAGATGAAAACAGATGAAGAGGTGCAGGATTGGCCTTAAGCATGGATATGAGGTTTCCAAGCTATGGAAACCTCTGGCTGGAATTGGCTCACATCAGAAAACCCTTGCTTTGAGCACAGAAAGACTGGATATATTCTGGACTCCTTTTTGTTCTGTGATTGGTTGCATACAGCTATTTTTATGGGCATAGTGGCTATTAGTGTCATCATTTTAAACCTAACCTTTCTAGTTCTCATGTCTAATAGACTGGTTTCCTTTTGTCTAGGGAGGACACCTTGCATGCTGAGGATGAAGAGAGAAGTCACTGGCCCTGAAGGCTTTTTTATAACCTAAGTGCAGTGCACTCAGCTCTCAGTGCTTACCTTTGGGCAGTGGAATCAAGCCAGGAGGCTGGGCTGTGGGTAATGTGGACAAGAAAGGTCTTTGGTAAGCTGGGCTTGTCGCATAGTGCTGATTCTGGCTCCTGCATACCACAGACATTTTTTTTTTTTGTCTCCAGCTTTCATCCCTAACCCTAATCTATAATCTCTTTTACATAGGCTTGAAACATACTTCTGAACTCACTTTAAATATGATTGGCTTGTTGCTTCTACCAAGCTTTTAAACTGAAACCACAGAATAAATCCTGCTGGAGCTCATTCTTCTGTTCTTTTTATGGGACAGGAATTACCTGCCAGCAGATTGCTGAAGTTCCAAGTAAAAACCTATGCTTCATGGAGGAGGGCACAAAAGACCTAGGGACGAATGTGCCTTGGGCCAGGAGGCATCCATCACGGCCAGAATCTTTCCCATTTGAGTAGCTCTGTGCTTGCATGTGGACATAAGCAATCCCTGGGATGTGGAATATAGCTCTACCAACTTGAATAAGTACATGTTACACTTTGTAGACAGCTGGCTTATTTTCTTGAATAGAGGTTAGCTTGCCAATGTTTCCCCTTTAGCAGAGCAGAGAATGTTCAAGAACTGGGCGCTTCTCCAGAAAACACTGGCCGTCCTGAGAATCTCAGGGACTCAAAGCAGCTCTGATGACATTTAAGGAGCCTTCCTCTGAGGGCTGAACTTACCTCCCAGAAAGTGTAGAGCTGAATCACTAAGGACACAAATGGAAAGGGAGGGGCAAAAAGTGAAGGCTTTATATTTCCTCTTCAGGGACGCAGCTCCAATCTCTCCTACCAAACTGCCCACTTCACCACCAGAAAGCAACAAAGGTAAAGAGCTCCAGCTGTACTTTGTTGTCAAAGGGGAACAGATCAGAGTAGCAAAATATGGCATTTGGACTGGTTGCAGTGAACCAAATGAGGAGCAGCTTATTCTTTAATCAAGTGTGGCTTTGTTGACACCTTATCATACCTGTATATCCTAGTGTTAATTTAATTAAAATTTCTTCCTTCCATAGATATTTAGTGAGTGGCTAGCCAGGGCTGGACTAGGTAGTGAAATAAAGCATAAAAAACAAAGTCTTTGTTTTAATGGAGGTTGTACTCTAGAGGGAGGGGGTTTCAGACAATAAATATATGTATAATATATAACATACACTATAATATATGAATGCACATATAGTTTATTTATATTTTATAAATATATATAATATATAATGCAAACAAATAAGTACACTATGCATATATAATATATATAGGGCAAATAAGTAAAACTATATATATATAGTTTTTTATATATATATATATATATATATATATATATATATATATATATATATATATATTCACACACACTATGGTAATGGACTGAAAGATAATTGGAGAAATGTGGCCAGTGAAATCCTTATTGATGATGTTATCTAAGCAGAGAGAGAAATGAACTGCTGGAGTGAGCCATTTGGGTAATTTTTGAAAGAGCATCCTAGCAGAGGAATAGAAAATGTAAAAGCCTTGAGGTGGAATCTGCTTGGCATGTTAAAGGACTGCAGGGTGGTGATATGACTAGAAAGAATAGAGAGAGCTGGTGGGGAGGCTGGTAGCAGATGAGACTGAGAGCTGTAGGGGCCAAATCATGAAGGAGTCTTGTCTCTGCTCTGAGAGAAAGGAAAGCCACTAGGGTTTTTGACCAAAGGCTATAAGCAGTTCTGCTGTTAGTACATAACCAACTGGTATTTAAAAACATCACTCTATCTTCTCTAGAAAATATAATGGGTCAGGATTAAAGTAGGAAAATGAATTGGGAGATTACTTCAATAATCCATGAGAGAAATGATGATAGCTTTGACTAGGGTGGTAGCTGGAGAGTGTGAGAAATTGGTAGATGGTGAGTATTTCTGAAGACAGAGAAAACAGGATTTTTTGATAGATGGAATGTTATGTGAATGAGAAAGTGTTTAAGGATGATCCCACAGTTTTTAATCTGAGGAAATGAAGAAATGGAACTGCCATTTACAAAGATCAAGATGGCTGCTAGGGGTGTAGGCTGCAGAGAGGTTCAGGAACTCACGACTTTGCTGTTGGACATGTTAAATTTGAGATTCAGATAAGACACTCAAGAAGATATGTTGAGTAGGTAGTTAGGTACATGAATCTGGAATTCAGGGGCAATATCAGTTTGGTAGCTGAAAGCATATCAGTGACAATTAATGCTTGAAATTGGGTGAGATCACCTGTCTGAGTGTAAATGGAGGAGAGGACTAAAATTTGAGATTCTGCAAATGAGGCCAAAAAGGAGTGGCCCAGTGAAGCAGGTGGTGAACCAAGAAAAAACAATGACCTGGAGTTTAAAGGAAGAAAGTGTTTGATGGCAATGGAAGTTTTTGGAGAATGTCATTTCCCCAAGGACAAGAACTGTGCTCAATAAGTTTTGTATCTACAATTCCTTATAGTTAGGATTGTTCAATAAGAGTTTATGGAATTGAATAAAGCAAACTCTTTCTTCCTAACAAACCATTGTCCTTAGATAACACATATTCCAGAATTATATATTTCTCTCAGATTTTCTTCTTCCAGTCCCCCATTTTCATTATATCATGACTGAGGCCCAGGGCTGAGGGCTTTGGGTACCTTCTCATGGCATGACCTATTTGCTAGTATTGCTTTATTTTCATGGAGGAAATGAGCAGAGAAGGTTGCCTGAGTTTGCCTTATTGATTCTCACATTGTTTACTCATGAATGACCAGGATGCAAGTGTTCTCTCCTTGCGACAGTGGACAGTCTAGTGGGAAAGCACCTCATTTAGCTGAGTCTATGTAGCTCAAGAATTTTTCTGTGGGGGGTGTCATTAAACATGAAAATTCAGAGCACAAAGATCGAATTCCTTCTGCTCTTTTGCACCAGAACAATCACAGATCACTTTTAGATGTGAACAAAAGATAGCTTTGAAGCATTGGTTGAAAAGAATAGTAAATCTTCTATTCATTAGAATCTAAAACTACTGTGAATTCCCCTCTCTAGCATTTTCTACTTTCTGAAGCAATGTGCTCAGGCTGTTTAATTCATGGAATGTAATAACTAAACTCAATGTATTATCTATATCTCCAAATAATATTCTGAGCTGTTTTCCCTTCTGTTCTCAGGTAGTGCTGGTCCTAAAATGGATTTTCTCAGCACAACAAATGTTGAATTTTGCCTTGATGTTTTCAAAGAGCTGAACAATAACCATGCTGAAGATAATATCTTCTTTTCCCCACTGAGTCTGCTTTATGCTCTAAGTATGATACTCCTTGGTGCCAGAGGAAACAGTGCAGAACAGATAGAAAAGGTATGGAATACACCAAAGATGTCCCCAGAGTCTGGAAGTTTTACCTGTGCCCCCTAGGGGTCAGCCAAATTCCTTACATCTTTATACCAAGAAAACTTTCATCTTGTGAAAGAACACACTTGGACAAATCATATTTCTTTAAAGTGGATAATGGCTTAAATAATGTAAAGCATCATAATGACAATAATACAATACATGTATACACAGTCTCTTCCTCACCACCAGTGGTTTCACACATACATTTCCACAATTACTTTTAGAGTTCTTCCCTTCTATGATTTAAACATAACAGAAAGTACATATACAATACTATTCTTGCTCTCTAGAAGTTTAATTTATAGTACAATTTTTAAAAATATATTTTATTAATTTTTTACAGAGAGGAAGAGAGAGAGAGAGAGTTAGAAACATCGATGAGAGAGAGAGACATTGATCAGCTGCCTTACTGGGGATGTGCCCACAACCAAGGTACATGCCCTTGACCGGAATCGAACCCGGGACCTGTCAGTCCGCAGGCCGACGCTCTATCCACTGAGCCAACCAGTTTCGGCTTATAGTACAATTTAATATTACTTTAAGAATTATTGAGTTTTTTTTAAAAAATTCATTAATGTATTTGAATGTCATAATAACCCTGTGTGGCAAGTAGCTATTATTATCCTTATTTCATTTTGTTGGGGAAACTGAGGCTAAGAGAGGAAGGGTGACTTTTCAGGTTACACAGGCCAATATACAGTGATTTTTCATTATGTATATAGTTTATTGATGTGAAAAGCCTAGAAGAATATCATTTAACAACTTCCAGGATACTTGCACATTCCATTATTATTTGTCTTTTCCCCCATATTTTGATGTACTACTTTCATGACTTATTTTTGCATTTAAAATAGGTATTGTGCTGGAGAACCATGTAATGTTTTACGTGGCCCTGGATAGGCTCTGTCATAGTGAATAGAGTGAGAAAGGAAGGAGAGGGGAGAAGAGTCTAGTGAATGACAACTCAATCCTGGACCCTCACAGACAGTGGTCCCAGTCATGCCACTCAATCTCTCTTTGGCTCAATTTCTCTAGCAAAAAATGGGGATAATAGTATCTACTCATAAAGTTGCTGTGAGAGTTAAGATATGTAAAGGCTTAGCCAGAACCAGTTTGGCTCAGTGGACAGAGCATTGGCTTGTGGACTGAAAGGTCCCGGGTTTGATTCTGGTCTAGGGCATGTACCTTGGTTGAGGGCACAATCCCAGTAGGGGGTGTGCAAGAAGCAGCTGATCAACGATTCTGTCTCATCAATGTTTCTAACTCTCTACCCTCTCTCTTCCTCTCTGTAAACAATCAATAAAATATATATTAAAAAAAGATATGTAAATGCTTAGTTCAGGACTTGGATTTTAACATCTTTAAATGTTAGTTATTGCATTGGCCTTTTCTGAAATGGAAAAACAGGTACTTAACCTTTATAGACTATATGCTGCTTTTGATGCCAATTGATTCTTCTTTCATCTTCTAGGTGCTTCACTTTAATCATATTGCAGAATCATTAAAGCCAGAGTTTAAGGACTCAGCTAAGGTATGACTGCTGAGCTGTCAAGCGCTCTTTGTGAGAGCACCAAGAGATAACGGTGCAGGGGTTGAGTAGCAGAGCCCCTTCTTGTTCCTTAAGGACGCTTACAATGTCCTCCTTGGTATCCTCCTTCAATCTTCCTGATAATTGCTACAGTCTACAGAGTTAATATAATGATAATGATGACAATATTAAAGACCCCAGATTTTATCAGATGACTTACTGTCATCCTTTCTCAAACTTTTCTGTTCTTTTACAAACTATGTGCCATGTGGAGCCTGCCATGTGCAGTGTTTCATTTTTCAGACTAGTGAGGGGACTGAGAAAAGACACGGAGGCTTTGTCACATAATTATACACCAGGAAAACAGGGCTCGATGCTGCCCAGCCCACCTGTTCTTAGTTCCTTCCAGTAAGATGGTTTCTTTAGAAATGAAATTTATAGAGAACTCTCACATGACAATAGTTGTGTGTTGACTGTGACCAACAGAAAGCATATAAATGTGTATAGATTCACAAAATACTTTTCTCATAGAATCTAATTTATTGTTAGGGAATCTTTGCTTTAGGGAATATAGGCATAACCCCTCTACTGTCCATGAATTCTGATGCATCAAAGCTGCATGCTTAACCAGATTCCTCCTGTGAGGGACAGATGGGCGTGGAAGGTCAGTTCAGGGAGAGCTGAAGAATTCTAATAAGTGGTCACAGATATGGAGATATTGAAAGGAGTGTGAGAGAAAAGAAAAATGATTCTATAGGTACAAAGGCAGAAAAAAAATGCACAGAAAACTTAGATTATTGCCCTAAATATCCCATTAGGATCTCTTTATTTATGATAATTTGAGTTTTGAATTAAAACATTGGGGCTGGGAGTGCATGTGCGTTTGCAATAGCTTACAGTTCTGCACACACTCTGTAACCAGGGTCATAGAGAGCTGAGATTATTGTGCCAGAGGAAATTAGAGAAGAAAAATGCTTTCAACTTTCTTTGTTGTTTTCATGTCATTTATAACTCTTCTATAAATCAAGCAATTTAATCTAGCAACTTTATACTACATTCTTTAGTGCAGCCAAACTGGAAGGATTCACTCAGAGTTTGGAGCCCTATTATCTCAAATCAACCAGCCAGACTCTAACTATACCCTAAGCATCGCTAACAGACTCTACGGGACACAGACGATGCCATTCTATCAGGTATGTCCATTTGGATTGGTGGTCAACATCTTTCTTGATATCCTCTGAATTTCACACCATAAGATAAATCACAAATGAGAAGAGTCACATTTATCTTTAGAGATTACATTTGAACCTGTTAGAGTTTCAATGAAATGGTTTCACCAAGCCCCCATTTAAGGTTATGAAATATTACATAAAAAAAAAATTACTTCTGCAATATCACCAAAGTTGTCCAAGAAACAATGTTAAGAATGAAGTACAAAACAAAGCAGGTAAGAATTAACCCTTATGGGCCAGAATAAAAAAATCAAAAATCCATTTCTCATCTCTTCTTCAAAGGTCCTGAGAGGCAGAGTTTCAAAAATTAGTGGAAAGTACACTGGACTGGGAGCCAAGAGATCTGAGTTCTGTTCTCCTGTAGACATATGACTTTGAGCAAGTCACTTCTACATTTAAAATGAGAGGATTAGACCAAGTTTTTTTGTTTTTTGTTTTTTGTTTTTTTTTCTACAAAATTCTAACACTATTTATGCTATTTCTCAATACCATTGGAATATGGAATTTTATTGAATATTTACTATGTGTCAATCACTCTACTACATACATTATAAACATTATCTTATATAGTCCTTACATAGTCCTAAGATGTAGGTACAAAATTGTCATTAATGCCACAATTGTGAAGCAAATAATGAAAAGTCAAGTTGAGAAAGGTCACAGAGATAACTAAGTGACAAAGCCAGAATTTGATCCCTGTCCAAATCCACATTCCTGTTTTTCATTGCTACGTCATCCTGCTGTAATTGAGGTGATCTGCTGGCTTTAGTGTCTTAGCTTTTGTTTGACCAGTGTGATTTTATATAAAGTTGAACAAAATGTCAATGTCTACACCAGAGAATACTATTATTAATTTTACTTGTGGTGGCTCATATGGAGGTTGAAATATAGCATGTGGAGACCTAATCTTTTGTTAGACCTCAAACAAGGAAACCATTTAATCACTCTGGTTCTCAATTTTCCTGTGTGAACATTAGAGCAGTAACTCCCATTTGTTTGTGTCCTTTGAAGAGGAAATTAGAAGGATAGCATGAAAAGATAGAAGCTCTACTGCAATTTGTCATTTTGCTTTGAACATTTTAAAGCTAAGAATGTCCATGAGATGACAGAAGTAGCAATAAAAAATTCCTGAACATTTTTTTGGGAAAGTTTTTTTGATTTGATTAAATGTCTTTGTATGGATTCTGCTCCCTTTCCGACATATATGCACAAAATGCTTTTGTCTGTTATGATTTTAGAATACATTGAACTGGAGATATTTGTTTTCCTTACATTATTTTTGTGTTCTTATGCAGTTATCCTTTCTTTTACAGCAATTTTTAAGTTGTTCTGAGAAACTGTATCAAGCCAGGCCTCAAGTTGTTGATTTTCAAAAGTCTGCAGAAGAAACCAGGCAAACTATTAATGCTTGGGTTGAAAGCAAAACTAATGGTGAGGATAAGTCACATGTATGTCTCCAAACTTGATTTGTGCTGGTAAACTCCCTGAGTCAGTGTTAACAAAGAAGCAGGGTGAGGTCCAGAAATAGACACAACAAACTAACAGTGGATGAAGTGGGGGAATATTTTGTAAAATCTCTTATATCCATTGTCCTCAATGATCTAGCCAAGTGATTCTGAGAATGAAAAGAACACTGTTTCTCCATTAGGGAAGTATTGTCATACATTCTGCCAGTAAGTTTAATTAAATTTAAATCTACCTTTCACAATTTTGCATATGTGTTGTTAAATATTTCTTTTTAAATGTTCATATCAAAGATGTGTTCATTTCTTTAAAAAAATCTAGGTAAGGGAAAAATTAAAGAAAAAAGAGAAACTAGAAGGAATCCTTATTCATCCATCACTCAGCTGCAATACTTATTACTTAAGCCAATATTATTTAGTATAGGCATGCCCTTTTCCCACCTCTTTCAGATTGTTTGGGAGCCAATACCAATATCTTATTTCTCTCTCTCTGTTTCAGTTTGTGCCTGTCAAAAATATAGGCTTTTAAAAAGTATGAACACTATGCCATTATTACACCTAGAAAATTAAAAAAAATTATTTAATATTAACAAATATTTAATGAATTTTCTTATTCCCCCAGTTGCCTCTTTTTTTGTTTGAATCAGAATCCAAATAATGTTTGCATATTGCAATTGGTTATCTAATATGTACCTTAGAGCTTGAGTTTTTAATAAACATTTTGATTGAAATATGTGTATATTTAGAAAAGTATATGCATGTGTTTGCTGCTCAATGAATTATCACAATGATAAATACTCTGGTGTACCACCACCCAGGTCAGGAAAGCAAATATTAGTTACTGGGAAGGACACTCCCAGGGTCATCCTCGTGTCTCCTCCCAGAAACTTACCCACCCCATTCCCAGACCTTAAGAGTTCTCTGACTTTTATTGCTAACATATTTGTGTCAATTATATAATTTAACAGCAGTGACTCTCAAAAGTATCTTGTCAATTGATGGATGTTATTCAAATTCAGTTATAGGTGACCAGATTAAAATATGTACCAATTTAGGACTTTATACTACTAGAAAATGCATGGAAAACTCCACACATTTTTTTTGACATGTTAATTTATTTAGAACAGTAGAGGATAATATGTTTTATCTCACATGCCAGCTCTGGTCCACTGCTAGTGGCTGCCTGGGAACTCTGTGGTGAGAAAGAGTCTGAAACTTAAACTAAAGATACCTGAAAAAGCTCACAGTAGAATCACTAGGATGTTAAGGATAATAGGGATTTTTGTTTGTTCAGTTTAGTGTTCTAGGCTCAGTTTTGTGCCTAGAACAGTGCCTGGCACACAGAAGTCTCTTAAAATATCTTTAGAATAAATGAATAGATTGATTGGTGTTATCTGCCATTGGGTGTTCATTAGGGATTCACATGCTGGGTGTTTATTTAGAGTATTGCTTTTATTTAATAATTCATTTATATATTTATCAATTTAAAATATAATATGCTTATATATACATATATATATATATATATCACTAATATTAGCTATTGTGACTAACTATTATCAATAAGTTTAAATCCAAATCTATTATCTATTCTTTTTCTTATTAAAAGGAAAAATTACAAACCTTTTTGGAAAGGACACAATTGACCCTTCTTCTGTGATGGTCCTGGTGAATGCCATATATTTCAAAGGACAATGGCAAAATAAATTTCAGGAAAGAGAGACAATTAAAACCCCTTTTCAGCTAAGTGAGGTACGTGTTTCATTTTCAGATCGATGGTACATTTTGGAGACTGCAATAACTTTTATGGACAGGTTAGGAAGTTTTAGTGGAAATACTCGTCTAGATCTCTGTAGGTACTTTTAACTGTGTAGTCTATGAATTTTATTTTCATTTTCCCTATGAAATGACAATAACCTTTCTCAGAGGCACCTGAGTGGAGGCTCTGGACATTGGGGTGTCCCGGAAGAAGAGAAAGCCTGTTCTTTCCTGGCTGTTCTCCTACCTGAGTGTTCTCTCCATATATGCTATGGCTATTTGCTCTAGGGGCACAACACAACTATTATTTTTCTGCTAAAAAATAGCCAATTGAATTAAAAAGGAAATGATCCCATGATATCATTTTCCTATATAACTCATTTTATCGGGAAACCCTGGCTTTTTTTGGGAAACATCTATATTATTGTTTTTATTACTATTTTCATTATTCAAACAATTTGGCTCTCACCAGGACTTATATTGAAATATAAAATCATAATCTTTTCAAAGGAAAGCAATAAGTGTGTGTTTTGTAGTTGATATTTTACCCATGTGTTTAGAATGTTAGTGTAGAGATTTGTAATGCAAGAAAATCAGAGCACATGCATGTGCACACACATGTTTAATTATTGTCTAATTACAATCTTTCAAAAACATAGGGTAAGAGCGTAATTGTGGAAATGATGTATCAAGCGGGAAGGTTTAAACTGGCCTTCATAAAGGAGCCGCAGATGCAAGTGCTTGAGTTGCCCTACGTGCAGGACAAACTAAGCATGATCATCCTGCTTCCCACGGGCAGGGTGACTCTAGAACAGGTATGTTACAGGAATGCTGACAGCAGAAAAAACTCTCATGCACATGCACCACACACACACACACACACACACACACACACACCCTCCACACTTTGTGTATCCCACAATATCAGTGCAGCCAGCACTAATTTGACAAGAGCTGGTTTAGCAGCATTGGCCCAAGGACTGTGAGAGGAAAGGAGGGATTCCTGGCCCCTGCCTTCAGTCTAATGTATTTAGGGAAAACAACCTGGTGTTATATTTAAAAAGGCATCTATCTGGTAGCAAAAGGGCCATGCTGCACACACATATTGATCATTTGACACTGAAGAAACACCGTTGTAATGAAATTATAATGCAGGTTGGGCTCCCAGGCTGTGAACATCTAATGAAGTCATCTTCCTCTCAGGAGCAGTATTGCTGATCCAAAAATTGCATGTTTTTGTGGGCCGACCACCATGTTTAGCATCTTGCTTTTGAGGGGAAATGAGAGCCACAGCCACTGAGAAGAGGTCAAGATGTTGGGCCAAGTTTGAGTTTGACCCTTCTTCCTGGCTGCTATCAGAGTTGCCTGTCATAGAGCAGGCAAGACACTGCTATGGAGTGACCACAGCTCCTCCCAGCTTTGCTGGGACTGTAAAGTGCTCTGCCAGCATGACTGTTGCCTAGGAGACCAGTTGAGCTTCTGGGCCTTTGCAATAGCTCTTGTACATACATGGGTGCTGTTCTAATCAGAGCAAAGAGCACCTGCAAAGGCCTTAGAAGCATGAGGCAATGAAATGACTTTGTGTCATGAAGTTGTGGTAACTTGGATCAGGGTACAAAAAGACAAAAGGAAAAGATAGAAAGCGAAACCACTGATCTGATATTGTCGGGATGGTGAGGTGATCCAAAAGTCTTCAACTCTTGTAGCAGAGGAATGATGGGGTTTGCCATGCTAGTTTAGAGCTGTGGGGAGGTCTGTAGAGAGTTTCAAACGTCCAAGGTCAGAAGTGTAAAGAGTTTACAAAAACGTCTGGAACTGGGTGGAGAATAAGTCAGAGTTGTGAGGCTGCTTTGGGAAATCTGAGCAGGGATGTGGGAATTGACTTAAGTGTAGGCACCCAGAGGTCAACTTTAAGAGTGGGGACAGGAGGAGATTAAAGTGGAGTGGAACAAGAGGTCCCCATGTCACAGAAGCCAAGTGACAAACGAGTTCATAATGGAGATTGCTACTAAATGTTTCAGATATGAGAACCAAGAAGTACTTGAGTTCTTCCAGGAAATGAGAACACAATTGCAGAGGCATTAGAGTTTAGGTAAAGCCTGCACATTAACACACATTGGATAAGTTTAATTATGAAATATCGATGAGAAGTAGACAATAGAAAATGGAAGATGTGGATAAATGCAGGATTCTTTTCTTTCTCAGGTAAAACTTGAGCACAGTTTAAAGATAGAAGAGAAGTCAGTGGAATTGAATAATTCACTCTGAAAATTATAAAACAGACAGCAATTAATGTGGAGGTGTGTGCTTGGCTCTTGTGGATCCATCTGTGTTTTCTCTTAGATAGAGAAGAGGCTGAATGTGAAGACATTTCGCAAATGGACCAGCTCCTCCAACATGAAGGAAAGGGACGTCGAAGTCCATTTGCCCCGATTCAAACTGGAGATCAAGTATGAGCTGAATTCCCTGCTAAAATCTCTCGGGATGACAGATGTCTTCCACCAGAGTAAAGCTGATCTGTCTGGAATGTCACCAGCCAAGGGGCTGTATGTATCAAAGGTCATCCACAAGTCATATGTGGATGTCAACGAAGAGGGCACAGAGGCAGCAGCAGCCACTGGGGACAACTTTGTCATTAAACGACTCCCCATCCGAGTTCAGTTCATGGCGAACCATCCTTTCCTGTTCTTCATAAGGCACACTGGCACCAACACCATTCTTTTCTGTGGCAAACTTGCCTCTCCCTAAGCAAATGGGGTTGAGCAAGGCTCAGAGTCACAAAGGAGGTACAGGGATAAACCCATGACTCAGAGCAGTTCCCACCTATCACACCTTTGTGCCCAAGTTTGCTTGTCTGAAAAATGGGTCTAGGATCTCTCCCAACTAATTCCATGAGTTACTGAACCCTAAGGTTATGATAACCATGGAAGAATGTATATTTACAGAAAATGGCTTTCTGGCTCTCTTCTCTTTGGGGCCTCATTTTAGTACTGTCCGGTGACATAATCAAGTCATTGAGGGAAATTTTAAACAATTACATTTTCTTGACTTGTGTATATCTGTGAGTTCTTGAATAAGTGACCACTCCACCTCTAGTAAACCAATCAAAGGGTTCCCATTTTGGTTGGATTTTAAAATATTGTCATTTTCCTTGCATTTGTAAATGTAACATCCTGAATTTTAGTTCAAACTTCTGTATTGACTATAATAAATACATGAAATGCCTTATGTTATTTGAAGCCATTTTAGTGGAACTTTTGGCCAAATTTTTTTTCAGACCCTAAATTGAATAATAGACTCTCTTTTGATCTCTTTCTGCTGGTGGCACATGTTTCCTCTTTGTATCAATAGAGAAAGCAGAGCTCAGTGAGGCATTCAGCTCAGCATAGCCAGACTCCAAAAGATACATATACCTCCAGCCAAACACCAGATTTGCTACCCCAGAGTGATGACTTTAAAAGATTCTGGTCCTTTCATTGTTCATTTCCTATGTTCCAGCACCATGTTTTATATTATATATATATATATAAAATAAAAGAGTAATATGCAAATTGACCATCATTCTAACACACAAGATGGCCACCCCCATGTGGACAATAAGATGGCCACCACAAGATGGCTGGCAGGGAATGGCAGTTGTGAGTGATCAAGCCAGCATAGGAGGGCAGTTGAGAGGGACCAGGCCTGAAAGGGTGGGAAGTTGGGGGTGATCAGGCCTGGAGGGAGGGCAGTTAGGGGTGACCAGGCCTGCAGAGGAGGATAGTTGGGGGGACCAGGCCTGCAGGAGAGGGCAGTTGGGGGGACCAGGCCTGTTGGGGAAGGCAGTTAGGGGCAATCAGGCTGGCAAGGGAAGGTAGTTAGGGGCTACTGGGCCAACAGGGGAGGAAGTTGGGGGCAACCAGGCCTGAAGGGGAGGACAGTTAGGGGCAACCAGGCTGGCAGGGGAGGGCAGTTAAGGGTGACCAGGAGGGCAGTTAAGGGTGACCAGGTGGGCACGGGAGGGCAGTTAGGGGCAATCAGGCCAGCAGGAGAGCAGGTAGGCATCAATCAGACTGGCAAAGGAATGGTTAGGGGCTAATCAGGCTGGAAAGCAGAAGTGGTTAAGGGCAATTAGGTAGGCAGGCAGTTGAGCAGTTTGGAGCCAGCAGTCCTGGATTGTGAAGGTATGTCCAACAGCCTGTTTAGACCTGATCCCAGTTAGGGATAGGGCCTAAACGGGCAGTTGGACATCCTTCAAGGGGTCCCAGATTAGAGAGGGTGCAGACTTGGCTGAGGGACACAACACTTCCCCTCCATGCACATACTCTCTCTCTCTCACACACACACACACACACACACACACACACACACACACACACACATATTGAGTGGCCAGTGGATTATTATGCTCTCTGAACATATAATAATCTGGCATATATATATTAGAGGCCTAGTGCATGAGTTCGTGCATGTGTGAAGTAAGCCAGCCTGGCCAAGGGGAGGGGAGGGGACATGGGCAGTTGGCCGGCCTGCCTGCTGGTTGAACTCCTGGTCAAGAGGACAATTATCACTTGGGTTTCCAAATGGCCATCTTCGTGATGGGAAAGAGGCATTATAAACTGCATGGATTAAATCACAGAAGACTATTTTCCATGTCAATAATCACTTTTGTAGGACTGGGGCAGTTTCACAGCCAGCTCATGGTTTATTTTGGTTACACGTTGATAGCATCTTTGACAATTTAGGTGTGACAGTGAAAGGCGCCACTGGAATGCTTAATTGAGTGATGGAATTGTCCAGTAATATGGACATGAGTCAGAGTCAGCCACAACAGCTCTGACATTTATGCCAAGAATTCCCCAGTCTGGTCCCCAAGCACCTTCAGCATCATGTTGAAAAGATCCTTTGTTAAGACATAATAAAGCTGTTGGCTGACATTTACCAGACTGGGCTTTGGCAGGGTTTCCAAATTCCATATGCAATCTACAGATTTATTTTTTTTAAATACTGCTTTCTGTTAATTAAATCTTTGTATGATTTTTGTATACCCTGTGTCTCTCAGATTACACGAAACTAAGTCTCTTTATTGAATCTCATTGAATATTGTGGGTCCTTCAAAGTCTCATGCCTCACTTCCCTGGTTCCCCAAATCCTGTTTGGGATTCCCCGCTTTTCCCCAATTCATGGTTGGCTTAGTGTGGAATCTATCCCTTTCCCTCTATTGCCACAGAGCTGTAGGAAAACCTATGACTTCACCAACAAGTCCACAAAGGTGCTGCCATCTGTTGGTACTACGTCCAGAACTGCATTAGGCGAGGACTCCCTGAGTTTCTAGAACTGCTGTTCCTGCCCAAAGGGCCCATGAGGTATTTCAGTGCTTGAAGTGGAAGCTGGAATAGGAAAACTCTCCCATCTATGGATATTGGCTATTCCATCCCATAATTTCCAAGCAGGTCTCTGGCCTTGTTCAAGGAGAGGCTACTCAAACTGTCCCATGGGGGCTTTTCTCCCTGGGACTTAGGCTCAAGCACCCAGGTGGGTTACTTGCACAGTTGCCCTTTGACTCCAAAAGTGAATCGCTGTCCTTGGGTCGTGGACACTCTGAATTTCCTCCTGAGCATAAATTTTTTCTAGGATGCAAATAGGCTCCTGTGTGCTTCCTCAACACTTCTTCATGCATGCCTGAATTTTTGCATGACTCTTCCCTGTCTTACTTTTCTCACTAGCACCTGTTGCTCTAATTACACATTTTATTTATTTATTTTGTGTATGGAGAATCTCTTCGCATTATTATATGAAGTTGATGAGGTCAGGGTTTTTTTTTTCTTTTCTTTTTTTTTTTTTAAACTTTTTGTGTGTTGTTGACCCAGTGCAAACAATGCCTAGAGCATAGTAAATAGTCATTAAATATCAGTTGAATGAATTAAGGAATTCATCCCTTTAATGCTTCAATGTTTTGAGTGCCTATTATGTTCTGGAGTTGGAAAGTGAAGACCATCAGTTTAAATAAAATAGGCTTGCCTGGCCAGCATAGCTCAGTGGTTGAGCGTTGACCTATGAACCAGAAGTTCTCAGTTCAATTCCCTGTCAGGGCACATGCCCAGTGTGGGCTCGATCCCCAGTATGGCCAGTGTAAGAGGCAGCTGATCAATGACTCTCTCTCATCATGGATGCTTCTGTCTTTCTCTCCCTCTCCATTCCTCTCTGAAATGAATAAAAACATATTTTAAAAATAAACAAATTAGATAAGTTTTATATAATGCAATGAACTTGACCATCAGTGGAGTTCAGCAGACAATTCTAATAGGATTGTTCTATAATTAAATTAAAATGGTCCCAGGCTGCACTGTGGACAAATGTTTTGTTTCTACATGGTCTTTTCTGATAAAGGAGATGAAAGAGCCTGTATACTCCCATATACTTTAGATGGTTTACACTTCACCTTGTGTTGAGCTGGGTTCCTCATAACATATAAGTTACAGTTTACGAAAGTCAATGACCACTGTGATCAGCTGACTCACTGCAACAATTTTCACAAGTGTCAGGGGAATTTCAGCCTGTCTGAGTTGATAACAGGGAGTTGAGCTTTTTAGTGGTTGCTGGTTTGTTAGGACACCATTCAAATCAAGTAAAATTGGTATGGACGGTCAAGAGTTAAACCTCATTGTATTAAATAATCTAACTGATTTGTCCAGTTATTCAGCTGAATTTTATGCAGCTTTTACACTCAAGGTACAACCTATGTGTCAATTGGTATGTCATGAGCTCCTCCTAGTGGGTGAGACAATAACATGAGATGTATATAAGACATATCTGTGCTATAGAAAAACCATGAGATTGACATTAATGACAACTACCATTTATTGAAGTACTAAAGGCCTGGTGCATGAAATTCGTGCATGGGGGATCCCCTCAGCCCCGCCTGTACCCTCTCCAAACCAGGACCCTTTGGGGAACATCCCTCTCACAAGCCTGGCTCCTAATTGCTCACCTGCCTGCCTGGTCAACCCCCTCTCCCCCCACTGGCCTTATTATCCCTCACTGACTCTGCATGCCAGTCTGATCACCCCTAACTGCTCCCCCGTTGGCCTGGTTGCACCTAACTTCCCCCTGCTGCCAGCCAGGTTGCCCCCAACTTCTCCCTCCCTACTGGCCTAATAGCCCCCAACTGCCCCCTCTGCCAGCCATGTCACCTCCAATTGCCCTCCTCTGCTGGCCTAGTTGCCTCTAACTGCCCCCCTCTGCTGGCTTGGTCACCCCACTCAGCTGCTTGTTCAGTTGTTTGGTCATCCCTCACTAACCCCCTGCGGGCCTGGTCATAGACAGCCATCTTGTGAGGATGTGAGGGTTAATTTGCATATTACCTCTTTATTATATAGGATTACTACATGCCAGGAACCATTTTAAGTATTTTATAAATTTGATCCCCATAACTGTATAGATGTCATCTGGTCACTCTGACCTAGAATGTCAGTAACATGTCTAATGTCACACTGTTAGTTGTAGAGCCAAGATTTGAGTCCATGCTTTTTCCTCTGTGCTATTGCTATATGTTACTCAGCACCTTTGTGGACTTTGGAGGAGAGGTTAGTTTCAATTTAGAGACTGCTTCTGCCACAGCTCCTCTTAAAATCCTGTATCCCTAAACATTTTTTTAGCTGACTCATTAATTTAGAGGTTGTAGATATATTGTTGTAGTTCCCCATCCTATCACTAGATGGCAGGTGATAATTTAAGATTAATAGTTGAGGGGGTACTTTCCCCCTTGATTCCTCACATCCACCTTCCAGACTTTCTATGCACCCGCCTTTATGAGAAAAGACCATACATGTAAAACAAAGACATCGCTAAGGTTTCTCAATAGAATCTCTAGACAATATCCTTGAATGTCAAACTTTCACTTGCATATACCTGAATTTGAAAGAGGTTAGGTTCTTCGAATTTGCAGAATGTGACACTAAATATGCAGAGTGGGAACCATGAGAGGAGCAGAATCTGTGATTAATTTGGTACACATTTCTGTGGAGTATGTGCTGAGAGGACTAAAACAGCTTCAGCACAGACTTAAGATCAGCTTTAGTAGATAGTGCCAAAAACTATTATCCCAAAGTGGGTTTTCCAATGTATACTTCTGCCAGCAATGCATGAAAATTTCCTGTTCAAATCTTTTGCACATATTTCTATTGGGTTGTCTTTTCTCTTATTACTGATTTGTAGGACTACTTTATTAATTTAAGATGACTGGTCTTTGTCACAAATACTTATTGCAAATATTTTCTACCATTTGGTGGCATGTCTTTTCTCTCTCTTGAAGGTGTCCCTTTGATAATCAGAAGTTCTTAATTTTAATTAAGTCAATTTACTGATCTTTTTAACCCATGCTTTCTGTGAGCAGTTCAAGAAATTTTTGTCTATGCCAAGTTAGCAAATATATTCTATCTTCTAGAAATTTTGGTGTTAGTTATCAATAAGACCTGCAATTCATCTGGAATTTGTTTTTGCACATGCTGTGAAGTATCACTTAAACTTCATTTTTAAAGAAAAGTATGGATATTCAGTTCGTTCAGAGCCATTTGTTGAAAAGACACCTCTCTCCCTCTTCATCTTCTATTTAATGGCATTTTTTATTTTAAGTGAAGATCAAATTGGTTGATAAGTTCTTGGCTTCTTTCTTCTGTACTATTGGTCTGTTTGTCTATCCTGGCACTCCTATCATTTGTTTAATTACTGTAGCTTTAAAATTTGTCACCTGCTATTGTGAGGTTGCAACTTTGTTTATATACTTCAAGATTGTCCCTTTATTTTAATGTAAATTTTAGAATCAGCCTGTCATTTTACAAATACATACAAATAAAAGAACTGTGTTTAGAATAACAAAAGCAAACCTATGGAAAATTTGAGGGAATTGACATATTTACAACATTTAGTTTTTCAACACATAGACATGATATATCCTACCATTTAAGTTTTCTTTTACTTTTCTCAATTATATTCTTCAATCTTCTATGAAGAGTTCTTGCACGTACTTTAGTTTTTGGATCCCTTTATAGATACTGTCGATACTTCTATTTGCTAAGTTAGCAGTGCAAATGTCAGGGCGGAATATGAGAGTCAGATCATGGACAGGTCTAGTGGGGAGAACTCATTTCCATGCAGTCATGTCTGTTTTGATATGTTTGTTTTGCTTTTGTCTTGTCATATTTGTTGTTTTCCAAAGCCTTGAGGTTGGTTCAAGACACTCGGTGGCCAGGGATCCCATCCATTTTTGACAAAACCACTTTGGAAATTCACTTTTCTAAAACGTTGCCAATGATGTATAGCTTGGTATAACTTCTAGTACTTTTAGTTTTCAGCACCATTTGTTGTCAGGCAACTACTGACTCTAAAGAGATGGCTTGCCACCTCAGGAAATCCCCCCTTTTAGGGGTTTCCCGCTCTTATATTTAAATGAATTTCTAGGTTCCATGATGCCACCAATCTGCAGTGACAGAGGAGAATAATAGAAAGCCACTCTGGGTTGGTCTTGCTGCCTCATCATTTCCCCTCTACTTTTGTCCTCTTTTCTCATGTCTAGGTGTAGAGTGTAGGGACTCCATCACTTACTGCCTCAAGGTCACAGCTCATGTGATTGATGGATATTTGCAAGTGAATTATTAGTAGTTAAGTTTTCAGGGAGGCAAAAGTTACATATAGATATTTGAGTACATTGCATCAGTGCCCCTAATTCCTTCAATGTTCAAGGATCAACTGAATACACTAAGTACTTTATACATGTTACCTATGACCCTTTCAACCATAGCTTCATTATAATTCTCTCCATTTTTTCAAATGAGGAAAGCAAGACATAGAGAGCCTGATCAGCTTGCCAAAAGTCACCCAGGTACAAGATGAGAAGATGGAGTTTTCCCAACTACGCCACATCTTCTGAGTTCTGCCAGCAGAAGTTCACTTTCTGGAAGACCCATCCTGATGTTTGATTCGGAGTCGATGGTCTCTGCTGTGTATGTGGGCTGTCAGCCTTTCTCCAGAGTTGCGCATTGCCATGTGTTATTGACAAACCCATCAGTATGTGGCAAGCTTATCATGAGATCTGGTCTTGAGTCACTCCATATATCAGGGACACCATTTGAACCCTAGATAATGACTGTCTTGGGAGTGGATAAAACCTCTGTCCTGGGTGGAGCACAGGATTAGCTAAGTTTTTTACCTGCTGCTTGGCTCATCTTGACTCTGGATCACTCTCATGTTTACCTTTTTCCTGTGTTCTATGCTGCTAGCTCTGATTCCTGACTCTTAACCTATAATTTTCCCTATGTCCAGGTACATACAGTGTAGATCAGAATGCGAAAGGAGAGTCTTTCAAATGTTTTGCTTCTGTGAGTTATTGGGTTTGCTTCTTCATGAATGAGGAGTTAGATGAATAACATGCACCATGGCCCTGCTCTCTGCTTCCAGCTGAGCAGGGAGATGCCATGAGCCTTCCTTAGGTGGACAAGGAAGCCCATCTGATATCTCGGGTTCTCTGATTTCCCTCTGAGTACAGTCTGGGACAGGGGAGGGACTTCTCATAAATTATTGTCACTGATGCTGTTACCAACCTCTCCCTTGGGGTTGAGCCAATGGGACATCTGGGACATTTTCCCTGAACCTTGACAGAGGTGAGATGGGAGGGGTGAGGAGTCTTAGGAGAGAGGAGGCAGGAGGAACTGGAGCCAGCAGTGAAGGCCTTCGAAGTGCTGTGGGAGGAGGTAAGTGGCATTCTTACACATGCTGGGCAATTCTTATGCATTCTAGGCTTCTAAGTATTACCAGGCTCCCTAAAATCAATGGACAGTCCCTGGAGCTGTCTGAGGGAGCATTCATCTGCCTTCAATTACAGCTTTTCTTCTACTGCATGGCTATGACCCCCACCTTCCCTTCAGCCTCTGCACCTTTTTATCCTCGAAGCTCTTGGGTGAGATCTTGGGATCTTGACAGAAAAACATCTCCTTGCTTAGTAAAACCATAGATTCCTGCACTTCCTTGAAGGTATCATGAGCTCCCATATCCAATCTCTGTTGTCTACACAGTTGTAAAGTGATCTTCGAGATCACCGGAAGGTAGCATTTATAATGTTGGCCAACATATTGGATAAGAAAGCATTATTCTTTACCTTATGTGAAATATGCCTACTGATTGCTGAACAAATCCTGATTCTTATAAAAAATAACTTGCACTGAATATATTTAATGCTTATGGCTGGGATTTTTATCCCAGGGAGTCACAGCAATGCTGAATAGACATGTATGAATGAATGAAATGAATGAATATTTACAAACTAATATTTTCTATTTTTTTTACAGTAAACAATCTAGAACCCTAGTGATAAATTACATGTCAACTCCCAAGCCAAGAACAAAAGCTAGAGACCACAATGTAATGTAATAGATCCTCCAAAATTCTGCTGGCAGGAAATACTCCTTATTGATTATATTTCCATTATTATCAATGATATTTGGCAACTTTAGTGGCAATGGTGAGAAGCCTGAGTTTGTTGTCGTTGTTTAGTAATATTAGGCAATTTGAGAAGTTGGTAAGCATATTCAGAATCAAAGGTTCTCTAAAAAATGAAAAGCAGTGTGTTGCTGAGCTTTGAAATATCTCCATGCTGTAACTGTCTTTTTTATTTTTTATTTATTTATTTATTTATTTATTTATTTATTTATTTATTTTTACAATAATTCATAGCCTGGATATCTCTGCTTATGTTTTTGTACTAATAATAGTGAAGTAGAGAGTGGGCTTCTAATGAGAACCTCTCATAAGGTGTGACACAGAGGAGACGGAGGAGGACTATTTCTGTTTGTGGGGCCCTAATATCTGTGGTCATTAGGAGAAAAAGTGGTAACAACAGGAAACCTTGCATTTAATCACAGCTTTGTCTAAAAGATTTTGATCCAGGCTGTTCAGTGCTAACACATGAGTAGAGAAGGTTCTATTTATCCAAATTAAAAAAAAAATTACATTGTTTCATCTGAAGGGACTAAGTAAAAACGACTCTAAAAGGTTTTCTTAGAAAAAGGTGTAAAGTCTCTCATTTGTCTGAAAGGTGCCTTAGAGATGTGGGTAGGGTGGAATGAGAAATGAAGTTTCACCGCAGGGAAGTGCACTGTTTTATTCATGATTAATGATTGAAGACTATGCGTTTGGGTTTGCTGTCTAGCAAACAAGGATTTGCTCTTTTATTCTTTGAGAACTGATCAGATTATGTGTTCCTGTCTGAACTTAGTTGTGTTGCCACAGGTAATGCTGACTAGAAAACCAGCAAAGAGATAATAGCTTCACAAATGACATTTGCGGGCACCAGCCCTGTGGTCTTAGATGATTCTCTGAGGAGAGAAGACAGTTGTCAGGGTTAATGCTGGTCGTTGGGCAATCAGAGAGAAACCAGTACCCTAGTAAGTTTGTGAATAGAACGTCAGCCTTCAGACTGAAGGGTCTAGATTCCATTCCAGTCAAGGGCACATGCCTGGGTTCTGGGCTCCATCCCCAGTAGGGGGCGAGCAGGAGGCAGCCGATCAATAATTATCTCTCATCATAGATGTTTCTATTTCTCTTTCCCTCTCTCTTCCTGTCTGAAATCAATACAACTATTTTCTTTCAAAAAGAGAGAGACCGAGTGAGGACAATGGCAGTCCTGTGAATCTCTAACCTGAGCCCTCCTTCCAGCCCACTCTACCTCCCTGAATTGTGCCCTTCCTTCCGCCAGAGGAGTTTGAGCATCACGTCAACTAAAAAGCTTTCTGTAACCCCTCCACCTTCCTAAAGTACTTTCTGATAATCTTTAAGCCATCACAGTCATCACAGCCAACACAGTCCAATGTTCTAATTTACTTTTAGGTCATGGATTCCTGGGGATGGTGTGGGGAAAATGTCTTAATTTCTGAGTGCCCTAAGTGTTTAAACTAAGGTGTTGGATTAAAGGTGCTGTTTCAACCCATAGTTAGAAGCTTTCAGTTTTTCCCCCTACTTCTTCTGAAATATAGAACCCCCCTCTTCTTTACTGCCTCTTTTCTTCTCATTTTTTCCACTTGTTTTCAAATTTTCTTTTTCTATGAGAAGTGATGAGAAATTTTTGGTTTGGAGGAGGCATGGGTAGAAATGACAATTAAGGATAAAATAAGAATGATCCTAGAGTCTTCCTATTGGTCCCTTTGGTATATAATTAGCTTGTTTTAATGGCAGACACTGGAGTTTGAAGCTGAGCTAAGAAAACTCACTTGCAATAATATCACTTTGAAAGGTGAGTAAGAGAGGCAAACAATACTAAATAGATCTGTATTTTGAAAAACTTTTACAATCCTTATTCAACTATTGGAATGAATTGCATCACTTCACAAATAAAAAGAGTATCAAGTTCTCTCTATAAGGTTATTATAATGGCTTACCAATATGTTATTACCTATCACCCAAGGTGGACACAAATGATAGCAGTATTTAGTGAGATAAAAGTTAGCGATTTACATATGAACCTTTGAAGTTGAAAAGCAGAGGGATGCTTTTTTAAAAAAAAAAACACATCAGTGCACAGGGATGTTATGCAATGGGAGTGCATCATAGGGGATGCAAAGTACAGACAGAGGTATTTTCTCACACATGTTGGTACCTGCTACAGTCTCAAGTATGAACTCCACTGTGTAGTAGGTCCCATAAAACCATTATGCTGTGACTGAGTGGGATGTTTCTACCAGCTGATTAGGAATGAATATTTGTTAAAATTAATTTTTATAGAGAAAAGAATGCTAGAGAAAGGAGAAACATTGATTGGTTGTCTGCCTCCCATAGGTGATATGACTGGGATCAAAGCCACAAGGTTTCAGGAGGATGCTCCAACTAACTGAGCCACCCAGCAGCGAGGGCAGGAATGTATTGTGTGTGTGTGTGTGTGTGTGTGTAGCATACTGTGAGTGGTTTGTCCCTAGACTCACCTGCAGTACCCATGGAGGGATCCAGTAACATCACTGAGATATAACTAAGCTCATCTGCTGGTCTGTTAAGGGTATTTCGAGCCATGCAGCCTTTCATTCTTCCATGATGTAGTGGGCCCAGCTTCCTCTCTGTCCAAGTTGGAGTCAGGGTGGAAGGTAATGAGAGGCTCCTGCCTCCACCCTGGACATTTCTTGAGGAGCTGGGAAGGACATTCTGTAAGATTAGAAGGCATTAATTATTTAGGGCAGTTAGGTTTGGCACTCTATTTTCCGCCCAGACTCTTGTCCTACATTCTAGATTTTGCTGGCAGAGTACAAGGGGGATGTGTGTGTGTGTGTGTGTGTGTGTGTGTGTGTGTGTGAGAGAGAGAGAGAGAGAGAGAGAGAGAGAGAGAGAGAGAGAGAAGGAGAGAGAGAGAAGGGAGAGAAAGAGTTACAAGGATTTTTCATTTCTTTGTAACGGGCATTCTAGTGAATTATAAGCCTTCTTTTTCTCAAATTCTCTACCTCTTCCTACATTAGTATGCATCACCATTTTGAAAGTTTCTACCCAACAATGTCACCCCAGTAAATTTAATAAAAAAGTAAAATAAATAAAATTCAAGATGTACTAAATTATTAAGAAAAAAAGAGTTAGTGATCTTGCTTGTCTAGGAAACTGAGTTAGTCACCTGCAACTTGAAAATTTAGATTCTGGATTTTCTGATTCTTATAAAATGAGAGTTATTACACTCTCTGGGAATACTCATTTCTTTCTTCCAAAACTGATTATTTTCAAATCCTGATTTCCTTTTTATTACATAGCTTTTCTCTTTTCTTATTTTTCCCCATTTTGACTTTTTGATTTCTCTTTTTCCTGCCTTTGACCACCAGCTCTGTTGGTCATTTGAAGGACCACAGTGTTCTCTTCCCCTTGAAAGCTTGTCTGTATGGCTCTTGCTGACTAGTTCCAACTTATCTGATGGGTCTAAATTTCTCTGCTCCCTCTGTGGCACATTTCACCATGCCTTGTGATTGCTCCTAAACTGTCTCCTAGCTCAAACTAGGGGCCCATTGAATGAAGAGACTGTATCTTCCTTAACCATAGTATCCTTCCAATATGGCACAGGACCCAGCACTTCGTCTACCCTTGGTAAAAGTCTGTTGAATTAATGAGTGGATGAATGTTGAATTGATGAGTGGCGAAAAGATGGATTTGAATGGACAACTTTATTAAATTAAGTTCTGTTATAGTCAACACTCTTCTTTGGCTTTGTTCACAATGCCAAAATGTCCATGGAATTTTCCTCTGAAGTAAGATTGTGATGTTTTCTGCTTCTCTCTGGGAACATAGTTTTTGTATCCTGATTTAGATCTCATCTGCCCAAGATATGCCTCTATTATTGAGTCTGACTTATAGAATGTTATGTGCATCAGTGTGTATATCAGGTCTAGGATACCTGGTGGCCTACTCCTTAAGAAGAAATCATATATGCTAAGGATCCCAGGTTCAGGCCATTCATGTGCCAAGGATCTGATTTGCATGATTTTCCTTGGCATGACTTTGAACTGCGTATTGTGGCTGTCTCAGCCGGTGCACCTGGTAGTAAGCACATGCAAGCAAAAATTCACCTTGTTCTCCAGTAGATAAAATATCAAAGAGGAGGGCTTTCTTTCTTATAATGGCATTTTAATTTCAAATGTCATATTGATTTAATTGGATTAGTATATACCTATGGAATATAATTTATTTTGTCAAGATTTTATAAATTTAACTTTAACACAAAGTTGCTGGAATTCAGATAACTCAACATGGGACATGCCACTTCTCATAATACCACCAACAAAAGGAGGTCCTTTTGTCCCCTTTCATCTCTGTAATTTCACTTATTAAAGAACTATTTTTAGTATCTACTCTACCAGAATAGAGGTGATCTTAGTGGCATGAAAAGATACAGGCATTGCCTTTATGAAATCTAGAGTGTAAAGGACAGACAACCATTCAATAGATAAGTAGATACAAGTAAGGTCATATTCATGTGTACTAGAGAGTAAGAGTTAAATACATATTTTGAGACGAGTATAATTCAACCCATTATAAGAATTATGAGGGAGGAAATCATTGCAACAATTGAGAGATGATAAATAGACAGTTCTGAGATGTGGTTTGGAGGAGGAATCAGAAGAATTTGGTAATGGATTGCATATGGGGGAAATGGAGAAGTCAAAGATTACTCTCAAATTTTATACTTGGACAGAGCCTGGCTGGTGTGGTTCAGAGGATGAGCATCTACCATGAACTAGAAGGTCACTGTTCAATTCCTGGTCAAGGCACATGCCCAGAGTTGTGGGCTCAGTCCCGTGTGTGTGTGTGTGTGTGTGTGTGTGTGTATGCAAGAGGCCAATCAATGATTCTCTCTCATCATTGATGTTCCTATTTCTTTCTTCCTTTCCCTTCCTCTCTCTGAAATCAATACAAAAACCTATTTTAAAAAATGCATACTTGGACAATTGGGCTGATGGAAGTTCCATTTAATGATATGGGGAAGTCTGGAGAGAAAAAGCAGGTTTAGGGAAAGATCATGAGGGCAGATGTGAAGGTGAGAAGCTGGAGATGGTCTTGAAATATCAAGTAGGCTTTGGAACATAAAATTAAAGGAGATATTATATTTGGAGATACAAATTTGGTGGATGGTCTGAGAAGTGATGGAAAGAGTGAGAACTCAGAGTAATAGTAAAGAGAGTAAAGGGACCAATATTTAGAGCGTAAGTGGAACAGGAAAAGCCAGCAAGGAGACTAAGAGGACATGGTGTAAGCTCTGCCTGATTTTTATCTACTTCAGAGGAAAACATCGGTGGACACTGGCAAGTGCAGGAAACTAAGTGTCAGAACACCAGAGTTTTGTTGATAACACCTAACACTCACTTGGTCTGTGGTTTTGAGCATTTCTTTTCCTCTTTACAACTAAGTGCTATGAACACTGAGACTTTTTAAATAGACATGTCAAATACGGGTTTTATTAATCTTTGCCTTTTCATGTGCAAAAAAAAAGTTATTTCGTGTGATGACATATTTCACTACATTCAACACAACATATTCTAGATTAATATTTATTTCTCACGTATTTGGTCAAAACAAGAGCTATATAAATACAACAAGAGTAAATTTTTAATTAAACATTGAATTACACTTTTGCTATAATATAAGCAGATACTTGTGAATTAACAGGTTGATAAGATTTGTAGGAGGTTAGGTCATATCCTTATTTTTAGATAGAATCAGAAAAACAATGGAGCGGGGAGGGTCCAGCAATTGTGGTCTAATGTGGTTAGTCACAGGCTCACTTTTTAATTGTTTGTGAAAAGGAATGAAATTATGGGTAAAAATCCTGCTTTAGAAAGAGACTGAGCAATCTAACCAATAATGCATAAACTTCTACTTCTCTTTCTCAAAATGTTGACCTGATTTTTTTCTGAGATTCTTCACAGAGTTGTTGAAAATTTGTCACCTTCATTCAACTTTGTGCTTCAAACTTTTCTGCTACTTATTCATTTTTAAACAAGTGTAAATAGTGTTCTAACAAGTAGAAAAAACTGAGACACCTCTCAGAAAGAAATTTGCTCACTAGAATAAACTATTCAATAGTGTTTCTGTTGTTGCAACCAAAAATGATTTTATGATTGTTCTTGTCTAACTTTTAATATTTAAAAAATTGGAAAAGAATTCACTTTAAATTTGTGAAAAATCCACTTTAAATAAAATAAGCTTTTATTATCCTATATAATAAAAGGCTAATATGCAAATTGTCCCCATGGGCAGGAGTTCAATCTACTGGAAGTAAGACATGCGCTGACCACCAGGTTGCAGTGTGGAACATGGCAGGCTGGTGCAAAGTGGCAGCCTCTAGGGACCCTACCCATGCATGAATTTCATGCACTGGGCCTCTAGTTTTAAAACAATCCGGTTGCAGTCGCAGTCAGAAGCTAAATTCATCCAATGCTTGACCTAAAGGACAATTGCTAGTCAAAATTAAGCAGCTGATTTTAAGGTGTTTTGGGAATATAAAGCATTTATGAAGAATATTTTAAAAAACAGAAAGTCAGGAAAGAAGGTTAGGGTTAATGAACCATAATGTAGGTGAGTTGCTAGTTTGGTTGAGTGGAGTAAAAATTACTGACTGTAGGCAAAAACTACTGTAGCTATTTTCCTTTGTTAAAGATCATGTCCTTTGAATATATGCTCACTAACATACTAAATTAAGGACTAATGTTTGATGGCTTAAATCCTAACATCTCACCATGCCATGCTTTGAAAATTCCATGAATTGGGAGCATATTCCAGGCCATGAAAGCCAGAAAAGAACAAGTTTGACCTGTGTTTCTAAATGGGTCACTATAGAGAATTGCGTTATAATACAATTACAATTTAGTAGTACGTCCTAAGTTATGAAAACAGAAACTCTGCATGCCATTTATATGCTTAGAACCAAACTGAAGGCAGGTCCCAGAGTGAAACTTACCCAACTTTCAGTGTAAAAAACATTTTCCTAAGACTCAAACTCTATGAGGCTTGGCTGATTGAATATGCTTAGATGAATTTTTCTCAATTACTTACAGCCTTGGTTACCTAATCTAAGAAGCTGCTACCTCTCTATTCTTTCCTTGCTTGAATGTTTCAGGTTCTCTATGTTTGAGGTTTCAAAGCCAAATTTGTCTTCTTTCTGATTCATATTCAAGTAAGTATTGAGTGATTGGTTTGGCCCTTTCTTAAAGTCAGATCTGTGCTTGCTTGAGTCTGGCTGTCCCTATTTGTGTCTACATCTGTACATAGTTTCCTGCTCCGCCCAGGCCGTGATTGCGTTGTTCAGAGGAATCAGATCCTAGTATTGCTTCAAAGAAGTGTTTTACTAGAGCACCGAAGCTATTCTCCTTAAAGTGACATGTGACTCAGTATGCTTTTAAATCACAGAAATTAATGTCACTTTGTACTGGGATGTTTTTCTTGAAGAATAAGTCTAAAACTCTTGTGGAAAATTAAATAAATAAATAGAAAATCAAGAATGTTTTGAAAACAAGAAGCAATTTAAAAAAAATCTTTATTGTTGAAAGTATTACTTCAGTTTTTCTTTTCCCTCCATTAACCTCTTCCAGCTCACTCCTGTCCCCACCCCCAGGCCCTCAGACCATCTGTTTCCATTGGTTATGCATATATGCATAGAAGTTCATTGGTTAATCTCTTTCCACTCACCTTTCCCTGCTTTCCCTCTGAGGTTCAACAGTCTGCTTAATAAGAAGCAATTTTGAGGGACTTGTTCTATCAAATGCTAAAATATAGTATTGTTAAACAGTTTTAAATAATAAAAAAGTAGACAGATTAATGGAACAGAACATAGCTAAGAAATTTACATGGTTAAAATTGAACTTGTGATGAATGGGAATCATACACATTTGGGAGAAAGAGTTTAAAGAAATAATAATAGCCAAAACTGGTTTGGCTCAGTGGATAGAGCATCGGCCTGTGGACTAAAGGTCCCAGGTTCGATTCCTGTCAAGGGCATGTATCTTGGTTGTGGGCACATCCCTGGTGAGGGGTGTGCAGGAGGCAGTTGGTCGATGTTTCTCTCTCATCAATGTTTCTAGCTCTCTCTCTCTCTCTCTCTCTCTCTCTCTCTCTCTCTCTCTCTCTGTAAAAAAATCAATAAAATATATAAAAAATAAAGAAATAGAAGTAGAATAATTAATTATTGTTATAATTACATATATAGATTTTTACTTCATAGCAAAAAATTATACAGGGAAACAAAAATGAAACAAACCAAACTAGTAGAAGGCATGGGTAATCGGGTACCAAATCTCAGAGAAAAGAAGTTCTAAGAGTAGCAGAAGAAATAATATATTTTTAACTACAAAGAAATATAAAATAGGAGTAAGGAGAGGGAAGAGTGACTAGGTGGAGCATAGAAGACATTCAGGTCAGTGAAACCATTCTGTATGATACTACATTGGTGGATACATGTCACTTGTTCGTCAAAACCCCTGGGAAGTACACCACAAAGAGTGAATCCTAATGGAAACTCTGGACTGTGGGTGTTAATGATCTGTCAGTGGAAGTTCATCAGTTTCAGTTGTAACAAATGTATCACTCAGAGGGAGGGAGGGCATTGATTATGTAAAGGCTAATGCATGTAAGTAGCAGGAAGTATTGGGGAAATCTCTTCATTTTCTGCTGTGAACCTAAAACTGCTCTAAGAAAGTTTATTTAAAACTAAACACTTTTTTTTGTGTGTGAGCTACCTGTTTATGTCTTTTTTTTTTTTTTGAAAACTTTTTTTTTTGCCCCCTATCAACTTTTTGATATGTTGTGCTCCTCATGTTTAAGAGTTTTTCTACATATTAGAGATATAAGACTTTGTAGTATGTGTTATCAATATTTTCTCCAGTTTGGCTTGGTTTTCTGGCATATACAAGTTTTATATTTTTATTTTACATTATTTTTTATTTTTTAATTTCTTTCAATTATAGTTTATATTCAACATTATTTTGTATTAGTTTCAGGTGTTCAGCATAGTAGTTAGACAATCATATACTTTACGAAGTGTTTCCCCTGATATTTCTAGTACCCAACTGGCACCATACATAGTTATTAAAATATTATTGACTACACTAGAGGCCTAATGCACAAATTCATGCACAGGTTGGGTCTGTTGACCCGGCCAGCGATTGAGGCCTATCAGGGGGCTGGTTGACCAGAAGGAGGGACCATGGGAGGTTGACTGGCCCAGAGGAGGAACTGCAGGAGGTTGGCCAGCCAGCCCACCTCCAATTGGGGTTGATGTGGGAGTCAGCTGGAGGTGGCTTGCAGGAGGTTGGTCAGCTGGCCCCTCCATTGGGGCTGATCAGGGTGCCAACTGAGGGTGGGAGGGACTGTGGGAGGTTGGCTGGCTGGTGGGGGGGTGGGTGAGGGGCCACAGGAGGTCAGCTGTGGGAGCTCACTGACCACCAGAGGGCAGTTCGGTTGTAATGAGATCATTACAAACCCCTCCCTTCTGACACCATCAGTCTGTTCTTTGCATTTGTGAGTCCTCTTCTGTTTAATTTGTTCATTTTGTTCTTTATATTCCACATATAAGTGAAATCATATAGAATTTGTCTGACATACACAAGTTTTAACTTTTATTTTGTAGTCAAATTTATCAGTCTTGTCTTTTTCTGGATTTTGAGTCATAGTTAGAAAGCCATTTCCACAAAAGTTAAAGAGGAATTGACATATATATATTTACTTGAGGCCCAGTGCACAAAATTCATACATGGGGATGGGCAGAGAGGTCCCTCAGTCTGGTCTTCATCGTCTCTAATCCAGGGTCTCTCTCATAATCCAGGACCTCTGGCTCCTAGCCACTCACTTGCCTGCCTTCCTGATCACCCCTAACCAATCTGCCTGTCTGCATGATTGCTCCTAACTGCCCTCCCCTGCCAGCCTGATTACCCCTAATTTTAAATTTAAATATCTATTTCTTATAGATATTTAAATTTTTTATAAATTTAAATATCTATTTCTTATAGATTTAAATATCTATTTCTTATCCCATTGATTTGAGATGTTGCCTTTATCACATTCTAACTTACTGTAGGTATTTGACTATAACTCTGGACTTTTTATTGATTTTTTTTGTAGATTAATTTTATACCTGTTACTTCACTGGATTCTTTTATTGTTTGACTTGTTTTTTTAAAAATATATATTTTTATTGATTCAGAGAGGAAGGGAGAGGGAAAGAGATATAGAAACATCAATGATGAGAGAGAATCATTGATGGGTTGCCTCCTGCACATACAACACTACGGATGAGTCCTGAACCTTGACCTCCTGGTTCATAGGTCAAAATGCTCAACTGCTGAGCCATTCTTATCGTTAATTTTGTATGGTTTTCCACATACATCTTACAACATCTATAAATAATTTAACTTATTTTTTGACCCATTCTTATTCTTTGATTGACTTGCTAATTCAGTCAGTGGGATGTTCAGTAGAGCAAAGATAGTAGGCATCTTTTTCTTTTCTTAAGTGTTTTAAAAATATTCTTATGATGAATGAGTATTGGATTGTGTCAATGGCTTTTTCATCCTCTGTTGAGAAAAATCATATAAAGCAGTTTCAACTTCCTATTTGAAAAAGCACAAGCTTTCTGAATCCTAGTTTTGTGTTTTTTTTTGTAATATAAAATGCGAGAATTAGATTTAAATGATCTCTAAATTTCCTTTCACTGATTAACTGCCTTTCTATTCATAAAGAAAGAATTGGATTTATATTTACCTTCCAGGTCACTGAATTTCTAGAATTAATTAACATTTATGCTGAGATTTATGCAAGTAGAAGAATATAGATAGAACATAATTTTAAAGCAGCCATTGAGAAGCAGAATAATGATTTTAAAGGATAAGAAAGTAAAAGCTAATGGAAAAAATAAATACATTGTTTATATTTAACTTTGCCACTGGAATTGTTCAAGGGTAAAACTCAATAAATCTGAAGATTCAAAATATTTACTTTTCATGAAAGATAATGATATTCAAGATGAGGTGAAAAAATGGTTCAGGAAATCAAATGGGACCAATTATTGCATTTATTTGGGAAGTAGAAATTCTGTGGTGGAAAAGGGACTCTAATTTACTTGTTAAGAAATTAGAATTAGATTTTTTTTTGGAAACCTCCAGCCTGTGTGTTCATAAATATTATAAAAATGAAAGAATTAAAATAAAAAAGGTCACGAATAGGCAATAGTGATGACTAAATCTTTTGGGAGTTTACCATTCATTATTCTGTTGTGATCATGATATTGTAATAAAATGACATGGCACAAATAAGTGAAACCACTCAGACCTCCAGTAGTAGTAATTCTGATGGGAAGAGATCCTAGAAAGTTCCAAATATTGCATTCATTTAAATGTCCAAAGGAAATGCATAAAACATAAAAGAGAAGAAGAAAGTGGAGAAGGTAGAGAGAGAACAGAGGGTAAATATTTACATGTAAATAGGAAATGTAGACTAATTGAATTCTTTTGTGCTCTGCTCAGAGTGAAACAACAAAGAATATCTCAAGAAGTAAAAATAGACCTAACATTCAAAGCATTTACAATGAATTATCCATGACACAACATGCAATTAAGTCATGGAACTTGCTACTACAGGATTTTATTCAAATAGATAACTTAGATTAGAAGAATTAGATATGGTAAATACAGTTTATAACAAATTATCAATCTCTGCAGTTCAGAACAAACAAAACACCAAACACACAAATAAAACACAAGTGACTTTAGATTTCAGGGAATATTTGAATATATTTTAGGATGTGAAAGAAATTTCTCTTGACTAATGTCTTATTGCTATTTTATTGATGGATTTTAATAATTACCCTCTTCCCCAAATAGTGCTCCTGAATAAAAGGAAGAAGTGATGTAGTATGAAATTCAATGCTTTTCAAAGAGGAAGGTCAAGAAGTAGCCATAAATGTATTATAATAATTAATTTCCCCATCTCAATTGTGAAAAGAGAAACTTCAGGGGAGAAAAGTGAAAAAAAAAATCTTATGTCAATGAATACAAGACAGTTTAGTGTAGTGAGGAGAATAAGAATTTTAGAGGCCTGCAGATCTTCATTCCAATTTTCATAAACTTCTCTCACCTTTGAGTTTGCCTCTTCACAACTTTGTTATGCCTAGTCTTTAAATGTAGGAACTTCCCAAGGAGTCTTCCTAATGAGTTGTTCTTCTTCTTACTCTGGACTCTGTGACCGAGAATCTCATTCATGGTTTTAATTATAACCTATGTGTAAAAGGCACCCAAATTAGTATCTCTACCACCAACCACTTTTATATACGGACCTGAATTTCCAGCTATTTTTCCAACTGGATGTCAGATGGGCATCTCAAGTTTAATATATCCAAAGCAGAGCTTATTATTTCTTCTCCCTCTGTCATGCATAGTCTTACTCCAGAATTTTTTCTCTGTTAATGACGTCCTGATACATCCAGGCGACAGAGCCTGAAGATCCACTACTCTTTGCCATTGCCTTGCTAAGTATTTGCTAGTTATTTCCAGAACACATCACGTACATAAATTCCCATCAGTCTTTACTCATGCTGGTCTCCCTGGCATGCTTCTCATCTTTATTTTATAAGTTCCAATTAAAATGCTTGGTCATTGGTGAAACCCACTTCCAATGAATTATGCCTTCATCAGTGCTTTCATTGGTTTGCCTTCCTGTCATAACACGTATTCTACTCTAGGTCACTTTATTCATTCAGTAACATTTATTATGGTTGATACTATTATATACATGGGGAAAGAAAGGGAAATAAGTCTTGTTTTCTTGCTTGAAGAAATCTTCTAGTATCTAGAATATATACAATATATAGCCTTACAATGGGGGGCATCTCCATGTTAAACTTGATTAAATAATTTTTAATCTTCAAAAAATGAAAACAAAAATGTTGTTCAGGTAGCTGGAGAACCACCACAAATAAAAGCTTTCCGAGATGGGTAGTCATGACATCAAAGCTATGTGGCAAAACATCCCTTTCCTGTGGAGTTAGTATGAGAATGACTATGAGAAAGCAGTGTTTGCATCACAGACTCTGGGGTTTCCCCTAATTACTTACTAAATTACTCCCTACTTAGATAGGGCATACACAGTTTGAAGCAAAAAATGGTGTTTGGTCTAGACAGACCATTTTTGTTTTATTTCCTGGCCTTCTTTTGGGAAAGTTGAATATTTTTCTTCACTTTGTATCATGTCTTTAAAGAGAAAATATGGCTAGTGGTTACAGATGAAACCTTCATATAAACTGTTAAAGATGGGAAATTTATTTACAGGAAAGAAAATGGGTTATATGATGGTTTAGTGGTTTCCCAAAGTGCCTATTTTTGATTGTTCTCTTAATTGAGGCAAGAACCTACAAGAAGAATGTTTATGCACGGGCATCTGTGGGTATAGTGGGTCAATGAAGAAACACAGAAGAATCTCTGTTATTCACCTGGTCCCAAGGATAAGCCTCAGGCAAAGAAACTGTGGCGATGATAAGCTCTGGAAGATGTAGGTGCAGTAAGCATCCCTGCTAGATCCTGGCAATAAGATGTAAGAGTGAGGAAGCAACCTTCTTCTGATTTTTTAATGCAACCAAACGAAGGTGTTGACCCCCTACATGGGGGTCTGTAAGGGCACCAGGAATTAGTATTCTTAGTAGGGACACTGGTGCTCTCTCAATGAGTACCAGAAACAGTGACAAAAGTGAGGAACTCCCCCAAATCCTAGAGTTTGAGGATATTGATGAGAGTACCTGAACAGAAGAGAAATAAGGAAGACCTATGTGATGGCTATAGGTGGTAAACAAAACTTCAAGCCAATTTCAGTTCTGGGAAAATAAGTGAAGACAAGAGACAGCCAAATTTAGGCTATTGAAATTCATGTGACCTAATCTGTACTCAGGAACTGGTAAGGCCCATGGAAATTTGGGTTATCACTGTACAGCAAGGGAGAAGAATGTATACGACACGCTAGTTCCCATGGCTGAGTTTCCTTCTCAGACTTATGTCACTTTGGGATTGGTTAGTTGGGAGTAAACACAATAGTAGGAGGGTTGTCTAGATTAAAGTGGGGGAGAAAACAATGGTGAGAAGAGCTTTAATTATGGGTGACTGCTAATTCCAGGAGGATTAGCCATTTTGTGTGTCACTTAGGTATCTTACCTTTTACCTACTAGCCATTTCACCACTTGGAAGTCCTTATCCCTACAATAGGTAGATAATAGAAAGGATGTGGCTTAAAAAATACTTCTGCTCATTTTGGTCAATGATCACTGTATTCAGAGAACAGAAAAATTTATTTGTAAGCATATATTTTTCATATTAACAACAATTTTCTCCATCAGAAAATTAATGGCAACCACTAAATCAAGATTAATTTTTAGGCATTATTTGTGACTTTATTTTCGTCTGTTATATTACTCATAAACTATCTGGAAGTAAGCAATAGCTGCTCTATTTGATTTTGGAGAAGCTCCAGGATATCCTTTGTCCTGGAAAAGAGGCAAAACTAGATGAAATTGAGAAGAAACTCTAAGATGATAGTCCCTGCAGATTCCAATAGGCTTTCAAAATAGAGGGCCCAGCCATCTGGGTAAGCAGTGGCTATGATTTAGAAAACATTCATCCAGAAGAATCAGGCTTGATGTTCCTCCTGCGCATAGCAGATGCAGGTGGGTGCAACTTCTAGCTCAACAAGGTGATCCTGGTGCCAAGCCTGGCATGCATTCCTCTCTGTGGCATGTTCTAATGGCAAAGGTCCTAACCTACCTCTGCCTAGACCTGACCACTTCTCAAAGGGAAAACCCAGATGTGACTTTCCATTGCTAGGTCAGAAGGGTGGAGAAGAGGCTGGCAGGGTAACAAGAATGAACTAGCACCCCAAGTTTCAGCTCCTATCTGAAGCTGCTCAGTACATGTAAGCGTCCAGGTGAGATTAGTAACCTGTCAGATAGGCCTCTGGAAAATTCCAAGTCAGAGAAAACTGGGAAGAAGAGGGAGTCGGGGAAAGATGGAGAATAGTACAAAGAGAAGCCACAGCCAAAATACAATAGTTTGGGTTCCAAATGAACATCTGAGTTTAAGGAATGATGAAAATATTGTTTTAAATTCAATTTTAGGTCTCTGTGCCAAAAGTCTTTACACAGGATAGGGTTGGAAGAAATCCGACTACAAGAGCTCAATGACACATTGCAATAACATTGTACGCTAAACTCCCAGAGTCACTGCTGTGTTGCTTTAGTCAAGTGATGTCCCTCTCACAAGCAGAGGTATGTGCTGACACAGGCTGATAAACACTGTGGACCTGGCATTCATCGGTTTGGCTACATTAAATGCATTGACATTGGAAGAACAGAGAAGGGAAAGTTATCTCTTAAATCTGATTCCAACACAAACTGAATGAACCTCATAGTGACCTCCTTAGATACTAGTTTGAAACCTGGTGCAAAGGCTAAATGTTTATAAGCTTCTTTAGGGATAGCACTTACTTTGACACAGGGAAACCATCTGAGAAGTTAGGCCTACACGTCAACAAACAGATGCTTGGGCAGGGTGTAGTTTGTACCTCAGGACAGCCTTTTGGGGTTGCCAGAGGGACTCCCTTGAGCCCTGATTTCTGTCATGTGTCATGTCTGTCAGTCTTCCTGGTTTTAAAACCCAATTCTAAGGATTTTAGAAAAAAAATATCAGTTTTGAGGTGCTTTCTTGGTTTCAATAGAGAGTAGTTAATCAGACTACTACCCAGCTCTTCATTGTAGCCTTCTTAAGTGGGTGGGGAAAACATTTACCTGTGAGCAAGAACGGACCACTTTGGGGAAGGAGATCTGATTCTCATCATTGTTTCTACCAGATGCAGTGTGCACACATTATTGATTTGCATATTCAGATAGGCTGCTCCCATCTCTGCTGCCTTAGGTGAGAGATAAGCTCACTACTGAATCTTGAGAAAAAGAGAAAATGCCAATGATCACCTTCAGAAGCCTGAAATCTCTCCAGGTGGCTCCTCTGGAGGGATTGTTCTTCTGGGGAAGCAGCATGTGTCACTGCCAGGAATTCTTGTGAGGTTTTGGGGTTGCCAGAGGGAGTACCTTGAGCCCTGGTTTCTGTCACATGTCATGTCTGTCAGTCTTCCTGGTTTTATTTGGCGTATTTTTTTCTTCTTTTTTTTTGTGGCAATTTATTCTTTATTTCACTGCTACTCTGTTTATTCTTGGCTCAGGGTCCCTGCCCATCCTCCATCAAATCATGCTCTCAGATCGATTACTATATCACAAGCACTGTGATCCTATCTCAGAGGCATCTTATTTTTAAAAAATATTTTTTGATAGACTTTTAGAAATTACAACTTGGACACATCAAAGTGCATTCAATATAGGCCTGAAGCTTAACAAATAAAACATTGCCAGCTCTTTCCCCATCTTTTTACTAATAAAATTCTATCTTCCCATTAGAGGCAAGTAGAGGCAATCATATCCTTAACTAGCCTGCCCATTCATGTAAGAATTTTTAAAAATACGATTTTGCTTGGCTTGATCTTTTCATAGAAGGTACTCTGTTGTGTATTCTTTTGTTCCTGACTTGGTTCCTAAGCCTGAGTTCTAACTGTAGCGTGGGACCCCACATATCTCCTTTCATAGTGATTTTGAGTATCAGTGAGCTGATATGAAAATATTTTGGGGTGTTAGGAATATAATTAATGTGCCTCAAGACATGAGAATAGAATACCGTGTTATGGCATGGAGCACAGATTTGGGGTGCCCCAGGTAAGTGATGGTCTGGAGAAAGCCCTGGAAACTGTGGCAGACAGAATGGAACCATCCCAGTGGGAACTTCACCAAGACTGGAAGGTTTCCAGGATGTGGAACTTTCGGTGCTAAAACCAAGAAAGTCTCAGGGAAGTCTCATGTTCATCACCTTTTCCTTCCCTCCACATGTCAACCTCCATGCTGTCAATCATTGTCTCTCCTTGCTCTTGTCTCTGAGCTTTTACTTACTATTGTCCTCAACTCCTGAAAGCTCTCCCCACTTCCGTAATGATAAAGCAAGTGTATTATCTGCCTCAGATGGATAGTACTATTACGCTGAGGGGTAGTAGCAGTAAAGCCCAGGTTCTGGGAGGTACATGCTATAAAATGGCTAAAGTGATCCAACCTTGTATGTAGTAGGGTAATAACCTTTAGTACACTATAAATGTCAGTCAAGTGGCCAAGGAAGGCAGGCAGGAAGGATGAAAATTATTGAAGGTTTATCCTGCACCAAAGCCATGCAGATGATTATATACTTACATGCACATATATGAAATATGCATTTAAAATGAAAATATAATTGATTTGAATTCTTATTTTCTGGATGAGAAAATGGGGGCTCTGAGAAATGAAGTTACTTGCTCCAGATCACACAGCTACTAGAGCTGCTGAGTTGGGATTTAACCTCCACCTAGTATTTTATCCTTCATCTATGCCAAGCTTATATATTATCTAAGGAGTGAGGAGTCCAAATGAGACCGAAAAGTTTACGTAAAACAGAAGCTATCTCCCCTCCCCTTCCCACTCTGCCTCCCTCTTAACAGGAGCAGCAACTCTCAACTGCCTTAAAAACAAACAAACAAAAAACACCAACAACACTTTATTGAGATATGATTGATTCTTAGCGATGGTTTCAAGGGTCTATGTATACTTATTTCCAATCTCAATGACTTTTAATGCTGCTTATTGTATCTTCCTCCAGGAAACTAAATAACACGCCAGTGCTGGTCTTTTAGGCTTTTCATACTTAGAAACTCACTTCCTTTCGTGGGAGGATCATTGCCTCTTGGAAGCTCTGTTCCCACATTCCCGCCACAGTCTCCTCCTGTGGAGATAAAAGTTTGCTAAATACAACATATTTAAATCATTACAACGAAGAGAATATTATCCGCAGATGAACTATAAAGGATGATATGATACACATTTCACAGTGTATCTTTGTTTTCTTTGGAGTTATTATCATTTTGTTTATTTTTTGTTTGGTTAGTATTCAGTGTTCCCATCTCTAATGTATTCCTTTAGATGGGGGTAGATAGTTCTCCAAACACATCTGTTCATCTGATAGAATATTCATCTTAGAGAACTTCAAATGGTCAGGCTATTCCATTTAGCATTAAAGCATACAGTTAAAGGTAGGGATGTCCTAGCTGGTTTAGCTCAGTGGATAGAGTGTTGGCCTGTGGACTGAAGGGTCCTGGTCAATGGCACATGCCCTGGCTATGGGCTGAATCCCCAGTGTGGGGCATGTAGGAGGCAGCCGATCAATGATTCCCTTTCATCACTAATGTTTCTATCTCTCTCTCCCTTCCCCTTCCTCTCTGAAATCTATAAAAATATATTAAAAAAATAAATTTAGGTGTGCAAATGCTTGTAGAAATAATGTGTAAGGTAAGGTCAGAAGCACTATGTAAAGTAAAACCGTTCTCTCCTGAAACAGTCGGCTCACTTACCTCCCTCAAATCCGGCAATCCCCAATACCCCAGGCAGAGCTGCACTTCCCCCCATTCCCACCTCCTCCAGCTCTTTGCTCTCTTCATTCCCCTCGGACTGCACTGATGCTCCTCTGTGATAGTTACATTTAGCCCCGTTAGACCAGAAAACCTTAAAGGTGAGGCTTTTTCCATGTTCCTTACTAGGCAACAGAATTGGAGGAGAAGAAGGAGGATAAAGAGGAATCTAACAAACAATAACTAAAATAAAATCCGTTCTTGAATTTGAAAAGCATACCTTTCTACATATAAAAATACCAGTTGTACTACAATGCATGATTATCTACACATATAATAGGAAAGAACTGTGATATTAATGTGACATTAATATCGAAATGAGTAAAATTTCATGCTGAAATTTGGTTCATTACAAAATATCTATTTGACTACTTTGAATGGGATCTGTAGCTAATACTCTACCTGATTCTTTTAATTTGCTCCAAAAAGGGCCTGAACACAAGTCCATCTTAACGACATTATTTAAAACTACTATGGTCATCACAAAAGCAAAGAGGGAGTGTCTGAGTCAGAGGCTTTATATTTCACAGTCCTGCAAGGAACTCTTTCAGACTCACCCAACCAGCTGCTAACTTCCTCTATGAAGAAAGTAAGGTAAATATTTCTGAAGCCCAGAACTTAAAAGTCTTTGCAGACACTGGTGAGAGAGGCAAAAGAGAGCAGTGAATGAATCATGCTCCTTCTCTGTATCTGATAGTCTAAACTCATCAAACGATATCCAAATTGTTGCCTGGCCCTGTTCTCAACTTCTTTATCTCATGGCTCTGTCTATCGCTGGCTTTCTGTGGTATCCTGGTAGCACGGTATTCAGGAGATCAAGACAGCTGAACACTTCATGTTCAACTCTTGGAATGATAAATAGCATTTGGGGAATTATGTACAAAGCTAGCCTCTATATTTCCAATATTGTAGGTTGAAATATACTAATTGCTGAGATTAGAATTAAACTCTATTTTAATTGCATAGCAAAGTGTACATCTGATTAGGGATTTGTTAATATTTGAAACCACATTTTTAATATAAATGGAAAGATTAGAAAATATTGTGTAAAGGAGTAACTCTATTTATAGCACTTAACTTGTATGGTAATGATAAAAATTAAACATGCTAAATATAACATGTAGTTATTCATTTTTTTCTCCAATCTGTGTATTTTGGTTTGGTAAATACAGGAGTTTTTTTCCTCAGTAATATTCCATGAAATATAATTATTTTTCCTTTTATAGACAAAATTATTCTATGATTAGATAATATCTTAATCAAACATTTAAGGCACATATCAATTAAGTATAGTAAGCTTGGATACATGAAATATTATCATTGTAAGTTCTTATTTTATTGAATGTGTTTTGGCTCTGTTTTTTCCTATGCTTTATTTAAAAATTACTTTTCTTTCTTTTTATCAGATTTTAAAAGATGCTTTAGTGAGTACATACTTATCCTTTTGTGTTGACAATAGGAAGAAAGGGATCAAGCATTTCTTGGATTGAAACATACCATAAGTAAGCAAATAGGCTTCAGGCTTCTGTGGACTTCTAGGTCCTCAAGTCTGATGTTTGGGACTGAAAACTTGAGTTGTATTAACTTGAAAATTATAAATTAACTACATATCAATATATTGAGCTAAAGTATTTATGTAAGGAACGTAAGAATATGGTATGCTTGCAATAAAATATAAAGTTATAAAAAGCCAAGTGCTTACCATATGAAAAGAATTTTCCTTCATCAATATATTCTGACAGTGGCATAAAAGGTAGTATCATATGATATCTTTTCTGTAGCTTAACATTATTTATTTTTCTTTTCACTTTCCTTTAGTTATTTAGCTAGGACCCAACTCATCAGGTACTTGTTGATGGCTTGTTGAATTTTGCTGTGTGTTTTTCTCAAAGAGTTGTTTTAAGAAATTAAAGGAGAAAGAAAAACACACACACAGTTTTAGTACCATGTTAACATTTATTTTTCTGTCCCGGATGGAAACCTAGCTGCAAAACAATTAAGACAGCCTTAAATATAGTTCTCTGTTTGCCAAAGGGATTCCAACTTTATGTCAGGTGAGAAGAAAAGTATCTTGCATTCATTTCTGGAACTTACAGTGCACCTATATATAGCTTATAAAATTAATTATGTGACTTGAACATACTTTTTGGTATTTATTTTCAACATGCATGCACAAGATTGCTTAAAGATATATTATCTAGTGCCATTTATCATTTTAAAAGCCATTGCTTGAAAACTGGTAATGGTCTAGGAATGTGTTGGTTCATATGTCTCTGTAATGATTATTTTTTCTAGTATGGTTTCTTTGCCATAAAACTTATCTAAGTGATTACAAAAATGTACTTGATGCCTGAATCCACATATTTCTGGATAGTTTTTTTTCTGTTATGTATGTTTTGTGAAAAGTTGCCAGAATGACTAAAACATTAGAAACTGAAAATTTGTGATTATTGTTTAGAAAGTAACTTAAAGGATGATTTGAAAGAGTTTTTTTTTGTTTTTTTTTCCATCCCAGAAGGTAAAATAGAAAAACATAAATTTGTAAAGAAACAAGATAAGATGAAGCCTGAGCAAAGAAGAATGTACAGAAAATGTGTTTTTGTGCTTTGGGATATGGTAGTATAAAGTAACTTCCAGACACCATTGGACCAAGCAGTCAGGTCCCCTAACAGGGTCACTTAAAAATCTTTCAGGTCTTATTTTAAAGATTCTTGTCCATATTATATCAAATATATTAAAATATACCCACAACTCTCTCTTAAATATAATTTTCATTGTAAATAGTTTAAAAGGATTATTATGACTTTTCATTTAATGTTAGTTTTCAAAGAGTGATTTATTTCATATACTATGATTTTTAGCAATCAACGTGAAGTCTTAGAAATTGTTTCAAGATAATCTAGCTCACAATTTCTCTCCAAAATTAAAGAAATTTTATGACTATTAAATTTAATATAAAAACCAACTTGTGCTTCAAACTAGTGTATTTACTTATATGCTCATTAACTTTAATTTTACCATTTTTCATACTTTAGAAACAATACTTATATTTCAGATGCAAAATATGATTTTGAATCCCTGAAAAGTTTGGGGACTTTAGACACTGCCAATGTTGCTCACTGGATTCAATGTGAAATTAGTTAAATGTGTTTCAGGTAGCTATTAAAGGAACATAGGTGTTCTTTCTCGGAGTAAAGTTTGTGTGGAGGGAGATTTTATCACCCTGTATTCCTGGGGGTATAACTGTAGAGTGGAACTTACCTGGAATTGATAAGTGCTAAATTTGATCCTGAAAGACATTCTCATTTATGGCCTGTCCCTTGGTGATGTTCTCAAGGCTTGAAATTCCAAAGTTCAGAATATGGGGTTCTCAAACACTCAAACTTTCAATTTGTTGGTTTACAGGACAGAACAGATTGTTAGCATTTTCTAGAGAATAAGAAATGTAGCAGCTTTCATCTATAGCAGGTCAGTCATTTTATAGAGTTGTTTCTCAATTTTACTTTTAAACTCAAGCTCCCATTTGGCAAAATAGAAACTGAAAACTTGTTTTAATGTCATTTTTAATTTTAAAAGGCATTACATTTTTGTGACTTCAACAAACTCAGATGACAATTTTAAAATATTCTTGTTTCAAACCACTTGCATGCCCTTCTTTCTGACCTTCTTTTGTTTCCACCCCATTCCCTGACCCTTCACCCCAAATGCCGGTTATGGTGTGGTCTTCTTACGGGTGTAAGTTAGAAGAACGCATGTTTTTCTGTCCTGTCAATCGATCATTTCATTGAATACGATGAAATTTAAAAGCTCAGAGAAATTAAAGACTTGACTCAGGTCACATAACTATTAGCAATAGGGTTGGAATTAGGACTGAGTCTCTTAAGGGGTCCATGTCTCTTGGAAGTTGCCACACTATCAGATGTGATATCACAGAATATACAAGGGGAATAATTAAAATATTCATGTTAATCTGTATAGTCTGGAGTAACCTCTACTGTGGAAGTGGAGAAAGTATGCAAAAAATACCAAAACAGTTTCCCAAAGAATTCCATTGTGGGGACAGAAACAACATTATCAAGAATTCAGATAATATTTTTATTCTGGATTCTACATTTGCTTTTATACCTTAGGTTCTCTAGTAAGAGATAGAACTCTGTGTTGGAAAGTCTTATGGATGTCTGTGATACATAAAATGGTAATTACATTTCCATTATGAAAATAAGCAGAAAATGGCCTGAAAATAATAAATATACTTATAGGACCAAAAATGTATAATATTTGAAATTAGGATGGTTCTAAAGAAAGTTAGGATGTATGATTATTTTAAGAATTTATATGCAGACTATGATGGAGGCAATGGGCAAGAAAGTGCTGTTAAATCTCCAGGACTATAGCCCTTTAATAGACTGTCTAATGTTGTAATATTTATTGTACTGCAAACAGCTTAGAAATCTGGGGTGACTTTAGAATAGGCCCATGAATGTGTCTGCTTAGAACTTTAAAATGCTGAGGGGAGGTTGAGTGGGAGTGATGGAGGAGGCTATAGGGGATAAATTGTGATAGATGGAAACTTGACTTGAGGTGGTGAACACACAATACAGTGTACAGATGATGCAGTGTAAAATTGTGTACATGAAACCTGTATAATATTGTTAACCAGTGTCACCTCAATAAATTCAATAAAATACAAAATATCAGAGGCCACTGGATAGAAATGCCATCAAGGAGAAATAGGAATTTGTCCTAGATAAGAATATGAGACTGTGGACAGAAACACAGTAGCATTGCACTAGAGAATATAAATGTGGGGGGGGAAAGAGTGTATTATAATATGGTTGCCAGAAGAGATCGTTTTAGAGTGTTGGCAGTAAGAATACTGGACCAAAGGAACTTTTTGTTGGTGTTGTTGTTCTAAGTTATTAAATGGTTACAACCAAGGCTAAAGAAATGAAAAATTTTAAAAATTAAAAGAATATACACCCATTATATTCACACAAAAAATACACTTGGAACTCATTTTCTTTCCTTATTCTTCTCCAGGCGACACTTGATTTCATAATGGCTTCTCTTGCTGCAGTAAATGCAGAATTTTGCTTCAATCTATTCCGAGAGATGGATAACAACCAAGGAAACGGAAATGTCTTCTTTTCCTCTCTGAGCATCTTCACTGCCCTGGCCGTGGTCCGCTTGGGTGCACGAGGCGATGGTGCTGCTCAGATGGATAAGGTCAGTCTCAGTTGTGGTTTCTGCAATGAATCTTCAGGGCAACTTGTTCTCCTTCTACCCTGCCCCAAGTATATTTAATGGTCCCAGCTCAGTGAGGACATACCAATGAGCCCCTCTCCACATGTGAGGAATGCACATAGCTCACAGCCCTTGTTTTTCAGCTGGGAGTCAGCAAGAATGTTTCCAGGACTGCAGAGTTGTGTGTGTGTTTTTTTCTTTGTTTGTTTGTTTTTTCTTAGAATATGTTATCAAAGTGTTTCCCAGACCAGTGGTGTCACCTAGAGGACTTGTTGGACATGCAAATGCCACTGAAGCAGAAGCCATGGGGATGGGTCCCAGCTATCTCTGTTAAACAAGCGCCCTAGGGCCTAGGTGCACACAAAAGCTCAGAAACCACTGCTTGAGTAGATACGGGTGAGAAAGAAAAGCTCCAAGGAGACAGCAATGAAATACTAATTGAAATGCAAGTGACCTGGGCATAAAGAACATAATAGGGCACTAGGGTAATAGCAGCCTCCCCGAATGGTCATCACATCGTCACTACCACCTTTGGAAAGTGCTCATTAGCTCACTCTCCTATGCTGCCCTGAGCGAGGCTGCACTGGGAAGTGACATGGTCATGGTTTCCCACACTTTGTTAACAAAATTTAGCAGCAGAAGAGACACCAGGCTACACATGGAGGCCATTGTCATTCCTTTCATTCACCAATTCCTCCCACTATGACATCCATCTATATGTCTCCTCTGAGTACTACCATGGACCAAAGTCTTTTTTCTTTTGACGTTCAAATGGTCGCAGTTGGGCCAGTAGAATTCCCTTTAAACTTTTCTTTTTAAATAATTTTTCCAGATGATACTAAAATATCTTTGCTTACTAACAGTGATATTTTATAGTCCTTTAATTTTCTTGGCTCAAAAGAAGGCCAGTTATCTCTGCAAAGCTTGGTCCTTTTACCGGATAATAGTATTAAAGTCTAGATTGGTCTAAGTGAGGTTTTTGTGGAGTTAAGGTGACCTGGAAGCTACTTGAAAGAACCAGAGAAAGTATATTGATTTACAAAGTCATGTCTTCAGTTTCATATTCTTTTATTTAGCTATATTTTAGCTGTATTTTCTTGTTTTAATATAAAAAATCTATTTTTGGGAGCTTCTTGCCCCTCTCATCTCTCACAAAACATTTCCATTGAAATACAGTATGTCATAATTTTTTTTATCCCAAATCATGTTTTTATATTATAATATCATTTAAAAGTTATACAAATTTAAATTTTCTAAAATACAATTGTGTTTTACCCAAAACATTATAAAAATAATTACTATAATAAATTCTTCTTCTGTGGGAAGATATAACAGTTTTGTAATTTGGCATGAAAATACAGGTAGAAGCTATTGAGATATAGGTGACTCATAGTATCTTTTTTTTTTTTTTTTTTTTACCCTCAATCCTAAATTCCTGAAATTTCTTACATGATATAGGTCCATAATTTTTCTTTTTGCCATCATCTGAATGTATTTGTTACCAGTTATTTAAAATAAAGAAATTCTGACTTTCTTACATAGGGACACTAAGGTTTTTGATTCCTAGCTTTTCAAATTATGGTAAATATGCCCATTGAAATTTTATTTACATTGAACACATTTAAATATTATTAGTATTATTATTCATCTTTAGATATGGTAGTTTTATTATTGGATCTGTAATTAGAATTCTGAAAAATATGGAAACAGATATATACCACCTTAATAGCATATCAGTCTAGTTTACTAAAAGCGAATTATAAATGTCATAAAAAACAACCAAATTAGTCTCAAAATGGAGTAAAATTAGAAATGATCAAAGAATTATATTAAATATTGATGCTATTAAAGTTTTTCTCAAAAGTGAAGAAAGATTTCTGGAGATTCATATACTTTTTATATTGTCTGGGTCCCACAACGTTAGCTCAGAAGAGACATTGGGATCATTGAGTCCTGACACTTTATGATGCTATTTTATTTTTCTAGTACATTCATTTACTTCCATTTGCCAATCTAGCCAATAATGATGTTAGGACCCTTTTTTCTTTTTCTTTTCTATACTCTTCTTTTCTTTCTTTCTTACTTTTATTTAAAAAATAAAGCTACAGAACATTTAAAACAGTTAGTCTGACTTTGGGAGGAATTTTGGCCGAAAAGGAAGAGCTTTTTTTGTCCTTGCTATGCTTCACATTAACTACTAGGTTCTTTTCATGAGGGAGTGAGTAAAATGTTTAAAGGTGAGGGACATACATCATTCAAAAGGTTTTTCCACAAAGTCATTTATGTTTTCCTCAAGGTTACACATTAGTGATTATGACTTCCAATGCTTTCTCCCCCTTCTTTTGCTTAAATATTTCTTCCTAAGCTGTTTTGATCCTCTCACCTCTGGCCCACTTCTTAGAAAGGAAAGACACACAAGGGACCAGCTAAGTGCAAGCTCGGGGGACACACTGGCTGGGCTTCTCTCCCTCTCCATTCCTATACTGAGGTGATTGATGGTGATAGCTTCTCTTTGCAACGTTTTTGTTTTCATTTCAGGGACACTGACAGGTAAACTCATCCAGTTTCTAATATAAATGTTACATTGCAGAATGAAAAAAAAATGATAATGATATAATTGAAGTTATAAAGACTCATGCTTTTATTTCCTCTCCTTGTAACAAAAATTTAAATGATTCCATGGAAATGGAAGGTCTTCATTGAACCTTCTTCTCTTAGACAAGTTACCAGCTCCATGTTCACCAATGGAGGAGTCATAGTCACAATGAAATTGACCCAAAAGTTGTGAAACAGAATTGTTTAAGGACCTTCACAACTCTACCACTTGGGAAGAGATAACTATTGTATAATATTCTTTTTTTAATTTAAATTATTTATTGTTTGAAAAGATTACATATGTCTCCTCCCCCCCCTCACCCCATTAACCTCTCCCCAACTGCTCCTGCCCCTCAGCACATGTCCTCACCCACCTATTGTCTGTGACCATTGGTTATGCTTATATGCATGCATACAAGTCCTTTGATTGATCTCTTACCACACCTCCTTCCCTACATAGCATTCTTTAAAGCATTGAAAATCTTTGTGTTTGGCCAAAGCAAAATGAGAAAGGGGGCTGATGTTCTTCATGCTTCATAACATCAATTAGAAGGAAAAATGACACTCAGACTGCAAAGACCTCACTGAGAATTTTAAGTTGACTACTAATTTGTATAAATCTGCCTTGTTGATTTTACCTTATCTCTCATTCCATCTCATATTATTATTCAAGATTAAGAGGATTTAGCAATGTGGTAGGTTCCAGTTCTCTGTGACCTATTAAAACTAATAGTGACACTCATGGCCTTGTTAAGTTTTCATAGCTCTTTCCAAGCTGTTCCATTTTCCCTAGCCTAGTGATCAGCAAACTGCAGCTCGCAAGCCACATGCAGCTCTTTGGCCCTTGAGTGTGGCTCTTCTGACAAAATATTGTATCATGTGCGGGCGCACACGTACAGTGCGAATGAAACTTTGTGGTCCATGAGTACAAGTCGGTTTTCTGCCTGGGCAAGTCTGTTTTGAAGTGGTTCTAACACCGAGCCACACTTAAGGGGCCAAAGAGCCACATGTGGCTCATGAGCCATGGTTTGCTGACCAGTGCCCTAGCCAATATGATGTTGCTATGAATTAGGGGTTTGAAGCCTTGAGATCAAGAGCCCTCACAGAGGCACTGATCAGAAGATTGACTTGTTTAATTAAATTCCCCTTCTTTTTACTCCCACTGTCCACTAGGGATATGGTTCAAATATAGCATACAGAGTCCCTTAAAAAAACAAAAACCCTACATATTTCTACAAAAAATCCAACCAATAAGATTTCAGGAATCACAAATAGACTATGGTACAACTCCATCATTGTCTGGCAGCTATTTAGACATTTAAAGCAAATGTAAGTTAAAGGAGTCCAGGGTAGCCTCTCTGTGTTGTCCATCCAAGCCCAGGCAGCACACATTCAGTTTAACCCAGTCACTTGCACAAGTGATTGCCAGGTGGGTAGTACCCTTTATCACTTCCTCGTAGAGGAGTTTGCATTTCAGATCCCATAGATGTAAGGGTCTAGGGTAGGGGTGTTGAACTCAATCAGAGAAGGGGCCAAAATCTAAAATCCAGCCTAAATTGCAGGCCGAATGGTTTACTGAACAGTCATAAACTGTCATTGTGATGGAAACGCAGCGGAGTGCAGTGATGACAGCGCGGTGCGGGCCACATTGCAAGGCCTGGCGGGACGGATTTGGCCCGCGGGCCGTGTGTTTGACACATGTGGTCTAGGGAATTCAGCTAAAATACAACAGAAAATAAAGACTTGGGAATAGAACAATTATTAGAATAATGGGGTTGTGAGAACCACACTGGAAGAGGAAAAGCTTAAAACTATTTTATTTCAAATAATTGCAGGATCAAAAATTGTATCTCCCAAGTCCCAGTTTAGCTCCACATTGAGGAATTTCTAGATAGTCAATAACAATTCTCTGTATTATGCTTCCCCCCCCCATGTGACTAGCCTTAATCTTGCCTCCCACATGATTAAACAAAGCTTTTTATTTGACCCCTTTTATCCTTGTCCAAGTTTAATCAGTGAGTACTTATTAAATTACTCCCCCAGAATGAGTAAACTACAATAATTCAACACTTTCATTGGTAGCCATTGATTTAACTCTCTCAATTTATACTTTTTCCAATGAACCACATGTTTTAACCAAGTCAATAGGGTAGCTGCACATTTCCTTCCTGCTCTATGTTCTCTCTCTCTCTCTCTCTCTCTCTCTCTCTCCCTACACACACACACACACACACACACACACACACACACACACACATACACAGACTACCAATGAAATCTCCACACCTTATTTTATTTCCCCAGGTCCCTTCTTGTTCAGCCTGACCTGTTAACTGTTTTCTTTGTCCCTATTTGCAGGTACTTCACACCAATTCCATGTCAGGACATGGAAACTCTTCTAATACTCAGGTAAAGACAATGTTTTCTTTTAGGAAAACAGACTGTAAGTCTAAATTTAGAAAAATTCCTGTCTCACTGACACATTTAATTATGCTCCCTGTCCTTTTAAGCAAAGGAACATGTTTCACTCAGATTTCCATGTTGCAAATATTTCAAATATGATTTTTTTAATATTATCTTTGTTGATTATTAATTTACCAATATTTTACTTGTGTATTGGCCAGATTTGGGCAAGGTAGTGTGGAACTAAATGTTTTACTTTTATCTTTGATATTCACAGCCAACTTACATAGGTAAAATGAATTATTAAGAGCACATAGTAGGCAAATTCGTTGTCTTCAGTTAATAATTTTATTCTAAGGTTAATCATTTACTTTAGTAAATCCTTTAATTAACTTTGATCACAGACACTACTGTGAAAAAGGGTAAGAAATTGTAGATTCATTTGATGCTTTTATAGTGCCATTATTTTTTAATTATTTTATTATCCAATATACATACATGTTTCACATCCTACATAAATAGAGTATGCATATCTTTTCAGTCTAATAATACATTTTTATGAATATTTTTTAATAATAGCCAGGACTCCAATTTCAGCTGAAAAGAATTCTCTCCGATATAAACACATTCCACAAGGAATATGAACTCAGCATCGCCAGTGGTCTTTTTGCAGAAAAAATGTTTGACTTTCATGAGGTAAGTTCAGCCTTCTGTCTTAAGTGGTTATTTTCATTTTGGACCTGAGCCTTACTCAATCCAGCATCTGAATAAGGGCTTGCATCTTTCTACTCAGCCATGCAAAGGTGTTTTCCTTCTTGTCACTACTAATTATATTCCCAGGTTGTACTCAGAGTCACTAGATGGACAGGCTCCCAGACCAAAGAGAACATGTCCCTTGGATGGGATGTGGACCTGCCACTGGGGTGAGAAAGCAGATAGCCCACTTAGGGTTGTTCCTGGACAGCAGGGGAAAAGTGCCATTTTTTTCCTCTGGGCTTTGTGTCTCCAGGCGTAGGTTTGCATCTCCAGTGTGGAATTCACCTCCTTTTTTTTTCTCAGGCATGCTTTTCATCTCTCTTAGAAGGACTGACTTATTTATCTTTTCAGTAAAATCATTTATAAAAAAAAGTTGCTGGTAGTAGAGATGAGACCAGCCATGGGCAGAGGAGCAGTTAAGACTTGACACAGAGGTGGGGGATGGCAGGTTTTCTTGAGGTCAGCAGACTGGATTTTAGTAGTACTATTTGGTATTTGTATTATCAATGTATTCATCCTAGTATCTTCTCATCCAAATACCAATGAGATAAGAATGCACTCTATATATTGCTATGCTCATCCCATACTCTAGAACCATGATGGCTGTGATACCTGGAAGCTGTTTAGTGCTATTCAAACAGACGCACTGTTTCTCTGGAATGTTTGTTCTCCCTTTTAATTTTCTAGTTCTGAGATAACTATAAAACTGCACTTCTGTGACAACTCTGGACTAATTCCTACTTGCATCTTCCCAGGTCTCTGTGTTCCACCCAGCCATTATTATGTTCTCTGCCTGTCACCCACTCACATTCTTTGCCCCTTTTCAGCACCACTCCCAAATCCTTTGTCAGCCTGCCAATTATAAAGCATTAAGCCACGCTGTTTTTTAATTTTATCCAAAGAATCCTAGACACATGTTCCAGGGGCCACCCTAGATGTTCAGCCCCACATTTTTTTTTTGTCTCTATTCCCATGCAACCTACTGTGTCCCTGAAGGACTGTCAACTCTCTTCAATCGGTAGTTGACATGTCTATCATGCTACTATTTATAGTAGGGTCCCATGTTCCCTTTTCTGGCCCTCAGTGTGTACATAGAGCAGGCACCTAGAAGCACAATAAAGGTGAGAGCTGATCAAGAACTTGGAAAAATGGAGACATTGAAAGTCTGCTCATGATTTGCCAACATGAAGATAATGACACAGTGACATTTATAGAGCAGTTGATTCTTACAAATCAAAAGCTATGCACTTGATCTTCATTAAATGTATAGGAAACTGAAGGTTAGCATGTAGTATTCACCCAGGTGGTTTTACTGCAACAAGGGCTCTTTCCATCACAACTTGATGACCATCAGATATTTTCAAAAGCAAGAGTAACAGTCTAAGTATTATGATACCATAATGGAACTTTGAATGATGAAAGCTATTTATTCTGCAATTTAAAAAAAGAGAGAAAACTGTTTTATTGGTTATAGGATAAGGAAACCTCAGCTCCCCCTTCACTCATAGGAACACACACAATAAAAAAAATCTTAATTCAACAATTCAACCAGGTGACTGCATCAACACAGACCACAGAGAAGAGTATCACCCAGGCCACTGATTAAAGAAGACAGTCCCTGATGGGACAAAGAGAGAACCATCCTATCTAATAAAGAGGGAATATGCTAATTGATCCTCATATCATCACAAGGATGGCAGCACCTACAGCCAATAAGGAGGGAATATGCTAATTGACTGTCACACCCTCAAAGATGGCGGCACCCACAGCTACATGCTGGTGGAGCCCAATCTCCTCAGCCCCCCAGTCACCCAGGGCTGACCTGAGATGCAGGCAAGCCTCAAATGTCAGCTGCTCAGCCGCCTAGGGCTGGCCTGAGACATAGGTAACCAGGGCCAGCTGAGGATTGTGCTGCTGGTAGTAGCAGCAGCAGAGGTGTGATGGGGCACTGCCTTCCCCTGATTGGTGGGTTGCCTCCTGCCCCTGAGGGCTCCTGGACTGTGAGAGGGGTAGGCCAGATTCAGGGACAACCCCCACCCCTCCAGTGCATGAATTTTCATGCACTGGGCCTCTAGTAGTCTATAAGAAGACAAGAAGTATCAGAGGAACACTCTTTCCCAATCTGAAATCCTGCAGTACTATATGTAACAAAGGGCCTCCCAAATGACTGAATCCAATATTCATTTTTTTAAAGGCATTTAAAGGTAGAATGAAGAGTGCCAGGTTAAAGGTCAGGTTTACCTGAGTCCTAACTCTGTCATTTTATTGCTTTGTGTCCTTCAAAAATCAATTGATATGCCTAAACTTCAGTTTCCTGATTGATATAATGAAGGAATTATACTTAATAGTCTCTAAGGCTCTCAACTTTCATGGCTGAGCTTGTATTTTTGAATCTACAATATACATTGAAAATGGAAATTGTGTATAGTATTTTTGTGGTAGCTAAACTAAAGTTTTATTAATGTACCATCCTCATTCAATATGCAACAACCATTTCCTGAGCTCTGACCAAGTGCAAAGAATCATACAAGATATAGAGAGGATGCAGAAATATGACAGGATTCAATCTTGAGCTAACATTTAAAAATCAATAAATGTATTTCACTACATTTTCACAAACTAGAAAAGAAATTTTCTACATAAAATGTTTTTGGTAAAATACCAGATATTTTTGCCTTAACACCAAGGACAAGATGAGAATATTTTCTGGAGTTATAAACATTTTACTGGATTCATAAACAATACAAACATTACTTAGTTTGTGGTGATTTGGAAATATAAGAATTGCATATTACTTACAGAACTGTATATTATTTGTATTTATAGGAATATATTAGGTGTGCTGAAAAACTATACAATGCCAAAGTGGAACGAGTTGACTTTACAAATGCTGTAGAAGATGCCAGATATAAAATTAATAACTGGGTTAAAAATGAGACACATGGTGAGTGCAATGCTCAATTTTCCCACAGGATTGGTCAGTTATATGTGAATGTTGAGAACTGTCAGCATTACAATTAGGAGTCTTTTGTACACAGAAGGCGCTGCTTTTCCTGATCCAAAGCAATGATTATTATTTAAAATTGCTTTAGTATTTGTCTGTAATGTGGTGTTGAGCAATCTTAATAATTTGAATGCTTTACGCTTTTAAGAAGTCGTGGCTATTGCATGTTCTCATTTGATTGGGAAATAATCTTGTGAGCCCAGTAGATTTTATTATGGCCATTTCATAAATTAGTTATAAGCTAAGGTAATTTACTCAGTGACCCTCAATATCTTATGCTTGGTTAGTGAACAAGATTAAGAGCAGTTTATAGGACATTTTTAAATGACCACAACATATTTCATTCTAATGATCAACCCAGCATCTTAGTGTTCCTTCTTGCACTGAAGGGTCTTATTAAAATTATGACATCCTACTATCTAAGAAATATATTTAATATTATTGCTTTTTCTAAGGGATTAATTCTTTAGTTTTAATTTTAAAGTTATTTTTATTTATCAAAATAGTATATGTGGCTTCAGGTAGTACCTTCAAGAAAAAAATACATCTCTTTATAGGTAAGTCTCTTTCACAATTTAACACAAAATCACAGCTAATGTTCTGTACAAAGCAAATAAAGACATCTATTCCTTATTGTTTTGTTAATTGACTGGCTCCAATGTTAGCCATTTCTTTACCTAATGCTTGGCTTTGTTTTGTACTTTGAACAATATACATGTATTTGATGAGGCTGGCTCTGTGTTAGAAATATGAGACATGTGATTTGTACTATAAAAGGCAAACATTCAATAGCATATAATTAGTCCTGCAACCAAGAATACAGTGTCTCAATATTCTTTTTGTCATAATTCATCATTACATCTGTAGAGGTGACTTTGACCATTAGCCACCACATGTTTCAAATATACTATTCATACATCAAGAGAAACTACACAATTATTGGTACTTTAAAAATAACTGAGTGAGCTTCTATTTACTGTTTAGTACTTAAAGGTCTGAGATTACTAGTACTCTTTTCAATTTTGATCATTTATTTCTTTTCTATGCAAAAAATACATATATAATATTCTCATTTTGATAAGCATATGAACTCAGTGTTATTTGGGGAAACACTTCAAATACTGCCCATGTTATAGCAAACCCATGTAGGTTTTATTGCTCCCCATCCTGTACACACTACCAGAGCCATCCTTTTGAAAGACAAATCTGATTCATTAAAACCATGACCTTTCTTGTCTTCCAATGAATAGTGAACAAGAATTCTCCACTGCCTTCAGGATAACCCAAAATTCTTAGCAGACATTGAAGGCTCTTCATTATCTGGCCCTTGTCTTTAATTTCTTCAGCTTTACTCTTCCTGTAGCATCAGAATGAATTAGGGTTGCTCCAGACACTGTTCTCCCAGGCTTCTAGGTCTGAATAAACAGTCCTGGCTTTCTAGAAGTTCTCCCAGTCCCCACCTTGCCCTCCCCTTAGCAGGACACCGAGCCAGAGATGAGTGCCTCTAGCCTCTGACCCAGCAAACTGAGCATGTGGCTCTGGCACCAGGTGCCTTTGTTCTGTTGGTCATTGCCTTCTCTGTACTGGAGTGTGAGCCCAGTGATGACATGGACTGTCTTTCACTGTTGTGATTCAAGTACCCAGAGTTAAGTGCAAAAATCTCTTAAATGTGAAATGAAGGAAGGAATTCGCTCTTTCACTAGAATGGGTAAAAATTATACTTGGATTGCTGGGACCTGGTCAATTTAATAAAGGCATTTTGGTGCCTGTGAATAGGGAGGGGATCTGGGAACTGTCTTCCTGGATCGGAATCCTCTTGGCAGTATTTCTTGTTGCGAGACTTTGTACATATTACTTACCTTCTCTCTGCTCAAGTCTCTTTGATAATTATAGTCCCGCTGCACAGGGATTTTGTGAGGATTAAACTAAATACTGCATATACAGCATTTAAAAAATGCTTGGTGGAGTAATTAATTGCTCATAGATTATTATAATAGCTATGTGATAAAAATATGCTTATCTTAATTTTTTTTAAAAAAACCTTACATTAAATATTTGACATTTCCCCTCCTCAATTTATTTCTCCAAAGGCAAGATCAAGAACATCATTAGTGAAGGTAGCATCAGTTCGTCGGTGGTCATGGTGCTGGTGAACGCTGTGTACTTCAAAGGCAAGTGGGAGTCGGCCTTCCTCAAGAGCGACACTAGGCACTGCCGTTTCAAATCTCCCAAGGTATGGAGATCTGTTTAACTTGGGAAGTATTTTGCTGATAGTGTTTCTTAACAGCAATTGTGATGTTTACATAGACAAAGTCTGGATTCAGCAGTTCTTCCCTCATTTTCTAGTGTGTTAACAATATTATACAGTCAAGTGCTTATAAGATAAACTTTCTATTTTCCTGCTAATGCAGGTAATAGAATACAACTGGAGGTGCCCTATAAATTGATATTTCTTAAAACATATTTGAAATTGAGAAAAGGAATAGCATACGAGTTTATTTGAAGGCATTTCAGTAGGGGTTCTGTAAGAAGAAAATATGACTAGAGTCTAGGTTTATTTTTCATGATTCTAACTGCAGGGTGCACAGAGTCATTTAATATAAATGATTTTCCCTGAGTCAAGGCAACTATGTGTCTCCTTTTATATAACATAAAATTATATTTAATAAAGTTATGCATTTCCAAATATTGGTTATATCTGTTCCTTAATTTAATTCTCCTTGATTTAAAACAATCTTTTAAAGTGTGTATTCTTAAAAAAATTAGATCAATTTGTACATAATAACCTTAGTATAGTAGAAACATCAAAGGCCTTGGAGTCAGAAATACCACATCGGGATCCTCACCTCAATTCATAGACACTGCCTTGTCTTAGCAAGTTAACCAACCATTGCAGACCTCCTCACAAATGAAATACAGTGATTCCATAAAGCTTCTCTAATTTCTCTTTCAATCACCCAGTCTATTAAGCTGAGGTAGAGAAATTCAGATTTGACTTTTAAACTTAGTTTTATTTTTCAAGTGCAAAATACAATTGAAATGTCCTTTCTACATTTCCCCTCATCAGAAGTTTAAGACAGAATGCTGGTAGAAATGAGAGGTCATTGGATGAGTGAGGAGGTGGGGAACGAAAGGTCACCTAGGCAGACTGGAACCACAGGTAGGGCAGGAGGAAGGCATTTCAGAGATATTTGAGAGGAAGGAGAAGGCATAAATACAGAATCGAAAGGTAATAGGCTGACTATCTGGCTTGTCTCGGTGACTGCCCTTTGTATGGAGCACAGCCAGCCCTGCCTTGTGTCCCTGACTGCAGGGTCCTAACACAACCTTGAGGCGGAAGTTTACAATGCAAGTGTCTCCATGGGAACAGAAGAGCACAGAAATATTTTGAAATTTGTATGTGAAAAAATAATAATGTAATAAATCCTAATAAGAATGCAGCTGTCTCTATAGACATTATCTGTATAATTGAATAGGAAGAATATTAGGCAGTACTAGAACTTTAGGAACCGCTGGAATTGTTCACAATTTTCCTTCAGTGCCTCCCAGGTAGACTCTATTGATTCATTTCCTTCAATGAAGACACAGTGGGCCTGTCCCCTGCACTGCTTGTGGGTTATTTTCTTTTAAAGAAGTTTTTACTTAAATAAGTGTTAACATGTAATAATTCTTTAAAATAATCTTCCTGCCCATTGCATGTCCCTTATAATATAGTTATGATATACAGCATCTAACAGACTATGGAATCTATATCACTGCATCAGTTTTAGTGAAGTGACCTCTTTGCTAAAAAGTATTATTGTGTCAGTCTTTCTCCAGCATAACTCAGCTGTGTGATTCTTGCCCTGGCATGGAAAAGTGATATTTTGACTGACATCAGCCCCCATTTGCACCAGGCTCAGTTCGGCTGATCTGTCTCACTAGGCAGGTGCCTTTTCCACTTTACTGCTTTAGGTGTGTTACTTATGATGTTCAAACTTTCAGTCAAAATGGATATTCTTTCCAGAGGGAGAAGGGCCTTTGGTTTCAGCACAAATCATTACCTTTCCTCCTCCTATAGAATTTTCTGTACTAAAGCGAGATATGACAGGCAAGATGACAGCTTCGCAGATTCACAATATCATTTAGGAAAAGGATGGTTTATGACACTTCTATAGTGTTTCTAAATCTGCAAATTGTAGTCCTTAAGGTTACACCTACTGTGTTAATCTGAGCGATATATTTTATAAAAGTTAAATAATCCTATATAATAAAAGGCTAATATGCAAACTGAATGGAGGAATGACTAGTTGCTATGACATGCACTGATCACCAGGGGGCAGATGCTCAATGCAGGAGCTGCCCTGGTGGTCAGTGCACTTCCACAGGGTGAGTGCCTCTCAGTCAGGAGCCTCTCCTGCCTCCTCAGCAGCCAGCTAAGGACCCCTCACGGGATGTCCGAGTGCCAGCTTAGGCCCACTCTCCCTGGGGAGTGGGCAAAAGTCAACAGTCAGACATTCCCCAAGAAATTCCAGACTAGGAGAGGGTGCAGACTGGGCTGAGGGACCACCCCACCCAGTGCAAAAATGTCATGCACCTGGCCTCTAGTTTTTTTTTTTTTTTTATAAGACCTCACTCTTAAATGTTGTAATTTTGATTGTACAGGGTTGTATTTTATTTCTGATAAGGGAAAAAAAATCTATAGCAGTCATTTAAAATTATAATGGTATTTAATAATTGTTTATTACTTACTAGAGGCCTGGTGCATGGAATTTGTGCATGGGGTAGAATGTCCCTCAGCCCAGCCTATTCCCTCTCACAGTCTGGGATCCCTCACTCCTTACTACCCACCTGCTACAGAGCTGGGAGGGTTCCTGCCACCACTGCTGTGCTTGCCAGCCGTGAGCATGGCTTCTGGCTGAGTGGTGCTCCCTCGGTGGGAATGCACTGACCACCAGAAAGCAGCTCCTGCATTGAGCATCTACCCCCTGGTGGTCAGTGTACATCATAGTGACCAGTCGTTCTGCCATTCAGTCAATTTGCATATCAGAGTTTTATTATATAGGATTATATAGACATTATAGATAAAACACTAAGTGCAAGGCAAAGTTCCAAATGCTAGATAACCCTGTCATAACCCTTTGCAGTACAGACTATTATTATCCTCATTATTTATTTATTTTTAAGGAAGGGAGAGGGATAGAGAGTTAGAAACATCGATGAGAGAGAAACATTGATCAGCTGCCTCTTGCACTTTCCCATCTGGGGATATGTGCACAACCAAGGTATATACCCTTGACCAGAATTGAACCTGGGACTCCCCTGGCACAGAGAAGTGAAATAACTTGCCCAAGGTCACACAGCTGGGGAGTTTTAAACTCAGGCAGTTAAAGTCTATACTTTCACCACTAAGATGTGCACCAATGGTAACATGTGAGGAAAAACCTACAGGATCAACTGAATAAAACGGAAAACATTTTTTCTTTTGTACTTGGTTAATAAGTGAAACGGGTGGGCTCATCAAAATGTTTTTGTGACTTGACTTCCAGTGTCCTGGGAAAGCAGTTGCGATGATGTACCAAGAACGGATGTTCAATATGTCTGTCATTCAGGACCCGCATATGCAAGTTCTTGAACTCAGATATCAGGGAGGCATAAGCATGTACATCATGCTGCCTCAGAGTGAAAACCTCTCCGAAGTAAGTTACCACCCTCACTCCCACCGCTGGGGACGACTTTTGGGATACTGGTACTCGTGTATTCATTTTTCAGTTTTAAGGTTTCAGGTTGTTGTTATGCTAGAGATTTATCCTCTTATTCATTTATTTGCTAAATATTTCATGAACACCTACTATGTGCCAAGCATTGTTATATCAATGAGATTTTAGCACATATCAAATATTTTAACTTCAAATAATCTGCAATGATAGAAAAGATAGCCTAGATAAAACAAGCAGGAGGTAACTCAAAAGATAGATTTGTTTTTGTACTTATTGTCTGAGTCATCTTTTCCTGTAATAGATTCCCCTAATGTGTGGATCATTAGGTATTTAGTATTAATATCTACTGAATCGACTACACAATCCTATATTACTAAATAATAATGAGGAAGCTGGCTTTGCAGTGGGCTAAATGAGAAAAACAAATCTAGAATAAAAAGTTACTACAGGTTATTAACTTCAAACTGGATAATTTATAGAAAATTTAAATAAGACTAAATTTGCTTGTAAATTTGGATTCTTGATAAGAATACAGATAAGGATGAATAGCTGTGAAAATCTGTTAATGATTTCAGTGAGCCTGAATTTGAGGGTAAATGTCCATATATGAGATCTGGAAACAATATACATGAAAAATCTTCCCATTAACCTATGAGCGGTTCTCCGGAATTAGTGAATTTAATATGTGAGTCATTTGGGGTCAGCAAGGGTGTTGGAGAAAGACAGGAGCTCCTAGCTATACAACTAAGTTTCCTACATGTGTACTTTGGGCACATCTCCCAACATTCTCTTGAGTTTCAGTCCTCCCATGGGTCCAGTAGGAGAGGTATTTAGGGCCCAAGCCTCCCTGATAGCATGGGTGACCGTGCTGGCAGCTATTGATCCCCCACGTCCTTGAGGCTGGAGCTCTATGCTCCTTTCCTTAAATCCATTAGTTTACTCCAGCAAGCTATGCAAATACCATTTTCTTTGCCATCCATCCCGAGAAAATGGTCAGGCAACACTGACTTAAATGACTACTGAGTTCCTTTCTCCCTCTGAAGATCTCTGATCCCCTAGTTCCTTCATCAGCTCACTGTGTCACGTTGGCCACACATGTTCATATGTAGGCAGAGAATAGAAAGTCCCCGGAATACAATTAAGTCACACCTTGTCATAGCAAAGCAAATTAAGCATGTGATTTATGAAAGAGTGCTTGAACTATTTTTTTTAATTATTTCCAATTTCCAAAATCTCCAGGGCCTATTCACATACTTACGCATAAATACAGTGTCTGGGAGAGGATAATTATGAAAAGCCCTATATCTTTGTAGTTGTTGTTTTTTAAGCATGGGGTCCTAAATTGCCTTTTGAATATTCCTACAGATTGAAAACCAGCTGAGCTTCGAAAATCTAATGAAATGGACCAGCCCCCAAAAAATGAATCACCGGTACGTCAAGGTGTTTCTTCCTCAGTTCAAGATAGAGAAGAAATACGAAATTAAACGTTATTTACAAGCCTTGGGGCTGAGAGATATCTTTGATGAAACCAGAGCTGATTTCTCTGGCATAGCTTCAGGAGGTCGTTTATCTTTGTCAAAACTGATGCACGAGTCGTACATAGAAGTTAACGAGGATGGCACAGAGGCGGCTGCTGTCTCAGAAAACACCATCGTAGAAAAGCAACTCCCTGAGTCTACCCTGTTCAAGGCTGATCACCCGTTCTTATTTGTCATCAGGAAGAATGACATCATCTTGTTTAGTGGCAAAGTCTCTTGCCCTTGACAATCCAATTGGTTTCTATTATGATAGTCTCATCAATATCAAGGAACCACCACGTGTGAATAGATGGGAAGCATATGGAGCTCCCCTTAGGTTACTTTCTTCTAACATTGGTCAGCAGAGGACTTTGGTGACTTGACCCTTCTCTGACACCTGGTTGATTATCCCCACCTTGCTCTTAGCATTTCTACCTCCATCTGCCCCACCCATTTATAATTTCATTGCTTTTCTACCCACACTCATTTCTACCAGTCTACTCCATAGCCACTTGCACAGAGTTCTGGGAATTGTGGACATGTGCTCCACTGGTAATGACAATGTAGATGTCATCCTGGAGATCTTTTCTGAAACCTCTAGGTGTCCCGGATAATCTAGTTTTATTGTACATAATCTAGAAAATAAGCCCACCTGTTAGAAATAAGTGTGAAGGATCACTTTTCCTTGCTGACCTAAGAAGACATTACTTGAACATTGATGTGAAAACAGTCTCTTAATCTAAAATCGAAAAAAATAAGGATTTGGGTTTGGGGGCCAACCAAAATATTTCATTAATAACTTCAAGTAAATGAATCTCTTTTGGCTTTTCTTTGATAGACACTTAGTATGTACATAGTTTTTTCAAATATTAAATATCTTTCTACAATAACTGTTTCCAGTTGTTATGTACAGTGTATTATTTCATATGCTGTATAGTTTACATGTTTTCTCTACTTATCAAAATAAAGAAAAATAACATAACTACACCAGTGTGATTGTTCTCCTATGACCAGTTGTGAGACGGCCAGCAATATATATATATTTTTTCTAGGCTGAACAAACAAGCTATGAAAAAGAAAGAAAGAATGATTTACAAATATCAGTCTGACTTGATTAAATGTTGCTAATGTATTACACATGAAAGTTACTTTTACATCTACTTATATAGGTCGATGAGCTAATTTTAAATATGAGGACTTAAATTCATAAGGGGAAAAGATTAGAACCTATGTATATTTGTAATAGGTCAAGGTAGCTTTATAAAACAGATTAAAAATAAATTGAGAATCAGTAGACCACATTGAACTTCCTAGTAGCCTATAGCATGGCTCTGTGATGCTTTGTGCTAGACCTGGCAGATACTTGACTTCCAACAAATATTGTGGAATCCATAAATATGGCATGAATGAGTGAATGTGACATAATTGTAAAGATGTAGAGTATCTCCTGACAAGAATAATTTGGTCACTAACCTGCCACTCCTGAAATAACTATGATGTCTTTCAGAGACGTTTGCAGGGAGTGAATTTAACTGGTATGCAGTGGTTTGAGTTTTGGGTAGAAACTGTTTTTTCTGATTACCTCCATTCCCACCAACTGCCATTCAAGTATAACATATTCTTGGACTCTATCTTTAGGAAGATTTTTGTTTTTCACTTGTAGAATTAATTTGGGAGCCTGGTAGTTTTCTTCTCAAGTCTGTGACTCTTTGAGTTAAATCCATAATTCTTAGAATGGAGGAGGAAAGATAAACATTATTGAATAATTTTTCTATTTAGAAGCTTTGTTTTCATTATTACATTTAAGCCTTACAACAACCTTGTTGTATCTGTTATTATCCCTATTTAATAACTAGGTTCAGAGAAGTCAAGTTAGTTACTCACATGTATGACAAAAGGCAAAGTTCATTTTAAAACTCAAGTGTGTCTGATTTAAAAGATCTCTCTTATGAAGACCCTTGGTGGCCCATTTCAACTAATTGTGTTTCATGTGTATTGGATTATGTGGATCCAATTAGAATAACCTGGCATAGCCAGAGGAACATTTTTGATTGTAGGGTGACCATGTGATTTACCAGGGAACAGGCTTCCTAAAGAGTTGGGCAAAAGGTGGGGGGTGGGGGGAACAACAACAAACAGTGGGTCAAGTGCCTCACAGACTCTGAGGAACACGTTTTGGTCTGTACATTTATTTCTGTTTTCTGTGAACTTGAACCCCACCTGACCCCAAATTTTTGCCTGCTCCCCACTCCGTTCCTAGTTATAGAACAACAGGCAACAGAAATGTACTGATGTCTTTTTTTTTTTTTAATATATTTTATTGATTTTTTACAGAGAGGAAGGGAGAGAGAGAGAGAGAGCTAGAATAGTCCATGAGAGAGAAACATCGACCAGCTGCCTCCTGCACACCCCCTACCGGGAATGTGCCCGCAACCAACATACATGCCCCTGACCGGAATTGAACCTGGGACCTTTCAGTCCACAGACCGACGCTCTACCACTGAGCCAAACCGGCTTTGGCTACTGATGTCTTAAAGGATTTTACTTCCATGTTGATGTGAAGAGTGATGGCTATTCAAGGAAGTGGGGAACATTTCTGGTCCCTATAAGACATCAACCACCCACCAGCCAAATTATTTAAATTTGCTCTTCTCTGTGTAGGAGTTCTTTAGGCTGCTTTACTGGAACTGCACCCCTTGGCCCAGGGACATTACAGTTTGTTTTCCAACATTGGCAAGACATTCTATAAGTTAAGTTGTCAGGAGAAAGAATTACAACTTTTCTATTTATAGTCTCACTCCAACTCAGCAACTTCTAGTTTTCCTTTTCAGAAGTTCCTTTTGGAACCTTATCAATAGAATCTCTCCTTTTAGAGCTCCAGGATAAAGGAGGCCATTTCTGTAGATGTTTTGATCTTCCTAAGGTGTACAGATTGTTGAAGAAGATCCTTCTCACCGTAAGATAGTGCATGTAAGTATATGTATAAGAAAATATGTAAGCATTCCTCAGGAGATTTTCATGGTCCTTTCCCTTACACTTTTGTTTTATCTGGAATCCAAGTTATTATTAGTGTAAGAATTTTACCAAAGAAAGAGAAACATAGCATTTATTAAAAGAGACAGACAAGAAAACTTAACCAACAATTTTGTACATAGCCATAAAGAAAGCAGATAGGCTATCCACTCACTTTGTTTTCTTCTGCAGCCTATGCTCTTCATTTATTAAATAAGTATGAGTGCTTTACATATTTGCTCAAAAATCTTTTTAGTTCAGCTGAAGATATTGAGTGCAGTTATGTCAATTCAACACAAAACTAGTGAAAATAACTCATATTTCATGGATTACCAGGTGTGATCCTACTGATTGTTTTCCCAAAGGTGAAATCAAGGACCCCTTGCCACCAGAAGCCTCACTCACATCTTTGCTCAGTTAGTGCTGGTTCATGCCATCTCCTGTGGAGGGACCTGGACATATGCATTTCAGAAAGGCCACACCAAAACTATGGCTTTCAGGTTGGATGAGTTAGTCTCATGGTTTAATTTGCTTTTCTCTTAAAGACAAACCTCCAAGTTTTTCCCCTTAAATTTTGTTAAATTATTTCTGGCCTTCAGTAGGTAAATTAATTTCCAAGTGACTTTCCTTGCTATATTTTCAATAAAGTGCAGGTTTGATTTTCAATATATTTAAAAGATTTATTGAACCTTAACAAAAATTCATCATAATACTTTTATCATATTTTGAAAGGAGAAATGCTGCTTTTTAGCACCGTAGTTGTAAAATTAAATACTGATGTAAAAAATATGAGGCCTTCAAAGGCCTTACAGTACATTTAGGCTTTGGGCTAACCTTAATTATGATGTAATTTACTTACTTAAAACTAGAAATGAAGTCAGATGATGGGGAAGAACTAATAGACATTCCTGGAATAAAGAGGCAGGCCCTGAAACTAATTGAAACAATTTTTAAAATTAAAAAAAAAAAAATAGTCAGAAAAACAACAACAACACACCAGGCAGATCATAGAATGGGTGTGATCTTAAGAAGTACATCAACATTGGTGAACAAGATACACAGTCAACATAAAAGGTTCCATGTACACTGTCCTACCAACCTTAGTCTTCCAACTTCTTTCCTTAGTGCCTCTCAAAGAGCAGACTACAATCAAAACAAAACATGCTATTTAACATGAAAGAATGAGTTTATACATTATAATTAAGTCCTAAAGCTATCAAATGTATACACTCTATCAGATGTATTACCAACAAATATTTAAAATTATTGGTCAATTTAAAAATTTTTTATAGTGAACTGTAAAAATTAGGAGAGCTTATACCTGTGAATAAATATTTTTTCTGTAAAAGGAATAGTGAATGACTTTAAGAAAAAATATAATTCTCTAGCCAAACACATCAGTCACCTCTGGAAGTATCTAGAACTCTCTTTCCAAAGAATATTGCCATCAGATATTGTGACCATAAGACAAATTATGAAATTATATATTTTGTAGCTCTTTTTTTTAAATATAAATTTCCAGGACCACAGCCCTGAAGATTCTGATTTGCCGCGTGAGTATATGTATTTTTAAGTAGCTTCTATAGGTTTGTTCAAGGATCATCCCAGTTGAGGGGATCATAATATTACGAAGATGGAGTGAAATATTTTAGCAGGATTCATAGAGATACTTAAAGGGCTAAACATACACTGAAAACAAACAGACTTGCTAGAGAAAACAATTAATAAACAGAATCTTTAATTTCTCAGTAAAATCTGGTCAATATAGATATCTTTAACCAGTTAATAGGCATTTCAAAGAGATAAACATAAAAAAAGGTTATAGTCATAACTAAATTTCCTTAAATGGCATCATTATGTAGAACCTGAGTTCTACATTCTTGACATAACTTTTTGTAATCTGCAACTCAATGCTGCAGACTGATCAGATTTTACCTGAGCTGGAGAGATTTCTAAGTTATATTCTTGGAAGAACCTATTTGACTTTTAAAAATGGTTATCCTGATAAGATCTTATGGTGCATATTTCTTAGCTCTTTGAAGTGAATTAACTGCTTGTGGGCATCAAGAAAGGATAGTTGAATAAAAACAGAATATCCTTTGTTCTTCAATCGCTTCTTTGTTTAGGCTTCTGTCACCTTTAAATCATCACAATAAATTCTGTGGAAAGATGAGTGGTTTTGTTTTGAATACTCAATGTGGACAATTTTGGAGGATGAATATAAATGTAGATTTCCTGACTTAAATGGAAAAACAAGAAGGCATTAGTATTGCTGTTTCACTGTGTTTAGGTTTACAGTCCCAGAGCAAAGCTTTGCAGATGATGAGGCTGCAAGAACACTTGAAATTGGACTTCATAAAGGAGTCTGGGGTCCAGGTACTTGAGATGCCCGATACGGAGGATCACCAGAGTATTGTCATCCTCCTCCCCAGGGAGGACATCCACCTGGAACAGGAAAACCACGAAGCCTTCATTGCCACAGCCACAAGAGAAGGCTCTGAGCTTGAGGATTATACATACAGAAGCTGAGGCATTAAAAACAACCGTGTACCCTCTACTTAATGCAGTGCTAATGTCCATTTAAAAAGTAAGCAAGATCTCTAAATAAAGGACACCCATGCACTGGAATGTGTTGCTTGCACTTGTAAAAGTTTAAGACTTTCAAAGCACAACCATGCACTTCTTTGGGTCTTCCTGGTTGGTGGTTGTTTTATACGTTACTTACTTTGCTATAAACACAATTTCTTTGGATACTTGACTAATGAGAATTTTAAGTTGAGTTGGTCAATCAAGAATTATAATTTATGTTGGCAGAATTGGAGGATCTCAGGTTCCAAAGATTTCTTTTAATATGGCTACCAGAAAAAGGGTGGACACTTATATAAGTGTTCAGTTATAATATACAAATTAAGCAATTTATAGAGGAATTATAGGAGGAAGAAAAGTAGAAACTTCTCATGATGATGTGTTTTCCTGAGTGGCTCATGGATGGTTGTGCCCATGCCTAAATTCCATGCTTTGTATTATAGATTCAAAGGCACAGATTCTAGGGCTACATGCTTCAACTGCAATTCTTGCCCATGGCCTGATTTCTTCCACTTACTGTGATAGAATCTGCTTTCCAAAATGACAGTGAGAACTAGCTTTGCCTACTCATAACCTCTCATCCAATCCTTAGGATGCTTCATGTTTTAGTATAAATGTAATTTTCAAAATAAAATTTATTTACATGTTGTTTCTCACTTTCTCTCCCATAGGTTACCAAGGAACTCACCTGTGAGAAACTAAAAAGCTGGATAGGCTCAGCCAACATGAGAGACACAGCTGTGGTTCTACATCTGCTTCAGCTCAGACCCGATGGGTGCCATGAAGATTTGACTTCCATATCGGCAGCTTTAGGAATGACTGATGTCTTTGACCACTTGCAGGGGTCCTCAAACTTTTTAAAGTGGGGGCCAGATCACGGTCCCTCAGAGAGCTGGAGGGCTGGACTATATGAACTACTAATTCCTACTGTAACACCTCGGCTGCGCTCACTGCCCAAAAAACCTGGCGGGCCGGATCAGACTCCTCTGTGGGCCGCATGTGGCCCCCGGGCTGTAGTTTGAAGACGCCTGACTTAAGGGCTAATTTGTCTAGCACACATGTGTCAAACACAAGGCCCACGGGCCAAATCCGTCCCACCAGGCCTTGCAATGTGGCCCACACCGCGCTGTCATCACTGCACTCCGCTGCGTTTCCAGCACAATGACAGTTTATGACTGTTCAGTAAACCATTCGGCCCGCGATTTAGGCTGGATTTTAGATTTTGGCCCCTTCTCTGATTGAGTTCGACACCCCTAGTCTAGCATAACTGCAGGTCAAAGCTGGCAGTATCCAAGATAATCTATTGTCCATGCTAGATGTTACTGAGGATAATTCAGAGTTAACCCTTTTAACCACACAAGCAAAGGGGAAAATCTTGTAATCTTCAGGGTGGACTTCACGTCTTTCCTCTTCCTTATCCTTCACAAAGAAACCAAGACTATTCTTTTCTATGGCAGAATTTTCACCCCTTAAACAAGGGAGTGACTGTACTCAAACAACCTGATTCTTCAAATTAGCTTAATTTTACTTGTAGAAAACACTCAATATAGGTGCAACTGAAAGAGTTAAACCATGGTTCTTAATAATGTTTTTAATTTTCAACTATCTCACATAGAATATCCATCCTTAGTTTTGTTTACATTAGTTAAACAAATTATAGCATGCCATTAATTTTACTTATTAAAATTCATGATCAATATCACTTTTTTCTTAAGTCAACATCAACTTGCTCAGAACCTTATTTAAAGGTTATTAAACCTCACAGTATTCTTCCCCTGAAAGAAACAATATTATTCATCAGCAGCTGAACTAAAAGCATTTAATAAGAGGAGCTAATCTTCATTGGGTGTGTGACAGGTATCAGGCACTCCCAGGATGACCTAATGAGCATAGTCAGCAAACTGCCGCTCCAGAGTCACATGTGACTCTTTGGTCCCTTGATTGTGGCCTGGGGGAGTCCATTTTGAAGAAGTGGCATTAGAAGAAGTTTAGTTTAAAAAATTTGGCTCTCAAAAGAAATTTCAATAGTTTAACTGTTGATATTTGGCTCTGTTGACTAATGAGTTTGCCTACCACTAACGTAATTTCCATAAAAATCCCGAGAGTCAGGAATTATTGTTTTTTTCATTTTAAATATGAGAAACTGAGACCGGTTTAGCTACTTAACACATAAATGACTGGATGTATTTTTAAACCCAGAAAGTTTGATACAAGATCCCACCTCTTAATCATGATCAACCCTGTTCTATTCACAAGTCTATTTTTCTGGGACTTGGATCCAGGGCCTCTATGATAAAAAATGAAGTAGAAAGAAAAAGAGGAGAGTTGTTTTTCTCTTTTATCTCACAAAGCAACAGGCACAGTTTAGAAATGACACCTGCAGAATTTTTCAAGTTTACAAAGAAGTTTCATACTTGAAATTATTTAATAGGAAAATGTGTTTTTATTTTATTATCTCTTCTGTGAGTGTGTGTGTGTGTGTGTGTGTGTGTTAATTTTGCAATCATTCTGTATTTTTAGTTTTGTCTAATGGCAATGATTCAGAAAAAGTTTTGAGTATTTTCTACAGATACTTAAAATTTGAATAGTATCTCCACTTTTAAGTGAGCTGGGAACATACTCCAGCATACAACTAGTTCAATACTTTTGCTCATGTCAAACCTAATTCAACTTGAAATTTACTGATGTAATAACCATAATATTAGCCACCTTTCTTAACTTGCTGGATTGGAAACTTGTATCAGGTGAATTATTCCCATGATACTGCTTCACTTATAATAAGATTGCTTCTCTATCTCCACTAACTCACAATTTAGATTTTTAATAGCTTTAGAGAGAACTGAACAAAAATTCTGTAATGTGTAACTACTGAAAAGTATTGGTAACAATGCACTATTAAACATTTACTAGTGGCCTAGAGCACTTTGCATTGAGTAACTTTGCATGTCCTGTGCTACACAAGTGATGGGGTACACCCTAATAACACACTCCCAGAATTTGTTATAAATAACTTTCATTGTCTAAGCTGACATCTGAGTCACTATAGTTTCCAAATGAAGTACTGTCAGAAGCAGCCAATTGATACTGGTCAAGCCAAGGATCTGAAAGAAAGGTGAGGGGCAAGGACAAGGGCAATTGAGATGGTGAAGCATTTCAGTGGCGGATTTTTTTATTTGAGTGCTGGGGAGTTTTGTTTTTGTTAATCTTCACCTCAGGATTCCTTTTTCTATTACTTTTTCAGAGTGAAAGAGAGAGAGAGAGAGAGAAAAGAAAGAAAGAAAGAAAGGAAGAAAGAAAGGAAGAAAGAAAGAAAGAAAGAAAGAAAGAAAGAAAGAAAGAAAGAAAGAAAGAAAGAAAGAAAGAAAGAAAGAAAGAAAGAAAGAAGGAAAGAAAGAAAGGAAGGAAGAAAGAAAGGAAGAAAGGAAGAAAGAAAGGAAGAAAGAAAGAAAGAATACGCTGGTCCCAGATACGTGCCCTTAACTGGAAATTTTGGTGCTTGGGCCATGCTCTAACCACTTAGATACACTGGCCAGGTTGGAATTTTTCTTATTATTAAGCTTTTATCTCCACTCCCCTGCTCAGCTATACAGGAGGAAGAAAAAAAAAGAAAAAGAAAAGAAAAGAAAACTGTGATTGCTGAAAATGGGACTCACATAGTTTTGGGAACTCTTTTCTACAAAAATAAAAGTCTAAGAAAAGAGGCAGAGTACTAAACGAGTGTGTCACTAATGTAAACAAAACAAACAAGTCTCCTCCCCAAGGCTCTCCTTGCTAAGGACATGTTTCTGGAGGGTGTGGCAGCCAGCTCTGCTGAAGGCAGCCTTTAATTTCTGGATGGCAGCCTGCTCTTCCCAACAAGTAGAATCATGAAGCTTAATGGGCCATGGTTTTTCATGTGGCGCCTCATTTAAAAAATGTGATTAGTTTTTTAAAAAAAGGTTTTAGCATTTTTTTTAAATAAGTAATTTATGAAATGCCTGGATTTGTCCTCGAATGAATCCGTGGATTATACATTCTGAATTCTACATTGGATTATGTTATTGGTTACCTGATCAGGTGCAGTTCGTAATATTTTTTCTCCTCTAACATTCAGACTATTGAAATTATTTGCTAGACTTGCACTTCAATAATGCTTAGATAATATGAGCTTGTGACTTCATCTTTACATTCATTGTTTTACTCTTCTGCCTTCTCCCTGCAAACCGTCCATCCTTCCCCCCTCACAGTACACAGTCATAATCTCACTCTCCAGCTATTGGTCTGCCCTTTTTCACACTTCCATTTTTATTCTTTTAGCTAGGTTTTTTACTCTGCTTTTCTTCCAGGGAAAGATCATTTTTTTTTCCGGGTCTACTAGAATGTCATTGAGAAATATTACTCAATGATACTAAACCATACCAAACATTAGATAAGAATAAGATATTTTCTATCCACTATAATGTATTAGATCATCACTTTAATCACAAAATCACTACTGAATGTATAAGTAGTTTGACAACTTTGATTAATATATTTTTGTTTAAAACACCATAGGATCCATTTGATACACAGAAACACACTGCAATCAGACTTAAATTGCAATTTCTATTTCCTAAAGACATGTCTAGATAAGAATATTGCATACAGGACATACCAAGAGTCACATAAACTAACCACCACCCACAAATACACTACATCTTTTAACATCTAAAGACAGAAATTTTAAATAGAAATAGAATTCTGTGAATTCTACCTGCCTGATGTAGACAAATAAAAACAAAATAGAAGAAAAAAAAATCTCCACTCACAGCAAAAGAGGGGGGGGGGATCTGTATAAGACAGAAAAGAATATATTAAAAAAAACAAAACAATTATTAAGAAAAACAATAAAGAAAACATATATTTATATACCATTTAGAATGACCCCTAATAAATACTGATTTTTGAAGATAAATGTTTTTAATTTTACTTTAAAATTTTAATATTATTTTAAATAAATATTACACTTATATGATTTTTACCAAAAAAAGGTACAAAAGGATGTAAAGGGAAAAACCTCTTTCTCACTAAGTCCCAAGCACTTCAGTCTCTAAAAGCAACTAACTAATGCTGTGAGTTTCTTACATATCTTTCCAGAGACAGGTATATACAGCACATATAATCAAATTTGCTTAGTTTTTGCCTTCTCTTTCACTTTAAAACAAATGTTAACTTTTCTTTAGTTTGTTTTATTCACTTAACAATGCATCTCAGAGCTTATTTCATTAGCCATGATTTACAAATCATATCTGTTGAATCAATATTAATGTGCATTTGTAACTTTGATACAAATCACCAAATTGTTCTTTATAGGGACTGTATAAATCTGTACTTTTTACACTCAATATTATTTTGTATTAGTTTTGTATGTACATAGTGATTAGACAATCACATAACTTTACAGAGTATTCCCCCTCCTTCTCCCTTCCCACCCCCCCGATATTTCCAGTATCCATTTGGCAACATTCATAGTTATGACAATAGATAAATATGTTTTTTTAAAACTAACAATGGCTCTGGTAGTTAGCATGGAATAAAGAAAAATGCTTTCACTTCAAATAAAAAAAACATATTTCAAAAAAGTTTGGAATGTGTGTGGAATACACAGAGACAGGCAAAAGTGACTGCAGAGTTACATACAGGGTGGGGCAAAAGTAGGTTTGCAGTTGTTTATATGGAAAATAATACAACCATCAAGAAATAATTGTACAAGAAAAACTCTTGTGTTTTGAGTACATTCACCTATAAATCTATTTTTTGCCCTACCCTATATTAGCATGGATAATAGGTTAAAAAATCCATATTGAATACTTGATAAAAATATTTCATTTCTCTTCATCAACATTTAAGTGTTTATATGCCTCATATTGTATACAGCTTACCTGGTTCGTTAATGTATAGCTACAAATGGATTTATACATGAATCAATGGGAGTGTTAGACAAATTAGTCAGCTCCTATCTGTTGTTTGAGCATCTACAGGGAACATGGTGCCACCCAAAGTTGTCTCCACCTTCAACACAGCAACAAGGATCCACAGTTGCTCAAGAAAGCTTTGCCTCCCTCACAGCCATCATTCCAGGGCGGAATGCCTGAGGCCTGTTCTATGTGCAACTTTGTTCTTGTATTAATAGATAAATGCTGGTTTATTGTGTCTCTATTTTAAGAAAAATATGGCACATGATGAAAGATAAAATTTGAAACAAAAATATCTTAGGAGTTAATCTCTGTGATCTTGACATTGAAAAATTGAGGACAAGGAGTGAGGAGAAATCTGCCAAAATAACAAATAAATCATTATCACTAAGTTGAACTCTTAAAATAAGCTCCTCTTTCACTGTCTTAGACCGAGACGCCTAGATGTTCAAAGGATCGGGAGTAAACACCTGTAATTAATTATAAGGCAATAATTAAAATTTTAGAACAGATAATGTATTTCTTTATGAAGAACAATATTGTTTGAAAAATGAACTGTAAATGTTTGCATAAGTTGCTGTTTGGAAACAAACATTCTCCTTGGGTATTGTTTCTAAAACAAAGAACCATAAAACACCATGGACTGCAACTTGTGCAATCTCACATTTTCCTTCCATCCCTCCTCCCCTGTGACTGTTCTGCAGTTTTGACAACCCAGAACATATACTTTACCATCATCTTAATGAGTCATTTTAATATGGGCAATTAAAACAAAAATAAGAGGAATGGTATTTATTTGCCTCCATTTCTAATTAATAATTTTATCTGGGTCATGATTAGGTTATGTCAGAGGCTGGCACTAGTATTTCTAAAATTGGGTAGGGCTTTTGATCAGTGAAGAAACAAAAGAAATAAAAAAAGAAGGACAAATGAGCCAAATGCCTTGAATTTATGCAGCTCTCCCAACGAGTTGAAAACCCTCCCAGTGATGGCTCATATCTTTCTTTCTATGACACATTGGCACTTTCTCTTTACAGAAACAACTTAGCACAGCTGGTGGTGCTCAGTGGTTAAGCATTGACAACTGTTTACCAAGACTTCATTGGTTTGATTCCCAGTCAGGGCACTTGCAGGATTTCAGGCTCACTCTCCAGTCAGTAGGGGACAAGCAGAAGGCAGCTGATAGATATTGATGCTTTTCTTTCATAGATCTTTCTCTCCCTCTCCCTTTGTGTCACTCTAAATTAAAAAACATATTTTTAAAAAGAGAAAAAGAAATAGCCTAGTCATATGTGTTTAATTTTGGAACTGGCCAGTGATCTTTATTTAAATTATAACGTAATAACTATATGGGAATTAATAAAGTATGAATTAATAAAGTGAGAAAGGATATTTAAAACTATATTAGTATCTTCTTTTGCATACAGTTTTTAGAGGTAAGTCAGAGGATTTATTATTTGTAGGGCTCTTTTCTAACAAGATTTAGTGGAATGTATAAATAAGATTCCATATACTCAATCCTATATAATAAAAACCTAATATGCTAAGTGTCCAGTCCTCTGGTTGTCAATTCAACCAATCAAAGTGTAATATGCTAATGATATGCTAAGGCTGTTCAACCACTTGCTATGATGTGCACAAACCACTGGAGGGCAGTTGCTCAAAGCAGGAGCTGCCCTCTGGTGATCAGTGCGCTGCCACAGTGGGAGAACTGCTCTGCCAGAAGCCAGGTTCATGGCTGGCGAGCACAGTGGCAGTGGCAGGAGCCTCTTCTTTGTGGCAGTGTTAAGGCTTTCTGACTGCCAGCGTAGGCCCATAGGGGAACTGGCCTAAGCAGGTAGTTAGACATCCCCTGAGGGGTCCCAGACTGTGAGAGGGCACAGGCTGGGCTGAAGGACACCACCACCACTGCCCCTTCCCCTACAAGTACATGAATTTCATGCACCAGGCTTTTATTCTTATTATATTATTATTTGCTATTGTAACAAATTACAAAATTATTTGAGATATACATTATATATATCATATTATTATTGTAATACTTTTTGTTAAGCTAGTTAGGGGCTACTTATGTGTAAAATCAAGAAACAGTGAAGAAAACTCAGTAAAGTTTTTTTCTCAAAATACTTTTTCATCAGGACTATTCTTAAGGCTGTCTATTCCCTTGTAATACTGATGGCCACTCCCACTTTAGCAGAGGCAATTTCCTTTTTCAGTGTAAAAATTCATTTCAGTTGAAGCTTATATTCAAGTTTTAGAAAATATAGGGATTGTGATGAGAAAGATACTTTTCAAGTACATGCTTTATTTAGGCCCTAAATACTATAGTCCTTTATCTTTAAAATATATATTGTTATTGATTTCAGAGAAGAAGGGAGAGAGAGAGAGAGAGAGAGAGAGAGAGAGAGAGAGAGAGAGAGAGAGAGAAACATCAATGATGAGAGAGAACCATCGACCAGCTGCCTCCTGCACACCCCACAACCCGGAAATGTGCCCTGAATAGGAATCAAACTGTGACTTTCTAGTTCATAGGCTGCTCAACCACTGAGCCACGCTGGCCAAGCTATAGTCCTCATTCTATTTTATTCCTTTAAAATATATTTTATTGGTTTTTTTACAAAGAGGAAGGGAGAGGTATAGAGAGTTAGAAACATTGATGAGAAAAAAAAAATCAATCAGCTGCCTCCTGCACACCCATACTGGTGATGTGCCTGCAACCAAGGTACATGCCCTTGACTGGAATTGAACCTGGGACCTTCCTGTAGGCCAACACTCTATCCACTGAGCCAAACTGGTTTCAGCTGTAGTCCTGTTTTTAATTATACCTTTCAAATATTTACCATCAAGTAGCATGAACTGGACCAAGAGTTCAAACTGGAAAACCCACACACACTTAGCATAAATATTTGTAGGTTCTATGGGGAACAATGAACAATATTAATTTCAGTAATTTCCAGGAGGAAGAAAAGACATAGGAGGGAAATTTTAATATTGAATAAAATCATATGGAATTTTTTTGTTGCCTCCATCTTTTGAAGGTTTTTTCTGAATTTTATCAGGTTCACTTACTTCTGGGGGCTACAGGTGCCTGAATGTGGAGATTCAAGAGCCGCTTTAGCATTGAACCCATGCCTTCATCACACACTATGTCTTCTGCTCTGAGTGCACCAGGAACCAGCAACCAATATTACCAGTCATTCTGCTGAGAGATGCTTGTTCATACCTGTTGGGTGTCGGACACAGTGCTATGTACTGGATGCACAGTGAGAACAAAACAGACCCACTCTTGCCCTCATGGAGCTTACAAACATTTAAAAAACACAGGGGTATGTAAACAATTACCCATTTTGATGAGCACTATGGAGGATGTGTGAGGAGAGAAATCCTGGTGTGTGAGGAGAGAAACCAGAAGGGGAAATCTTCTCAGAGTGGGTTTTCAGAGAAGGCCTCTCCAAGAAAAATAAAAGAATTAGACATAAAACCCAAATTTGGGTGGACATCAGAATTCTTCCTTGTACCATGTGTGTTTACCTATTTACACTAATATCTGCAAGCCACAGCCAACCTTGAAAAGTTCCTCCTCACTTTGCTCCATTTCATATTTGTAGACCCCTTCTCCCACAGTGAAAAGACCTGGTCCCCCAAACCATTGTTACTCACTTCCTATGGTACCTACTGCAGAGGGTTTTAGAATGAATGTAGAACCCTTTTTACCAGATGGAATGTGACACAAGAAGGGACTTTCATGAGTACTTACTGACCCCTAGTGTTTCCTTTGTTGCATCTGCAGTTTTCAAGCATCATGTTTTCTCAGCCTCAACACTTGACATTCTGTGCCAGATGATTCTCTGTGTAATGGGCTATTATGTGCATTAGTATATAGAATCAGTATCCATAGCTTCTACCCACTGGATGTGAACAGCACAACTTCCTCCTCGAGTTGTGACCTTCAAAAATGTCTCAGACATCGTTAACAATGCTTCCTGGGGGACAAAATCACCAGGTTGAGAAGCAATGCTTTGTCTATACCAGTAGCGAGGAATGCTATTACAATGACTTTCTAAACAAAAATATCTAACTTTCTGATTACAAAAAAGCAAGTTACTACTAGATTCTTTAGACTGTTTCATTCAACATTGGGTTCCCACATTCCTAGGACTGTAGACTTTGTTATGGTGGAGTTTAAAAATTGCTATGCTGTTTTCAAATAGAATAATATTAAAATAAATCAACCTTAGAAAATAAACGTGGCCCTAATGTATTGTTTCATCATCAAGATGGGAATCATAGAGAATTTTTGCTTTGAAGTACTCCTTGCCCTGCTTTTTTCGAATAGCCTGAATCTAATTCCCCTTTTAGTCTGGGTCAATGGTCTCCTACAGGGAGGAATGGGAGTCACAGACTCAGCCTCTCAAGAATACTTCTCCGTTTTCAGATGCTTGAATTCTCTCTCTAAATCACTCTTGCAAAGCTCTGCAGGGCTTTTAAAAATTAATCTTTATTAAAAATGTTATTTTTTGGATTTTGATATATCCTCGAGCAGTGTTTTTCAACCTTTTTTGGGCAAAGGCACACTTGTTTCATGAAAAAAATCACGAGGCACACCACCATTAGAAAATGTTAAAAAATTTAACTCTGTGCCTATATTGACTATACATAAAGTAATTCTCTTGAATAGGAATCAAATAAACACAAAGAAAGTATTTTATAATTACTTTATTATGAAATATTAAGTAAACAAAATAGTGAAAAATTATAAAATTCTTGTCTTGTCTGCACCTACGGCACACCAGGCAACATCTCGCGGCACACTAGTGTGCCGCAGAACAGCGGTTGAAAAACGCTGTCCTAGAGGATATATCAAACTTTTACTCTTAGATTATTTCATCTACAAATTCAAACAACTTGTCATCAAGGCCCCTATGATGTCATTGAAGAATGTATCCAACGGCTCAGCCAGAGTGGCTCAGTGGTTGAGCATTAACCTATGAACCAGGAGGTCACAGTTTGATTCCTGGTCAGAGCACATGCCCAGGTTGCAGGCTCGATCCCCAGTGTGGGGTGTGCAGGAGGCAGCAGATCAATGATTCTCCTTCATCACTGATGTTTCTATCTCTTTTCGTCTCCAGTCCTCTCTGGAATAAATAAAAATCTATTTTTTTTTAAAGATTGCATCCAATGAATGTTTTCCTTGAGTGTGATGTGAGCAGCCCTTAAAACCCTCTGGCCAAAACCTGCAATTGCTTATCTTAGTGAACTGGGTTAAGGCCTGAAAAGCCTCATTAAAATAAAAATGTAGTATCTTGCAGCAGTAATCAATTAAGTTTTGAGGCAACAAGACTAGGCCTTAAAGCCATGGCAATCTGGAGACTTAATTTGCCTCTCTCATTCTCTGCTTCTTCCCCAGTGAAAACCAAAAAACTAGCACCAGCTTTGGAAAGCTTTTGTAAGTATTAATTTGATGGCATATATAACACACTTAGTACAGTCCCAGGCACATAATAGACTCTCAATAAGTAATTGCTTATGATAAAATTCTTCAAACATTTACTTCTGGCAGAAAATAACATGAATAACTGTCTGTTTTTGCCAAAGTGCTTGAAGTAAAATCTTCATGGAACCAGGGGTTCCTAATTTAAGATCCCTTTTAGATTCCACTAATGTGTTCTTCCATAAAGTGTTAACTGTCACCATCCTCACTGAACACATGTTTTAGAAGGGGGGTGGCAGGTGGCTCTCATACTAAACCACATCAATTTTTATTTGATGCAAACCAAATAAAAATAGCCCTGGCCAGTGTGGCTCAGTTGGCTGATGCATTATCCCATGCACCCAAAAGTTGTGGGCTTGATTACTGTTCAGGGAACATACCCAGTTGTTCAATCCCCAGTCAGTGCATATATGGGAGACAAATGATCGGTGTTTCTCACATTGATGCTTCTCTCTTTTTCTCCCTCTCTCTCTAAAATCAATTAAACACACACACACACACACACACACACACACACACACACACACACACACCAGATTTCTGTCAATATGTCTTAAGGTCACTTCACAGTGTGAAGATGATCCAGCTTTCTAAATTATTTTTCTGGAATGAGCCTGACCCCTAGAGGACAGGCATTGCATGCAAACCACCAAGAGCCAATGTCAGCTGCAGGGTAGGTATAACGAGTCAAAGATGGTAGGATCTAACTCTGAACCAACTAGCTTGAGTACAATTTTATATTTCCTTTACCTCAAATATATACATTTTAAAATTATTAAAATATAAACATATAATAAACTGCACATGATTAAAATAAACCATTTGGTCAATTTGATAGTTGTATCCATACCAGCACAATCAAAACACATTTCCATCACCTTCTAAAGCTCCCTCATCCCCTTTTGTAATCCACTTTGCCTGCACCCCCATCCTAGGACAATCCTGGTCTGCCCTCTGTCACTGTACATGAGTTTGCATTTTCTCGAATTTTTATAAACAGAATGGCACAGCATGTAGTCTTTTGAACCTGGCTTCTTTCACTCAGCCTAATGATTGTCAGAATAGCTGTGTAGCAGTGATTTGTTTCTTTTTATCGCCGAGTCAGAGTTTATTGTATAGACCAGTGTTTTTCAACCTTTTTTGGGCAAAGGCACACTTGTTTCATGAAAAAAATCACGAGGCACACCACCATTAGAAAATGTTAAAAAATTTAACTCTGTGCCTATATTGACTATATATAAAGTAATTCTCTTGAATAGGAATCAAATAAACACAAAGAAAGTATTTTATAATTACTTTATTATGAAATATTAAGTAAACAAAATAGTGAAAAATTATAAAATTCTTGTCTTGTCTGCACCTACGGCACACCAGGCAACATCTCGCGGCACACTGCCGCGGAAAAGCGGTTGAAAAACGCTGGTATAGACACACTACACCTTGACTGTAGACTTAAATGTAAGAGTTAAAACTTCAAGAAAATAGCAAGAAAATATGGGAGAAAAGGTTCATGACATTAGGGTAGGCAATGCTTTCTTAAAATACCAAAAAAAAAAAAAAAAAAAAAAAAGAGAGACGATAAATGAAAAAAAGATAATTGTATTTTATCAAAGTTAAAATATTTGCTCTTTGAAAGAAGCTGTTAAGAAAACAAAAAGGCAAGATTGGGAGCAAGTACTTGTACACATATATCAGATGAAGAAATTGTATTCAAAATGATAATGAACTCAAAGACAAAGATTCAAGTTTTAAAAATAGGCAAAACATTTGAGCAGACACTTCACAAAAGAAAATATAAATGTGGCCAATGAACACGTGAAAAAAGGCTGAGATTTTTTAAACCAGGAAAGTGTTAAATGTATATGCTATTTTCATGCCTCTGAAACTGGGTTAGATCTTACAATTGGTAAACTTGCAATTGGTATGCTTCTTTTCATGTAGAGTTAATATTTTTATTTGTAGAAGCAACTATTTATTTGATAATGTCCTCAGAACTTTGCCTGCATTGTTTCATTTAATATTCACAAAACCCTATGAAGGAGGTGCTATATGTAAACCTATGTTCACTGTTGCTATTGTTATTATTATTAATTGAATCAAAACATGTATTATTTTCACTTAGAAAAAACCAACACTGTCTTTGTATAAGCACAAAAATTGGCAAGGACAAATGAAGTGATGATTTAGTCCAACAGTGATGGGCAAGGACTGTGGGTTTAAAGGAGGAAGGAAGAGATTACAGGATGCCCGGAGGGTTCACAGAAAAAGTGCTGGAATCGACATGCCAAGAATGAGGAGTTTGGGTGCCTGGGGAAATGATTCAATTGAATCCAATTCACACAACACGAACTAAATCCATGCATTACTCAAAGCAAAGGTGCATTACTTACTGTAAAACCAGAGCTTAGAGAAGACAGGCATGTACAGCACTACCTGCTTAAATTTGGGATGAAGGAACCAGAAATGTGTGGTGAGGGTTTGGGGAAGTTCCCATCCCAGGAAAGTTTCATATCAACAAAAAGGTGTAAGAGGAACTAAAAGTTTGATGGGAACATCTTTATGTATATTTTTTCAAAAGCAGAAAGGGAAATTTAAGAATTGCCAAAGCCAAAGGAGTCCAAAGAGCAAGGATGAAAAACTTGGACACGGAACCAGAAACTGGGAGTCTGGAAGGTATAAATAAACATGTTTCAACATCTTGGACGTAAGTGGGTGGGGTGAGGTAGGGGATAAAGAGTGGCAAATATTAATAGTTGGCATGGCTGTTTGTGCTCGTGGGTGAGTTTTATGACAGTACCATAAACTTTTAAATTAATATAGTGTAAATCCTCATTTTAAATTAATTTAACAATTAAGGATTTATTAAATAAAGTCATAATTAAATTAATGAATTACTAATAAATAATCACAACCTCCCCACCTTACTTCCCTCTGTTTTCTTTGCTTCTATTATGTGGGGAGATTTCTTGCTTCATGGGTGATCTCCAGGCAGAAGACACTGAGTAATGCACAGAACACAGAGGAAATGAAAAGAAGCCAGATGGTAAGTTAACAGACACATGGAGGTGAGGAGAGAGGCAGGATGAATTGTTGTGGAGTGAGGGGATCCTGGGTGAATGAGGGAGTGTGACAGTAGAGAGCAAGAGCGTGGGGGTGGAAGAGAAAGGCAAGAGTGACAGTGAGATGCTGTGGGGCGGGCACACGTTGAGAGATTTGGAAAAGAACTGCAAAGATATTTACATGGTGGTGCTATTGTTGCCAATTAGAAACGCTTCAATGTTTTTTCAAGGATGGCAGTAAAGGATGGAACTCCTTTTTGATTTCTGGTCAGTACTTGATGGTCAAAATGCACCGTAAGCCACACATTCCTGTTGGTGTCGAATGTATTATAGAACTCTGGTGAGCTTTACCTGGGTGGAATGTTGGGAAGGGGGCATCCAGAAAGACTCAGGGACAGAAACATTTAGAAAAATAAAGTCAATTTTAGATTTCAAAAGGAAAAAATGTGCAAAATCACCAAGGTTTCCCAATGGATGGTAATCCACTCATGGTGAAGAAATAACTTTCATGTACCTTGCCTGTTCACAAGGCTCAGGGCATAGCTTCAGGTCTCAAAACAGAAAAAGTAAAAAATTCATTGGTTTCTGTTAGGGAGTCTAGGTTTATTCCAAGTTTTATTATTTGAAAGACCATCACCAGTTCTGACTATGTTCTTAATGATCTCTGAATGCAATGCTTTTCTTGTTAAGAAAAGTGTTGGTTTTTATTTCCATGGTGTATTATAGAAGATAAAGAAATAATTATAAATGAACTAGATTGGGCCATTGCTACAATAAGCTATTAAAAGGGTGGCGGGATTCGGAGGATTAGCAAGGACAGACAGCAAGGCAAAATGTAAATCATTCTCCCTGCCACCCACATGTGTGGGAGAGTGTGGTCCATGAACATCTATCATTGATCTCACCCCTTTAAAGGCCAAAATAAGATGCTTCAAATCTCTCCTCAGTGATGAAGATTGTTACTTGAGTGAAACATTTGTTTTACCTTTTACATTCGTGTTTCTATTGTCGACTGCATCTAGAATTCTATTATTTTGTATTGTGTCTGCAGGGGTCATGATACACGATCACTTTCTATTCCATTTCCTATTATGCTCTGCAGTGATTTGGAGGAACCATAAAAATAGGATTTTGTGAACATTTTCTTCAAAATATTGCATGTAAATTCATTGTCCGTAGAAGGATGGTGCTTCCCATTACATGCCTGTGGCTCAGCTTGCCTTACACAAATGTTGCAACAACCCCTGCACTGCTGGGTTGCCACACGACACAGCTGTGAGATGGGCTGCCATTACAAATGTGCAGGAAATGGGTTTTGGGTGTGGAGTGACCTTCCTGTCTTTACTCATGATTAGAGAGATGTGTTCTTGGGGCCGAGTGCTGGGTCAGCAGCTCCGTGTTGATGTGGCAATTACTAGATGCTCTGGTGTTCTTCCCTGCAGAAGGGGTAGGGCCTGGCTTGCCAACATTAAGAACTCAAGCCAAGATCTAAGTTAAAAATTTTTGAGATTTGGGGATGTCTGTTGCTGAGACTTCTACACCTCCTGGAGATCCCCAAATAATAATTGGATGGTTTAGAGGTGAGGGGGCACATGGGCCAGCCCTGCCTAGACGAGTATTCTGGGATGATGGGCTCCAGTTCTTCATGACCACATGATCAGGAAGTCAGATAAGATTTCAATTCAACTCTATAAATAAATTGGGTTCAGATACCCAATAAGTCATTCACCTTGTCAAATGACAAAACAATATAGTAACAGGTTTGCTGTCCTTTATTCAAGGGAAAACAGTCAGTGGATTGGGAAGTACAGTGCCTCACAAGCAGTGGAACACTGTGCCTGGGAATTTGGGACAAGAGCGAAGTGTATGGAGCATTAGAAGCAATGTGGGAATAGGGCAGGATGGGCTCAGAGGTGGGAATTTCCTTGGAAGCCTAGCAGGTCTGTTTTCTAGGGTGAAGTGAACTAGCTGAAACTGTGGTGGAGGATCATGATGGGTATAGGTTTGGTGTACTTGATCTGTGTTTCCTATAAATGCAGGCTTATTTAGGCTTAGACTTATGACATGGGCCAGGCCCCTGAGGTGCCTCTGTTTTGTGGGTCCTGATACATATGAATTAACTTTATCAAACTAAAATTGATGAAGTGTACACTGTGTGCCAGGAGGTGTTCTGGATGCTGAGAAACAGCAGCATACAATCTCTCACTGTGGTAGTTTTCTGCTAGAATGCCTCTCTTAGATTCTGTTAGAATCTAAAACCACTTTGGAGGAGGCCATCTAAACTCAATAGCAGACCTTAAGTTTAGAATTAACGGAGAATTATTAATTTAAGGAAGTGCCCCAGGGGAACAAGGAAGGACTTAGGGAAGACCAGATGAGGAAGGAGAAGGAGCCAAATAAGGTTGGGTTTCAGGTGAAGACTCAGACTCAGCCTGACCCTGTGGAAAGCTCTGGAGGGCAACACTTCTGAGTAGGCACCACATCAGAACACAGGAGGTGGGTTCTTGTATTCCCACCTGAGCCAGCCATTGGCTATGGCCTCTTGTGGGAGGTGGAGAACTCCCAGGCACTTCCAGCTCTCATCACTGGAGACATGGTTCTAGCGTAAAATGGAAATCCTCTGGATGTTACAGATGCAATCCATTAGCAGCAATTCATATAGAAGCTGGGGGATGGGCATGTAGGTGAGACACTAACAATTTTCACCGCCGAAACCGGTTTGGCTCAATGGATAGAGCGTTGGCTTGGGGACTGAAGGATCCCTGGTTCGATTCCGGTCAAGGGCATGTACCTTGGTTGCAGGCATATCCCCAGTGGGGGGTGTGCAAGAGGCAGCTGATCGATGACTCTCTCTCATCGATGTTTCTAACTCTCTGTCTCTCTCCCTTCCTCTCTGTAAAAAATCAATAAAATATATTTAAAAAAACAACAACAGTGTTCACCACACCCACCACAGTGGAAGGTTGTAAACAAGACATAAAGAAGGAAAGAACAAAGTGTGATCCTAATCGGAACCCATCATGGAGGAGCTTGTTAGAAATGTGGAATCTCTAGGCTTCATTGAAGATCTCCTTCATCAGAATCTGAATATTAAGAAGATCTCCAGATTTCTTTGTACATTAATTTCTAGGAAACCTGGCTCTAAATTGTTAGAAAAGATGATTTACTAGCCTCCTAAACTGGCAGAACTAAGTATCAAGGTCAGACCTGCAATGTGGTGGGTTTGGAAAGTTCTAAGCCTGACGGTTCCCTGGCCTAGCAGCTGAAACCAGGGGAAAGAGAATCTGTGAAAGAAAAGAGCCACATGCTAACCTGACAAGCTCAGGGGAGGCCTGCGTGGCAGTCTTGCAAACTTAGAGACCTAAAATAACCAGAAAAGATGGTTTGAAAATTAAATATCTAACTACAAACAGGTTATAGTGGGTAGTTCATGTTTTAGGCCGATATTTTCCCAGATCTTTTTACTGAGCCCATTTGCCTTTTTTCCTCTAAGATAACATATCTATGAGATGTCTGGGTAACTTGTAACTTCCCTTTTTCTGGAGCCCTTGGGGCACAACCAAAAGTGGTGGCTCCCCCCGCCCCCCCAACCCCTCCACAGATGCCTCAAATTTCTTCGTTATCATGTTAATTGTTCTTGCTCTCACCAGAGTACCTGTCAGTCATTTTACTTTTTATCCAATCCCAGGAGTTTCCCACCACTTTGCTTTCTCCCACCTCCTTACTCTATCACCAATGAATTTCATGTAACCCACAAATGTCCCTCCTTTGATTTCAATGTATAAATAGAAATGTAACCCCACCATTCTTTGGAGCCTTATCTCAATCTGTTGAGGTTCTGCTTCCCGGCATATGTAAACTCACAAAAATTCTTTACAGGTTTCAATGGTTTTTTCGTTAACAAATCATTTACAGGTGAAAGCAGGGAAGTGCCCACTCAGTGTTCTATTTCATTAGGCTTGCAGGTCCTAAGTTCCCCTACTCTGCAGTGTAATTACTTCATCAGGAACCAACTTAAGTGTGGGTGTCAAAGGGTAGGAAGGGTGGAGAGAAAGAGGAAGGTGTGGGTGTGAACATGGAAAGAGCAAAATACAAAATAAGGCAAGATTTATAGCTGCCACCACAATTTAAGCTTGAAAGGCTTTTGGAAAAGTCACAGGTAAACCAGTTGACTCAGATATGCATCATTAAGGACTCATGACCCAATTCATACATGAGCAGAAACCTCCAGGGTAAAATATGTTGCAGGTTTTTGCCCCAACAGTGCAAAAATATCTTTTACAACATTGAAAATTCCTGCCATCACAGTCACAATGCAGCCAGTCAACTAACACAGCGACAACTAATATGGAGGGCTGTTGTGAGAAATTTGAGGAAACATTTGGTTAAAAGTTAGCAATTACACAACTCATTTAACCTCAAGTCCTTTCTAATATTCCCTTTTATTTAAAAGGAATAAAAAAGAATATAATACTAATAAATTTTGGAGAACACTAAGTCACTAGTATAGAGAAGTTAAATTATTGTGCTCAGTACCATGCTCTGCCAGTGTGTGAAAAAAGGAAGCCAAACTCTCATATTAAGGCAATAAGCATATGGATGCAAAATGGAAATCACAAAGAAGTATGATTAAAATAGTGTTGGCAGGATGATAAGAGCAAAAACCACTGAGTAATAACATACTATGGGGAATATTCTTTCCTTTGACTCAGATACTCAGATCTCAGGTAAGCAAGAGTTTCAAAGGGATAGATTAAGTATCTAGAACCAAAAAGTAAGCCATCACAAGTCCAGACCTGATGGAACTCTGAGATGCTCCGATCGGTGTATGATCTCATTAGCCTATTCATTTCAATGCCTAGTACATAAACACTTTAAATTATTTCTTTCCCTGAAGCCAATATTCTTGCAAATTTTATGTAATATATTACATGTCACATAGTATTTAGCATCATCATCAACATTCCCTCCTCCCTAAAAAAAAAAAAAAAAAAAGTTTTATTTGTTTCTGTTTGTAGTCAAGTGTCCAAAACAAAACTTGGAAAATTAAGTAGCTTTCTTCCCTTGTGAGTTCTCCTGTGGCCTTAACCCTTACCCTCTTCTCTTAGCTCTTTGCCTTTTTCCTTAGTACTTGATATTTGCGAGAATCTTAGAAATTCTGTGATCTCAGCTCTGTTGACACCTCCTCCCAAGTCCTGGAAGAGAGGAAGTATTTTCCCTTCCACAGACCTTCTCTGCCTATTGCAGTTATCCAAGATCAATGTTTCTGTTACTTTGCCTATGGAGTCCTCTCCCAGCACCTGCTCCTCAAGTTGCCTAAATTCCTACACACAAAATCCCAACATTTGCATCAGCTCTATTTTGTGGGATTCAACCTTAACTTCTTCCTATTGTAAGATTATTGTCTATCCTTATAGAGAAGGGGGAAGAGAAGGAAAGTCTAGTTTTGGGGTTATCTCAGTAGTGCTATGGAGCATAAAAATTGGGATGTAGCCAAAACCGGTTTGGCTCAGTGGTAGAGCGTCAGTCTGCAGACTGAGGGGTCCCAGGTTCGATTCTGGTCAGGGACATGTGGGCACATCCCCAGTGGGGGGTGTGCAGGAGGCAGCTGGTCGATGTTTTTCTCTCATCGATGTTTCTAGCTCTCTATCTCTCTCCCTTCCTCTCTGTAAAAAATCAATAAAATATATTTTTAAAAATGTGATGCAAAAGTCTGTGTTCAGCTTAGGTAAAAAAAAAAAAAATTAGGTAGGCAGCCTCAATGAGCACATATTATACTAAGAAAAAAAGGAGATAACTCAGTTTCTGCTTTTAAGACACTAAATGGAGAAAAATATGTAAAGATAAAACTTTAATAAAAATTTTTAAGTACAGTAACAGGTAAAAGTTATAGTATTCATTAATGCTAATAACTTTGAGTACCTAGTTTGTGCCAGATATTATGATAAAAGCTTACCCAGATTCTTGAATTTAATGCATGTAAAGAGGAAGGCAGGGGCCAAATCACAGATGGTCTTGGACTCATGTGCTCCCAGTTAGCACTTCATCCTATATTTCATGGGAACTCATTGAAGGATTTTAAGAAGAATGATGACTAGGTCAGATTCACATAAATATATCAAGTTTATGGCTTAAGGGACAAGACACTAGAGACAGGGATAACAGGCCAGAAATGATGAAGACCAGAGCCAGAGTAATAGTTTTAGAGAAAAGTAATTCAAAACTGAAATTAGTGGGACTTGTTAAGTGATAGATATGAAAGTGGATAAAAAGAGGAGTGCAGGATGTGGCTTCTTTTTGACCAGTAGACAAGTGGGAAGTAGATGAGAATAAATGTCTTGGAAAATGATGGGGAGGTGATTTGTCTATTATAGGACCTATTGAAACTAGAGTGGCATGGGCCGTCAAATGGGATGTCCACTACCAACAGGCTAGATTTGGCAATCCCAAGGTTGGGGGAGAGGTCAAGGCTGGAGATAGAGTGGTAGGAACCATTCTTGTCTTTTTTTCTTTCCTCCTTCCCAGTCACTCACACATCATATTTCCATTTCCTTATTCCTGCTTATACATTCCATGGATTATGACTAATTAACAGGGGAATAACTGAGTGATAATCTTTTCTCCCTCCTCCTCATTTTTATACCAGCCTAAATAAGGCTGTCATGATTTGAATACAATGCAAATTCTTTTGTCCAACCCTGTGATAAAATGCACCACCAGCTTACCATTCTAATTTTTTCTTTGACATTTCCTTCCTATAAATCAAGGGATCCTCCCAGTCATTTTAAATGGAACCAATTCTGAAGTCTGTGTATGAATCATGTGTATATTTAGTAGTGAGTGTGGATTGGTCTCTGGTCTTTTATCTACTCTTAATGTCAAAACAACCACAACACAGAAATCTTTAAAAGGGTAAAAAGAAGTAATTGGCATATAGATTTGGAATGTATTCTATGACTATGTGGTTTTATGTTCACCTTAGTATGTTTCATGAAAGTTAACATTAAAATGTGTTACTTTAATGCGTCATACAGTATTGGCAGAGAATATATTAGAGAAGAGAGTGACTGAATTAAGACTTGTTAAATTCTACAATAATCCACTTATCCACACATAATCCAAGAATAATAGAAAGTTGGATGATGCTCCCATTGTGGTTATGAGTCCAATGGTATATCATTAGACTCAGGAAGGAAATGTGTCACTGGAAGCATAGAGTTTCACCTGGAGTGTATGAAGGGTGAATTCATGATTCACAATGCATTCTGAAGTTGTTCTGAAAATGTCATTTCTCTTTGCGTGCTTTTGGCATGACAAGTTTTAGAATGGCAATTGGTTTTTTTCAAGTGCTGACTCACAGAACACTGGGTATTTGTTCCCACAGTCTACTGACTGTGGCATCTATGTTGGGGTTATCACTTGGCAACAAGATAAATATCTGAGGTGTTAACACTCCCTAGCAAAGCTTGTTTCATGTGCAAACTTTCTCACACTCATGCCTGGCCCTTGGCAATAGCTGAAAGTAGGAGAGGTTTGTTTTTTGTTTCCCTGGATTCTGGGACTGACCCTCTCTGGGGCCCACTCTCATTTAGAGCCTTATTCTTTTGCTTATCCTCTTCTCACATGCTGCAACTGCTTCCTGGACCACTCTGCCTCCACTCCATCAAAATCCTCTCTGCAAGAACTTAAATACATGTGTTATTTTCCCAGTCATTAACGTATCAAGTTTTATTGCTAATTATAAAAGACTAGAGGCCTATTGCAAGAATTTGTGCACCAGTGGGGTCCCTTGGCCCAGCCTGTAGAATTGGGTCAAACTGGCTCTCTGTTATCCCCTGAGATGGTACTGGCCAGGCCAAGGGACCCCACCAGTACACGATGGGGGGGCGGGGGGACGGACATGGGAGGTTGGCCAGTTGGGGAGAGAGACAGAAGGAGAGCTCCAGGGCGTGTCCTGCCCATCTCACTCAGTCCTGATTCAGCTGGACCCCAGCAGCAAGCTAATCTACCAGTCATCTAGAGCATCTGCCCCCTGGTGGTCAGTGCATGTTATAGTGAATGGTTGGGAAGCCTTAGCATATCATTAGTATATTATGTTTTGATTGATTGAATGGATTACCGGATAACTGACACTTAGTATATTAAGTTTTTATTATAAAAGATGTTTATACTCTGATAAAGATATTTTGAAAAGTATACTAGTATTATGGAGGCTGTCTTAGTCAAAGAGACCCAAAATTCACACAATTGAGGTGACTACCTTCACATACATTTGGTTCTGCTCAAAGCAACAGCTATTTAAATTTCTAGAGCAAACCATGCTACTTCAATACTATGGCTAATTAGCATTAGTGATTTTTGTTATATATAAATAGTATTTTAATATATTTAACTGAAAGTCATAAGATTAAATGAAATTTTATGTCAAAACAAAAATTCCTCTTAGACTTACAATTAATGGAATTTTATGTCAAAACAAAAATTCCTCTTAGACCTACAATTACTGGTATGTCATGCTTTAGTGGTGACATTTCAGTAGTGACATTACTGCTGATGTACAGTGATACATTTTAAAAATTTGCATATTTGACATCTACCAGTAAATGGTATGTAAAGGGTAATTATGGAAGTACCCATGGTTTCTCATTCAAAGTGGAGATAGTAGAAATACGTTGCAATATGCTGAACATAAGTAAGTCATTTAGCAAACATTTAGTGAGCACTCATCATGAACCAAGAGCCTGTCCCGGTCATTGAGAAAGACTATTGTGGTTGTGGAACTCATGGTGCTTACCATCTAGAAGTGAGATAGACACTAAATAGTGAATTGTACAGGCTATTCAATCATAGTTGGATAGGAGTTTCAGAGAAAATGCACAGTGTATGCCATCTCCAAATTAGAATATTAGAACTTTACTCATAAAGTTCTTTTTACATTTGGGGTATTATTTCTTCTTTATGTATGATTTATTGCAGTGCTCCTGGGAAGAGAATAAACACCTACCATAAATATAGTACTTAGATAAGCAATGCCTATTTATTATGGAAAATGTGGGAAATTTTTTGAAGTATAAAGAAAATAATGGTAACTATCTATAAAGTTACTACCTAGCAATAACCACTATTTACATTTTGATGTATTTCCTTCAAGTCATATTTCTGCACATATTTTATTTATATAGTTGAGACATACTGCATATATAATTCTATATCCAATTTTCCACTTAAGATTACATTTTCCTAGAGGATAAGAAAATGAGAAGGTGAAAGACATTTAAAATATTTTTTTATTGATTTCAGAGAGGAAGGGAGAGGGAGAGAGAGATAGAAACATCAATGGTGATAGAGGATCATTGATAGGCTGCTTCCTGCACACCCCCTAGTGGGGACCAATCTGGCATCCCAGGCATGTGTCCTGACTGGGAATTGAACTGTAACCTCCTAGTTCATAGGTTGATGCCTAACTACTCAACTGCACTCGCTGGGCAGGTGAAAGACATTTTATTTTACTATTTTCAACTTCTTTAGAAGTTTCCCTAAAACTGTAGCATATACTATTTTAGGTCATTTAATAGACCTTTATCTAGGGACTCTACAATAACTGGACTCTTTCTTCTAGTTGATTACTGATGAGTCATTGCAGTGATCTCCTAAGAGGTGTCTCAACCTTTGTTCCTCCTCTCCCAGACTTTCCAGATTTTTCTTCTTGAAACACTACTTTTTATAAGTTACTTCCCTTCTCCAGAGATTGCAGTAGGTGGGTTTTGGATTAGATCTCAACTCAGTCTGAAATCACAGTGCCCCTGTAAGATATTATCTGTTCCTTTTCCTCTCTCTTATAATGCTGGTTCTCCTCAGACAGCCACTCAATGATCTTTCCTTCCCACTTGTATAATTTCAGGGTCTTCTCCTTTCAATATTCATTTTACTTCACTATCTCAACCCTTTTTGAGGTCCTAACACACATTTCTCAATCTTTTTCCCTCTTTACTATGGCACACACCATTGGTGCCACTTATTTGGGCTCCTAATCAAATATTGTCTTTTACAACTTTCTCCAATTGTTTGCTGTGCAAGAATTTTTTTCTTCTGCTGAACTCATAAAATTTCTCTAATGGATACAGGAAGACAACTCCTACCTCTGGTCAACAACCTTCCCTCTGTCATACCAGATAACACTAGGGAGCACTTAATGTATGAAAGATAATATGTTAACTACTTAATAGACATTATCTCATCTATTCTTCACAAAGGTCTGTGTCATTTAAGAATAATTTGGCTGCAGATGATAGAGGATCTAAGGTGTCTAACAATGCCTAGACAATACAAACTTATTATTTCTTATCTCATGTAATGAGAACAAAAACTGGGGGTGGGTGGTTTCCATTTTGGCTTAGGAGTTCTCTGATGTCAGGGCTCTGGTTTGGCATGTCTTCAAATACCTCCCCCTTCCTCTGTTGTTGCAATATGGCTGTAGCATCTCCAACATCACAACTCAGACAACCATGCTCAAGGTCAGGTAGGAAGAGAAGGAAAGATTCTCTTTGCATGTATATCTCTTATAGGAAAGGAAAATTTCCCAAAACATTCCCCAGCAGACTTCATCCACATATCATTAACCATACCAGATTATAAAGTCATCCCCTAGAACAGAAACTAGGTCCTCTTTTCTCAGTATCAAGAAATCTCATAATAATATTTAGACAAAATCAGGAGGAACGATAGCAAATATAGATTGTTTTTGTGTAGTCAATGAATGGTACCAGTCATATAGTATTTTAGAAAATTAAAGCTCAGAAACGTAGAGAAATCAGTGCAGGATCATATAACTAAAAAGCTGGGGAAAGGGGAAGAGATTTCAAATAAAATTTTCTGAGTCTCTCAGAGTCCACATCTTTGCTCATCACAGTTTAGGGCCCTTATAACAAGCTTTAACACCTTATTCAATTCATCAAAAAACATTTAGTAAGTACCCATTGATGCTCAGCACTCTTCTTTCTGCTGAAGGAGAAATAAGTATAGAATCTAGTTAGAGACAGATGCCCAACTGAGATGAAACAACTAGAATACACAAGGTTAATTAATTAATAATAACCCTAAAAGGTACAGTTCTATGTAGCAGGAGTTCACTGAGGATTGTAGAAGTGAGACTGGATTTCATGAAAGTTATGAGGTGTAAGATTAAGATCAGCAGGCAGATGGAATAATGATATTCCCTTTGAGAAGAAGAGCTAGAGTGAAGGAAGAAGATAGAAAAAGTAGAGCATGAAAAGTGAGTGAAACCAAGTTCCAGGCACATTCACAAAGTGTGGTTAAGAAACAGTTGAATAGATAGATCATATATATATTGCCAGTGGGAGTCCTCCAGGGGACTGAGATTGGTAAGGGAGAGAGACCTAGACCACCAAGCAATAGCAGAGAACTGACTGAGGACCAAGAGATATTAAAATTTGTAGGCAGCCATTGATTGTTCCACTGGTCTAACTAAGGAACTGAATTCTTGAAAGATCATTGTTGGGGGTGGACTTCCAGCTCCTTTTCTTTTTGAACCTGAGATCGTCCATCAATTAAACACTCAAATGCATCATATAATAAATAACATTTGGTCAATGATGGACAGCATACACAATGTTGGTCCCATAAGATTATAAATGGAGCTAAAAATTCCCAATATCTAGGGACATTGTAGCCATTGTAAAATAATTTCTCACATGTTTTATTGATGATGGTGTAAACAAGCCTACTGTGCTGCCAGTCATATAAAAGTATAGCACACACAGTTATGTACAATATACTTGATAATTGTATTAAACCTAAGTGGTAGAGCCTACTACCTCAGTTATATGGTATAGCCTATTACTTCTGTGCTACAAACCTATGCAAAACAACATGAGATTAAATCAAGCAGAAGAGAACTGCTTGTACTGGTTTATGTACTGATTATATTACTAGAGGTCAGGTTCACAAAATTTGTGCATGGGGCAAGAGGTCCCTCAGCTCAGCCTCTGCAATTTCTCTAATCTGGGACCCCTTGGGAAATGTCCAACTGCTGGTTTAGGCACCATCTAGCATGGTACCTAAACCAGCAGTCGGGCATCCCTCTTGCAATTCAGGACTGCTGGCTCCTAACAACTTGTCTGCCTACCAGCTTGATTACTGCCTAACCACTCCCCTGCTGGCCTCATGGCCCCCAACTGCTCTCCCCTGCTGGCCTGATTGCCCCTAACCACCTTTGCCTCGGTCCCCAACACTGTGGCTTTGTCCAGAAAGAAGTCAGACGGTAGGAAGATGTCTGGTCTCCTGGTCTAATTAGCATATTACCCTTTTATTAGTATAGATATTTTTATTGTTATTTTAAACTTTTATTCTTTATACTTAAAAAAAATGAAGTTTGGAATAAAACAGTGTGTTCTGTAACATCGCAGCAGCCTCATACATCCCATTTTTCTTAATTATATTATTTTCTCTTCTGCTTGATTTAATCTCATGTTGTTTTGCATAGGTTTGTAGCACAGAAGTAATAGGCTATACCATATAATTGAGGTAGTAGGCTATACCACTTAGGTTTGTGTAGGGTAGTTTATGATATTTGCACAATGATGAAATCGCCTAAAGATGCATTTCTCAGAACTTACCTCCATCATTAAGAGGCACGTGATTGTAATTTGGCTTTTGTTTGCCGGACAAAGTTTCTGAAGAACACACCTATGCCATTGTCCCTCTAACGATAATGAGGAGTTTGGGTTAAATAACTCCAGTGATTTTTAAATTTTTTTTTTAACTATTTATTTATTCGCTAGAGGCCCGATGCACAAAATCCGTGCAAGCGTATATCTTCCTTCCCCTGGTTGCCAGCACCAGCTTTCCTCTGGCAACCAGGATCTGGGCTTTCATCTGGCCCCAGCTTCTTCCGAAAAGACATCTTCTGGAATGATGTTCAGTCGAATTAGCATATTAACCTTTTATTATTATAGATATTTTGACTTTATCTTATTGTTGACAGTATTTACAGATGTCCCCCAATTTCCCTTTCTCCCAACCCCTGTCCTACTGAGGCTTTCACCACACTGTTTTCTGTGTCCATTGGTTATGCATATATGTATATGAGTTCTTTGATTAATCTCTTCTCGTACCCCACCCCCACCCCACCTTCCTGTCTGAGGTATGTCAGTCTGTTCTCCATGCCTCCCACTCACTTTTGACTGGAAACTCACACTAGCAAGATGAGGTAAGGATAAATCTGGCTCTATGGACCACAGCCAAACTGAGGACTCACAACGGACTCAAACCCACAGTCTTGGTTTCCCTGACACCTCAGATTGTCCACCCAGCTCTCCCTGCACAGGCATGGAGCTTCCCACGCGAACTGTGAAGAAGCATGGTGCCATTACTTCTCTTTATCCTACCTCTTTTGGGACTTCTTGAACATAAAAGTAAAGAGAATAGAAGTGAATCCATCTTTACAATGTGTTGCAAACACTTTTCAATAAGCTCTAACAGCATGAATATCTTTTAACTCAAATTATATTTTCATGCATATCTTTTATTTATTTTTGTTCCTCAAATTCATTTGGCTGGGTCTAAAAAAAAAATCTCCCAATTTTCTCAATCAAGTTTTTAATGTCACAATTTCTAATCAACATCCATTATTTACCTAGAGATAAAAGTCAATTAAATTATACCACAGATTTTCACTATTCAATAGATACAATCTATGTTCTAAAAAGGTCAAATGAAAAGAGTTTTGGGTGTGGCTGGTGACAGGGGATTAGAGTGGAACCCAGAATTATTTAGGAAATTATAGCTTGAGAAAAATGTAAGATTTTAAAATAGAGAATTTTTTTAAAAAAATATATTTTATTACCGAAACCGGTTTGGCTCAGTGGATAAAGCATCGGCCTGCAGACTGAAGGGTCCCGGGTTCGATTCCGGTCAAGGGCATGTACATTGGTTGCGGGCACATTCCTGGTGGAGGGTGTGCAAGAGGCAGCTGGTCGATGTTTCTCTCTCATCGACGTTTCTGGCTCTCTATCTCTCACCCTTCCTCTCTGTGAAAAATCAATAAAATATATATATAAATACTCATTGACATTTCTGGCTCTCTATCTCTCTCTCTTCCCCTCTTTGAAAAATCAATAAAATATATATATATTTTTATTGATTTTTCACAGAGAGGAAGGGTGAGAGATAGAGAGCCAGAAACGTCGATGAGAGAGAAACATCGACCAGCTGCCTCTTGCACACCCTCCACCAGGAATGTGCCCGCAACCAATGTACATGCCCTTGACCGGAATCGAACCCGGGACCTTTCAGTCTGCAGACCGATGCTCTACCACTGAGCCAAACCGGTTTCGGCTAAAATAGAGAATTTTTGAGAAAGATAGTAGTTTTCTTATTCTTCCTACGACCAAAAGACCCTTAAGGGATTGCTAGGAGCAAAATAAAGGATTCTATTGCCTTTGTATTGCAAAGAGTCCACAGTACACACCTGTGGAAAGTTAGAAGGGATATTGTTGAGCTTAGTTCTATCCTTAAATTCAGGTATAGAGCAGGGCCCTTTAAACTGAGGCTGACAGGCTTTAGCTAATGTTAACAGGCCATGAGTAGATATTGCCAAATTCATAAGTCTCTGTGTGACGTCATCTTCCCAACAAATTTCTGAAATGATGCCTTAGCAAACAAGCTCTTTCTGAGTAAAATGTTGAATCACTCAAAGGATACTGATTAGAAAGAGAGAGAGAAAAAAATTGCTCTGTGGGAGGGGCCATGCTTTATAAAACCAGTCATCACCATGTCTGAATTCTAACAACTCTTGGAGGACCGTTTCCTGTCAGACAGCACCTCAGAGAATAGCAAGGTATTTCCATGACCATCTCTATGAACTCTGGTTTCATTGTTTCTCTTCTCTCATTCTAGTGTTACTAATATAATGAAATTTAAAATGTGGGATGTTTTCAAAGGATGAGTAAAAATTTAGTGGTGCTTTCTTGTTTAGTTGTTTAACTGAAAATATTTTAGTGCAAAATTTGAAATATTATAGCCATTCAGCACTCCCAATAATGAATTCAGCAACAGAAGCTCTTTTGTAGCATGGCTATGATAGTTGTGTGTGTGTGTGTGTGTGTGTGTGTGTGTGTGTGTGTGTGTGTCTTGATCTTGAATCTCAGAAGCCAGCAAATGCCTATGTAACATTTAGTAAACCAAAATATACACTAAAGTTGTGATGTTAATTTTGTTGAGTAGGTTAGAATATGTAGATTCTTTAATAGCTAGTGTTTTGACACTGAATTTAATAAGAATAGCTAAGTTAATTAAAGTATATTCACTTAAGCAATTGAAAGTAATTTATCAATTGTACATACATATTTAAAAAATTAAAAGATGACTGAGTTTTTAATCTAAAATAATCAGAAATTAAGTAGCTTTCTGGGTTAGGTCAGATCAATACCAGAACATATCTATTGAACTTAGTTCCATACTTGGTCAATTTAGTGAAAGGGAAAAATCTGCCAAACTTGTTGTTGAATTCACTGAAGTAATAGTGCAAAAATAATTTTGTGCTCTGAAAACAGGCAATTATTCACTATGGAAGTCATCAAATACCAGAAACTGTTTTTTATTTTGTTTGTGTGTGTGGCAGGGAGAGGGGGCATTTGCTTTTTTTGAACAGGAAATTTCCTTGGAATTATTATTTTCTTTGTTCTTGAGGATTTTTGTGGTCAATTTCAAACTATTTGCATTGTGTAGTCACAAAATTTTTTGTTTTAAATGCCCCAGCAAGTTCAAATCTAATATCCAGTGCCAACATGAAGAGGTTCTGTGGTAGCGTGGCACCTCCCGAGTTCTTCATGGCCTGTGCCAAGTTTCAGTGGCACATTTGTCAACTTGTGTAGCAGGAACTGCCACAAACATCATGGGGCCCCGCCCTGCATGTGCTTTCCATCCTTCTTTTCAAGGATAATAGTAAACATGAATTATGAGCATAGCACTTAGGAGCTAATGAAGTTGTATAACTTACTCTTGTTAAGAAATTCACAACAGGTGCTACCTGTTCTGGGAGATGGTGCTATTTGATGTCACTTTGTGACTTTAATTTATATTGTTTTAGGCAGATTCCCACTCATATGTAAAATATGGAGTTGTCTGAGGGTCACAGACACTGTATATGTATGCCTTCAGAGATTTCTAAAACAATAAGCTTCTCAAGCCTTATGTAGGAAAAGCCCCCATCTTGCAATCAGAAGGCTGTGATTTAATTGAGGCTTCGAAACTGACTGGCTGTGCAATCTACATCTTCATATTTTCGTCTGTATAACAGGAATTATTATGCTTTGCTGGGGACAAAATTATGAAAATCAAACAAAACAACTCAGTTGAAGAAATTTGGTAACTGCAATGTAGATATTAGATATAATTTTCATGTTAAATGCAGTTAATTGTACATTATTTTAACAATAAAATTTTAATTTTTTTAAAAATAGGTAAATGCATTGGGGATCGTTTAATTTTGTCCTTATCTCTTTTCCCCCCCCACACACACACTTAAAATCCTAACTTGGTATTAATAGCTCTCTCTGATAGTTTCTCTTGATATTTAAATTTTGTTAGTGTCCAGGTGACCAACTATGTCCATTTTTATAAAAAATTGGCTACATTTACTTTTCTGGTTTTGACAACTTATTTGTTTTTCTTTTCACATGGGTTAAAGAAATTTTTTAAAAATTAATTATCAGTTCATTTCCAAAATATTGAGATATTTTACCAAAAAAATCTACCTAGTAAGATTATAAAGATACTTTAAAATCAGAAAACGGAAGAGGAAACACATTTCTGAGCCATTCAGATCTAATCTCAGTGATGAAGCAAGAGAAAAAATATAGTAACTACCTTTTACTTAAAAAGCCTTCTAGGAGCATTACAAACTTACAAACTTCCTCTTTTTATTTCCTCTTTCTAGCATTTCTTAAGTGTGAAACTTGCCTAAACTCTTTTTAAAAAATATATTTTTATTGATTTTAGAGAGGAGGGGAGAGTGATAGTACAGCCTCTGAGAGAGAATGATTGATCAGCTGCCTCCTGCATGCCCCTACTGGGGATTGAACCCACAACCCAGGCATATATCCTTGGCTGGAATCAAACCTGGGACCTTTCAGTCCACAGGCTGATGCTCTCTCCACTGAGCCAAACTGGCTAGGGCCTTGCCTAAACTCTTACACTGTAGAGTGAAGTTGAACAGCAACAGGTGAGGCAGTGTGGCACATTGGATAGAGTGGGTTTCTGAAACAGACCTAGGCTTGAATCCCTACATACATACTGTATGACCTTATACAAGTTAATTAACCCCTCTGAGCATCAAGATGGAACCTATACTCTCAATGAAGATCATAGTATCAGATAAAATGAGAAGAGGTGAGGGAGTTTCAGAGACAAGTTTTACTTAATTTACTATTTTGTCTCGATAACATACAATCAGGTGGTGTTTCAAATGAGAAATGTTGATACAAAGTGCAATCACCTTCTTAAAAAGAAATATCCATGACCCAAGTGTTCACATAAGACATCCATGGATGAGGCAGAGAAGTGAGTGCTGGCTCAGGTTGGGAAGCCCTGCTGAGTGAGCCTAGGTGAGAGCCACAGGGCATGCCTCAGCCTGTGGGCCTCCCAGCTCCTCCCCAGCTCTGGGAAACCACTTCCACAAGATGGTTTCCTGTGGAATAATGAGTGTCAGTGTTGTTCAGCATACATATATTTTGGTAATTGTAGGGTGTGTTATAAGCCATTATGAAAGCATAACATGCAGTCAGAGAGAAGACCATTGGCCAGTACCCACAGATACTCCCACACATCTGGGCGTGTCCAAGCATTTGGCTGCATGGGAAGGCTTTGGTCCTAGAAGGTGTGTCTGTTATTTTTCTTTCTCTCTTTCTTTCTTTATTTTATAATATATTTTATTGATTTTTCGCAGAGATGGTTGATCTGGTGAGTGTGTGTGTGTGTGTGTGTGTGTGTGTGATATCTAGGATCATTCCTACAGTGCTACCTTCACTGAAAGTATAGATTCCATCCTGATGCTCAGGGAGGTTAATTAACTTGTATAAGGTTACACAGTGTGTATGGCATTGACTTTGTTGCTAGCATGAGACATGAGAGGAAAGGAGCCTTTCCAGTACTCCCAATAATGAACTCAGTTGTGCCTGTGTGTGTGGTGTGTATTTGCAGGTGTATCATAAAGGTTGAGAGCATGACCCTGGAGGCCACCCATCTGACTTTAATTCCTAGTCAGGCGACATTGGTTACTTTTCTTATCTTCCTTCCTAAAAGAGGAATTAGAGTTTCCTTGTAGGATTTCAGTAAGTACAAAATGGCTAGTACAGGTAAAATATTTCGAACAGACTCTCTTTCATAGTAAGACTCAGTAAGAGCAATTTATTGTTATTGCTGTTATTATTATTATATGAAGTGTCACTATTCATCATTAAGACTGTTCACTACATCTCAGGATTGGCTGCAAAATTTGCAGCATCCAACACAAAAGGAAAATGTAGAGCCTATTGTTTAAACTTATTGAGAATTTCAAGATGGTAACATCACAGTCTTGCACGAAGCTTGGGGCCCATATGGCTGCATGGGTCACATGACCCTAATGCTGTCCCTGCTCTACTTCTTATTGTTTCATGAAGGCAGAACAGAGAGGAAGCCCCTACCCTGTGCAGAGTACAGCCTGTACTACACCTCTGATGACATCACCCAAAATGTTGTCTCATTTTTTAGAGCTGTGTTTTCTTCCTCACTTTCATTCTAGATTGAAACAATGGAAGACATTTATGTGGCAAACACAATTTTTGCCATCAATTTCTTCAAGCATCTGGCAAATACAAGCACCACCCAGAATCTCTTCTTCTCTCCATGGGGCATCTCATCCACCATGGTCATGGTCTACCTGGGTGCCAAAGGCAACACTGCAGACCAGATGGCAAAGGTAAGTTTCTGTTGAAGCTCCAAATAAGAACTGAATGATTCCTGAACCAAAGTGTAGAATTGCTCTGAGTATGGGCTTGCGATATCCTGACAATCTCAAGGTCAGCAATCATCACCTGCTATTACAACATTAGTTCCTTAGATTCAAATCTACAAAATAGGCAAATCATGAACCACTGACTGTAGATAGCAGAAGGCATATAGGAGTTTCTTCTATTGCAGGGCTGCAAGTGATAAATACTGACAACATCTTACATTATAATATTCTAATGTTTGAAAGTGTTCTGCATTCTTTATATCTCTTTTCTGTTTGTTGCTTATTAATGGAATTAATTACTCCTAATAGTTTTAAGGGAGTGTCACAAAAGAAAAGAATGTCCTAGAGCAGTGGTCACTACACTCTTAGAGACACAAGGAGAGCAATGTTGACTCATGTTATCAACCCCGTGAAATCATGTCAGCAAAATGAGGGCTGGCCTGATGGTCAGTCTTCAAAATCAAGATGGACAGGATGTCCAGCAGCTGGTTTCCTTCCTGAGCGAATGGACACAAGCTCAGCCAGGGGACGCTTTTACTGAGTCTAGGGCCTTAAAAATAGATTGGCTACTTCAATTGCACATTGCAATATTCCTATGGGATGAATTCAACACATTGAGAATTCACATGATCCTATTATCTTCTAGGTCAGTGACACAGACGAGATCATCCTATAATTAAAATTCTTTTACACACACATGTACATGAACATCAACATTGAATGCTCTGGTTTCTCACAGGCACATATTGTGCTTTCAGTCACACCAAAATGCCGCTGGCTGCTTTGGGGTTTCCCATGAGAATTGTACCTGAGTGTGTATATATCCTTCCCAAGTACACGATGACCCATTTAGAATGGACCTTGTTTGAAGGGTGAGAGTGTTGGCCAATGTCCTCGCAGGAGGAAAGGAATATAGCTGCATCCCGCCTATGTTTGTGGCAGTTAAAACATCAAGACTTACAACAAAACTCAATTTGCTCAACTCTGATGCCAGCAACATTTTGCAACCCTCCTTCCCCTTTATTTTCTTTGCCTTGAAAAAATAAAAACAGTAAACTGCACAACTTTAGAGCACATCAGGGTCTTAATTTTTTTAAAGTAAAGAAATCACTAGCACTCTGAGGCAATATATTTTGAGGGCATATGGTAAATAAAGTACTTTAAGTTGTTAAAATAAAGCCATTAATTTTGATAACAAAAGAAAATTAGCTTATGGGTTGCTCTGGGCACAAGACAGTTTCTCTGTACCTGGAAAGTGCTTAAGCACATGGGACTATGCCAAGATTTTAAATTATTTTTTTGTTATTCTGCTGTAAGTACAGGTTTTAAAATTCAAAAGCAAATTTGGTTAATTTCCTACTTAAAGCAAGAGGAGAAGCTCTTTGGTTTGGAGGAAGGAGCACAAACTTTGGGAATAAGACTTATCTGTGTTTAAAATGGTGGCTTTGCCAGAGTTTATGAGGTGTATGAATGAAGGCATTGAAGGTCTCAGAGCCTAGAGACTAATGAGTAGTACATATATTAGTATAAAATACATCATACTGATTCCTGTGAGGGAAATTTAAGTTGACTGACACATATTACATATAAAAAGTATCTGTGCTTGTATCCCATATACAATGATAGGGAACTAGACATCAGGCCACTAAGAGGTACCTGTTGGCAATGGTTTAAAAGTTAAGTAATTTATCAGGAAAATGTAATGCAATTATTCCCTCTAATTTCAATTGTAGGTGCTTCAGTTTAACAGTATTGGAGTCCCTGAAGTGACCCCAATGACCCCAGAGAATGACACCAGCTGTGAGCTCATGCAGCAGATGCAGGTCACTTATCCTGATGCTATTTTGAAGGTATCTGATTCATTCATTCATATTTCTTTTGTACTTTATTTCTAAAATCTATTTGTCTTAAAGTCATGACATTAGACTAAGAAGGAACTTGGTACAGAACCTTTCCACTTCCAGAAAAAAAAAGACTCAGAATCCTTAAGTAACTATTCTAGCTAAGGTTTCACTGCTAAAAAAAGGACAGAGCCAGAGCAGAATCCAAACTTCCTGACTTCTAGGCCAAGACTTTCTAAATTATGTCACAACACCCTGCCTCTAGTTGGGTTTGTGTAATTTATTCTAAAACTATGTTAGAGAGACTCCTAGGATACACAATGATGAATGCAGACTTCCAGTGGAGAAAGGATAAGGAGTGACAAATAGTTGAGGAATAAAGAAGGTCAGGCTCAATGAGTTCATAAGAAGCCAATGACCTTTATATATCCCCTGTATCTATCTATCTATCTATCTATCTATCTATCTATCTATCTATCTATCTATCCATCCATCCATCTATCTATCTCAGGTAGTCTGATATTTTTTCAGTACTCCAATCTTTAATTATCAGCTGTCCGGTTGAGTTATAGGAATGGACACAGATGTGTTCCTATTGGTAACTAACTTCCATAATTACACTCCTGAGAAAGATTATGTGGCTGTATCTCCCATAGTTTTTTGGCTATTACAGAGGGAATTGTGGGCTAAAGGAGGTGGAGAGGGCCCAGATACTATAGAGATCCAGCTGGGTCTCTGAAGACAGCTGTCAGCCACATGTCCATCATTCTGTTTACAAACTTTAGGTAAAGCTCTATGACACGTGACTGAATATTGCATTGTGAGTCCATCACCCGAAATCAAATAATCTCTTGCAAAGTAACATTTGTAAAGTAACACTTTAATATAAAAATTCTTTAGAGACTTTAAGGTTTACAAAACTATAGAAGGAGCCCCACTTTCTTCTAGGATGTTGCTTATTTCATGGTGAAATTCAATCTATGGGCAAAGTAATGGAACATACAGTAAAACATTATCTTATATGTTTTGTATCACATCCATATACAAAGTATTTGCTCAGATATTCCTCTTAAGTGCCAGAAAAAGTGTATGTTAATGCATTATTTTATTATTATATAGAAAAAACACCGTTGATTAAGAAATATCTTACTTAGCAGTCCCATGTTATATTATATAAAGAGGATCTGTCCTTTCTGTTCAAGGTACAAGCTGAAAACACAATCCATTCTGGCTTCCATGCTCTTATCTCTGCTATCAATGAGACCAAGGGGGGTTACATATTGGAAAGTGCCAATAAGCTGTTTGGAGAGAAGACTGCACAATTCAGGGAGGTAAGTACAGCCTGTTGTTGAAATGCAGGGGCCTAAACCTGCCGTGAGGTCACTTTTAAAGCTGTTCTGTAGGATTCATGCTTGTAGGGAAAGTCAGAATTGCACAGGGCTCCCTAAGGCTCTCTAAGGCTCCCCAAGGCCTTAGCAGTGTCCCTGTGTTCTTCCTGTTGGTGCTTCTCTACCTGCTGAGAAAGTAGAGAAGTCAGGATGAACACAACGGACTTCCAGAGTCACTATCTTCAAGGTCCACCTCCTTATTTGCTGTCTATAATGTGAACAATGCGGGAGGACAAATAGTATTGGGACTGGAGTATGGGGAAGGAGGTCCACTAAGTGCTTATAATCTGCACCATTTTCTTTTTTAGTCAATCTCTACCCCCACTGCACCCCAACCTCAGGCCCTCCAGTCTTGACAGGAAGCCCATAATTCACAATTGCACCAAGGCTTGTTCAGCATATATTCTATGTAACCTCCTGCACTTTTCTGCTTTAAAGGAATACATCCGACTCTCTAAGAAATATTACTCTACCGAACCCCAGGAAGTTGACTTCTTAGAATGTGCAGAAGGAGCCAGAAAAAAGATTAATTTCTGGGTTGAGACTCAAACAAAAGGTAAAACCAAGGAAACATTTTCTGTTCTTTCCACTTAGAAAATTGAATCTATTTTTTAAAACCATTCTTGAATTTAGTCCTTAATCCCTTAAAATTCATTCAACCCTAGTTATTTTGGTTAATGCAACCTTATTCTTATTTAGATTAGTGAGTGTTTTAATTGAGGGCTAGTAATAGAAGACGTGTTTAATACTCAAATAATTGGATTTTTGATATTACATTAAAATAGAATATGACAGATGGCAGATGTTTTCAAATATAGAAAACATCAGGATTGAAATAATTTTTGTGGCACTCCATCCACTGAGGACAAAAAACGACTGAAAAAAAAGGATTTTCTTAAATTCTTGGATTAAAACATCATTTCCAACAATAATTTTGTGTCTTGATTGCTTAGCTACCATAACGGGGGGAAAAAGCCCATGAACTAAATGTTATAGAATTTAAAATATTTTTGTCTCTGTGAAAGTAGTTGATCTATTTATATTACTTCTCCATTTCCATTCTGGATTTTTAAACCACTGTTCAAACTGCTGCCATAAAAGGGATGGGAAAAGTGAAGATTAAAGAAGTGAAAGTAAAAATGAAGTGCAAAATTAAAGACACTTGAATGTTATGTCTTTTGAGAAAAGCATAAATTTTCTCTTTAAGCATTGTGCCAAAAGGCTGTAAATAAATATCAATTGTATTGCTAAAATACCAAGGAGAAATTGGGGCTGATTGTTTTACCAAATTTTATAATAATTTGAGAGAATTTTCTGTTTTATTTCTTATGATCAAACACTAGTTTTGTCACATGCACCATAAAGTTAAATAAAACGTTAGTAGATTTCAAAGGAAATCAAGAATTTTAATTGCCTGGAGAATATTGAGTGGAGATATTGAGCAGATATATTGAACTGGTCAGAATACAGTGACCTTTTTGTTAGTCTTTTTTCTGTCAGTAGGACTGGAGGGTGGAGGACAGTGGAGACAGAATCCTAACTAGCTTACTAATATTGTAGTCTTGAGAAGATTATTAACATCTCACACAATGGTGTTCTTTTGTGTAAAATGGCACTCATATTCACCTAATAGAGTAGTTGTGAGGATTAAATAAAATAATATTTTTATAATGCAGAGAAATATTCACTATAATGTGCTATTTCTTAAACTACTTTAAAAAAAAAACTATCATGCTCAGATGTTTTCATTTCTGAGAACCTTCTCTAACTCACTCTGTTATTTCCTGCTCTTTTTTTGTCATAGTACTATGCATTATTTAGCTCTATTATATAATTTATCACACATTTTTTCAGAACTTACTTTGAATGTCATTCCATCAGGACATTCAGGACATTTCCTCCTTGCTCAGCTCATGAATCTGCATTACACTTTGTATAGGAAGAGTCTAAACTTCCAAAAAAAATTGTCTTGAGTGAATCAATGGGTCAGACCAGATCTAATAGGAGCACTATGTGACATAATGTTGAAAGACACTATTATCTTCCTTAAGAGACTATATTTCACTCCCAATGGAATTAAATAACTTTATGCAACTGTAAAATTTGAGAAAACAAAATAAAAGGAAGTAAAAATATCCACTGAAAATTTGATAGTAATTCTAAAATTTAAATGCATTACTTCTTCATTTTCCCTTGAATTTTGAAAACCTTCTGAGGAATTTGCTCTAATTTTTACTTATGCTTTAAATAAATCAAGAGGAAAACTTGATCTTGAAGATCAATATCTCTGTAGAGTTTACTAAATGTGTCTTCTGAGTTAAATGACAACACAAAAGATTCAAGTAATTATAGCAATTTCACAGTTTTTGATCATGAGACCTAAACAGACATCTTTTTATTTCTTTCCTTTTTTTCTTTGTAGGTCAAATTTCAAACTTGTTACCCAAAGGTTCTGTAGATTCAGACACTAGGATGGTCCTGGTGAATGCTGTCTACTTCAAAGGAAAATGGAAAACTCCATTTGAGAAGAAATTAAGTGGACTTTATCCTTTCCGTGTGAACTCGGTATGAGACAACAAGACAGATTTTCCTAACATATATTGTAGGGTCTTAGATAAGACAGAGAAAGAAAAAAATATAGACCACTTGTTAATGCACTACATGATGTGCTAGTTATAACTTATGGACATTGGATAGTTGATTAACTCTTTTGAGCTACTGAATACCACTCAGTAATTTTATGAGGCCATATGAGAAATGATGAAAAACCATGGGCTTTATTCTTAAATCCTAGACCCGAATGTAGGCTCTAACACTTATCTTCCATGAATTCCATTTTCTAATCAGCAAAACTTGGATAATAATAATATCAAACTCCAAGGGTTATTGTAAAGATTCAATGAGGTTTAGCAGAGTTTTTGGACTATGATAGGTACTAAACAAATGTTTTAGTATTATTATTATTGTCCATAATGGGTGTAGTCTTGAAAAAGGTAATACAATTAGAATATTGTATGCAGGCAATTTATTTTGTTGATTTAAAAATATATTTTTAAATACTAAAGCAGAACCCATTCTCTTTTATGTTAAATTGTAAATCTCTTGATGCATTAGTATTAACATTCATATTTTATTCTTTAATAACTTTAGACTCAGCGTAAATCTGTACAGATGATGTACTTGCATGAAAAACTGAACATTGGATACATAGAAGACCTAAAGGTTCAGATTCTAGAACTGCCATATGCTGGAGATGTCAGCATGTTCATATTGCTTCCAGATGGAATTGCTAATGTGTCTACTGGCTTAGAGTTGGTAAGCCATTCCAACTTTAGGTGTTTTAGACTTCTGGAACTAAACTTGCTTTTTATGATGAACATGTATACGCTTAGAAAATTATGTGCAATTTTTTTTCATGAATATGTGAATTGGTTGATAGCAAGTGTGGCTTGTCTCAACTTTCATTCATTTTATGTCAATACCTATTACCTATTACCTATTACCTATTACCTATTACCTTCTTGCAAAAACTTTACCTGTCTATTAAACTTTTATATCACTCACATTGTACAATAGTAACGTTAAAGTCACTGATTTTTAACATTACACTTAGAAGTTGTTTTCCTTTCTTTTCTAAGCACTCACTGCGTTTTTGTTTTTAATTTTTGGATTTGTAGCTGGAACGTGAGCTAACATATGACAATCTCAACAAGTGGATCAGCAAAGACACAATGGCAGAAGATGATGTTGAGGTGTATATCCCCCAGTTCAAATTAGAAGAGCGCTATGAACTCAAACCCATTCTGAGAAGCATGGGCATGAATGACGCCTTCGTCAAGGGCCAGGCCAACTTCTTAGGAATGTCAGAAGGAGAGGAACTGTTTCTCTCTGAAGTGTTTCACCAAGCCACTGTGGATGTCAATGAGGAGGGCACTGAAGCATCTGCTGGAACCGGGGCTATCATGTCAGGGAGAACCGGCCATGGAGGCCCACAGTTTGTGGCCGATCATCCTTTCCTCTTCTTTATAATGCACAAAACAGCTAAAACTATTCTCTTTTTTGGCAGATTTGTCTCACCCTAAAAGTGGAAGTTTCTGTTTCAGTACAGAATTTTGTAGCATGAGGTATAAGCCTCAGAATTGCTGTAATTACCAAAAATGTAGGGACTTTTTCTATGTGTTTCTAAACAATTTCTACTACACACTAAATATAAATACAGAACTAACCAGACAACTGTCAATCGTAACATTGCAACCCTATTAATTGGTTTCCTAAAATGGGATGATGTTGAATTTAGTTCTCTCTTATTCTTTGTTTATTTTATAGCAATAAGTTTTATTGTATTATTTATTATTTTATATAATTTTATTATTGTTAGCTGTCTATTTAATGTAGCTGATACAGAAAACAGGTGATCAGTTATGTTTCTTTCTAAGGAAGTACATTTATTGTTTTTGTGAGGAAGGATGAGTAGGTGTCTTTCCATCTCCTTCTATGATGAAAACCTAGAAGATTGCATTGAACAACAAGCAAATATATGTTATGTACATTTGTAACATTATATATCATATAGATGTGACTGTCAATGATGTAAGATTACAAATACACAATAAATAAATATGTTTCCACACAATCATTTGCTTGTTGCTATTTTATTAGATCTTTGGATCATAAGACTTGTTATAGTTTGATTCCCAAGACAGAATAAAGGAACCAAAGAGATAACCACCACTTTTACACAGAGCCCCACTCTTGGGATTGAATGTAGTTGTGTGAAAAATGGTTTAGGGCTGCCTTTTCAAGGCAGCAAAAGGTATAGCAATTCAGAGGAATAGTCAGCATTCTTTGGACACTGGTGTTTAAACCTCAAAAAATCGAGAATAAATGCCAAATCCAGTGGTTCATACATAGAATCAAGGTCACAGTTATTGATCTGATAATTCAAAGGAGTTATGATGGGTTGGTGGCAGAGCAGTAGTAGAAATATAAGAGACTTTCTTTAAAAAATATTTTTATTGATTTCAGAGAGGAAGGGAGAGGGAGAGAGAGATAGACACATCAATGCTGAGAGAGAAAATCTGATCAGCTTCCTCCTGCACACCCCACACTGGGGATTGCCCCACATTGGGGATTGGGCCTGCAACCTGGGTTTATTGCCTAACTGAAAATTGGACTGTGACTTTGTGGTTCATAGGTTAATGCTCAACCACTAAGTCACACCAGTCAGGAGAGCTTCTTTTAATGGTGTTTGTTCCAAATAGCACTCAATACTTTTGAGTGGGTCAGAGGTAGAATTTAACATAATTTAAGACCTAGAAACTAAGACACCTAAAGTTTAGGGAGTTCGAACTGGCTTGAGAGTCTGCTTATAGAAGTGTGACTGGATGCTGGAAATGTACCCCAGGTACATTTGATGGAAGGAAGGCAGGTGTGGATGACCCATGGAGCATGGTGGCTAGATAGGCCACTTCAGGACTGACTATATGCAGCTAAATCCCAGTTCTAACACTTTTGAGTTCTCTAACCATGGATGGCGAATGGTGTTTTGTTATGCTTCTTTTCTTTCAGTGTAAACTATAGAAAATAATTTTCTTATAAGGTTGCTATGATGGTTAAATGAATTCATGCATAATAAGCAATTAAAATAATTTTTGGCTCATACAGTATTTAAAAATACTAGTGATTATGATTATTATCTTTGTAAGTAATAAACTGTCTCTGGTTTTATTTACTTACTGTCAGATGATCAAACAGAATCGCAGAAAATTATTCACTTAAATAATTTTTAAGGCTTGAATTGTGGTTTATTTTCTCTAAGACATTCTTGAAAATTAGAGGTTCTTACTTTGTGCATTCTCTCATTTACTTTTAGATTCATTTGTCTATGTACTTTCATAATTCATTCAGCAAGGCAATACGTTGTGAGTCTTAAGATAGCCATATTGCACAGTCATTATTGAATTAGGGTCTGAGTGTGGAATTCTAAGTTCAAAACACTTTTCAGTACTTTAGGGTATAATTTTATTATTTTCTGGCACTGAAGTTGCTGATGGGAAAGTTGAGGTCAAGATCATCCTTACTTCTTGTATTTCTAGTAATTTTCTTTTTGTTCTTGGCAATGCTCTTGAAATTTTGCTGCATTGAGTACTTTGTAAAATGGGTTTTAAAAATTAATCTTGGCCGAAACCGGTTTGGCTCAGTGGATAGAGCACCGGCCTGCGGACTGAAAGGTCCCAGGTTTGATTCTGGTCAAGGGCATGTACCTTGGTTGCAGGCACATTCCCAGTAGGGGGTGTGCAAGAGGCAGCTGATTGATGATTCTCCCTCATCCATGTTTCTAACTCTCTATCCCACTCTCTTCATCTCTGTGAAAACTCAATAAAATATATTTAAAAAAATAAAAATTAATCTTGTTCATCAGCAGCTTTATTCCTTTTGGAAACTTGTATCTTCCTTCAGTTCTGGCAAACTCTCAGTCATTGCTATGATCTGAATGTTTGTGTCCTCCCCACCCCCATACTATGTGGAAACTCTAACTCTCAATGTAAGGTAGGGCATTTGGGAGTTAGGGTTAGGTTAGGTCATGAGGGTGAAGTCCTTATGATGTAATTGGTACCCTTATAAGGAGATGAAGAGAACAGAGCTTGCTGTCTCCACCAGGTGAGGATACGGAGAGGAGACAGCTATCTGTGACCCAAGAAGATAGCCCTCACCAAGAACTCAACCATACCAGTGCCCTGATCTCCAGGCTCCAGAACAGTCAGAGAAACTCTTGTTTAAGCCTTCCAGTCAATGGTATTCTGTTATAGCAACGCAAACTGAATAAGACAGCTATTAACCCCTCAATTGTCTCTGCCCCCCTCCATCTACTTTCTTTTTCTGGACTCCTATTAGAATAATATTGATTTACTTGGAGTTCTTTTGCTTCTTTTCTTTTCTTTATTTTATTTTTAGTTTTTGGTATAATGAACGAATTTATGTTGTCTAAAAATCAAATATATTGTAAAAAGACTAGAACAAAAACTCTCCCTCCCACTCCCCCTTCCTTATTCAATTAGATCCTCTTCCTCCATCCCCCTAATAATCTGTGCACATTGCTAAATAAAGGGCAGGCCATAAATAAGAACAATAAACTAATAAAATCATGCAAATAATATTACATTGTTAACTTAGGATACTAATACTTCTCCCACCCTCTAAACAGGCATCAGAATAGTGCACAACCATGTTGTTTTTTTAATGTAGGTAATCTATTTGTAAGAATTTTAGTCAAAGGGTGAGAAAGGAATCTGGTGAAGGTTTTGGAGAAAATAAGTAAAACTTAGCCTGTGACTTTAAAGAGATGGAACAATTTCTTGGCTGTTTTAGCCACATCTACTTTGATACATTTAACGGGTTAAAACTGAAGTGTCTTCATGCTGTACCGAGAGGCAGCGCCAGTCGCTCACTGGTGGGCTACTGTCTATCACGATGGACAGTCCCTCTATCTCGGGCCTCCATATGATACTTGCAGCTACGAGTAGTCTGGAGGCATCCATGGATAATAATATCTGCTCAGCACACGGCAGGCAGGCATCACAGAACTTCCTACCACAACTCACACTCCCTAGTGAAATACAGAGGAACATTCTGCTCTCGGTTCCACACCAGCCTTCAAATACCAAACTCTGAGCCAGTTTACCAGAAGGTATGTGTGCCCCTAGGCAGGGAAAAATAAAAACCGCATGCAGGAAAATGTGCCAAGTCTGTTATAAATAAGCTCCTCCTTTCCTTTCATCCCTTTTGGATTGTTCCTCCATTCCCACCGCTCCCTTCACTGTCTCCTGCATTCCCCCAAGCTATGCAGCTGTGATAGAAAACAAAACTGTAGCCTATTGTTTCCAATAAATATGGTGGAGAAGTGAGGGGGACATTTATAAGGAGAAACAAAAAAGAACTAGAAACTGATGAAGCAACACCAGACTAAGTAACTGATCCAGTCCCCTTGTGCCTGGGGCACGGAGATGGACATCCCACTCATCATAGTTATTCTCGGTTTTCTACACCAATGTAAGTGGGAAGAGGTGCTTTCACAGTAAATACTTCACCAGTTACATTTCCATTTTGTTGTCCATTGATATCCCACTAATTTGATGCTTTCTTTCTTTCTTTCTTTCTTTCTTTCTTTCTTTCTTTCTTTCTTTCTTTCTTTCTTTCTTTCTTTCTTTCTTTCTTTCTTCCTTTTCTTAAGAAGAAGCACTCTAATTACTTCCATTTGGCAGATTAGAGAAGAGATTAAGTAAAGTAAGGAAACTGTGAGTTACAGTTTGTCAGAATTCAGGTCTCCACATGTGGACAGACATGGAAAATGTGAGTAATTAAAGAATGCAGGCAAAACCTTGCTCATCAGTTTCTCTGTCTTTTGATTTGAGCTTCTAGCCATGATGAACCTGAAAGGAAGAGTGTAAGGGCTTATGAAAGTGAATCAAAAGGGTGGGGCTAAGAAGAGGGAGGTGTAACCATTTTTTTTTTTTTAAGTTCCTACAGTTAAAAGTTACTTAACTCAGCCACAATTTCTTACTTTAGGAACAAATTTCCACTTCTGCTCCAGGGGAAGAAAACAAGGTATTGTAAATACTTCTTTGTTTAAAAATGCTTATTTATGTTTTCCTTCTTTGTTGAAGTGCCTAGCTCAATAACAAATGATCAAGAGCCCCAGAAGCAGAAATAGTAAACAGAGCTCCATTTAGCTGGAATTCTGTGCAAATCAGAGAGATTTAATCCCAAACTGGAAAGACGGCTAAGGGGGAGAGAGCATTCATTTTTCAAAGAAAGCTAGAAAAATAGTTTTTTCAGGATTGTGAAACTATCATATGAATGGAGTTTTGTTTTTTTGTGTTTTTGTTTGTTTGTTTATTTTCAGTCACATTTCTGGATTTGCTACTTCTGTATCTATCATCCTAGGCAGAGAAATAGAACCTTCTCAGAATAATTGAGCCCAAATCATTCACTTGGCAACATGAATTTGATCTTAGTCTATTAATATGTGGGACTAATGGCTTGACTCTCTACACTCCTGTCTTGGCCACCATACCATGAGCCATTAACTTTCTTCTCTTTCATCAAATAATATAAATCCCTCCCCAACTCCCAACCTTATAGTAGGTGCTCATAAAACACCCCAAGCTATTACTTCCTTGGGAAAACAGCATTGGGTGGACATAGATGTGCTGGGTGGTGAAGAGATGTCATCTTCTGATACACTCAATTCCATGAAGTAGATGAAACCATCGTCAGGATCATGAGGAAGTCAAGGGACTTTTGACCTCCTCTTGTGAAAAAGGGCATGGGACTCCTTCCCATGCCATCTTCCTCCTCATCATTCCTCTTTTTACCCTCCTTTTGTCTATCTTCTTTCATAACCTGATTCCTTGATTTACTATTAAAATCTTAGCGACAATAAAATACAATGACAAAAGCAAGTGTATTCAGAAGCCAGAAAATGGGATTTCAGTGATAACTCTCCTATGAGATAGCTGTACCTGCTGTTCAGCCCATTTAACCACTCTGGGCCTTAGTTTCCTAGCTGATAAAATGAGATAATTGAATTAGAGGGATTCTGAAATTCTTCCCAATTCTGATATGCAAGAGTATGTGTATTTACAATGAGACATTTTGATGAAAGACATAATCATTTTCTTATTTTCATAGTTCTCTAGATTATCCTCTAAGCTCCTTTACAAATTGAGCAAAAGAGCATTTCATTCTGAAAAAGGCACACTAGGCTTTTGATTTAGAGATTTATAGTCTTCTCTAAAAAAAAATAAAAAAACAGTACAACCTTTATATGGACAAACTGTTTCCTGTAAAATTGCATCATGAAATTTCACATTCTTCAGAAAACACTTTCCACTGTTGGGTTAAACTTTACTAATGACTGGCTTAGCACTTCTGTAAATTTCTGTGAAAAAAATATTTTTCTATTGTATATGAGCTAACATATATGGGCTACATCTGATATATTAATAATGATATTAATGGGAGAATTCATGAAGTGGGAGATAACTGAATATTAGCTTTCCACAAGAAATTAGCTCTTTCATTGGAAAGAATTATTGTTTGTAGGAATTTGTTGTAAGACACTAAATTCTAGAATAATTAGTTAAAAAGATAAAAATCCCAGACCTAAGATAATATTTTCTCTTCTACCTTCATGGTGAGTATGATTTGGTTAAACATTTTTCATATAAATGTAATGCATGAGTTCTAAAAAGATAAAGTAATATATAGGCAGCAAAGAAAGCATTATCTGAATAAATATCATCCTAAAGGAAAGATAGAAGTTATTTCCAAGATAACATTGAATCTGATAAGAAACAAAATACTCACAGGAAAATTTCTAATGTCTTATGAAGGTGTAGCATTACTATAAATCTAAACTTGTTTTTCCCTTTAATCAATAATGTCAGCCTATGATTAGCATCAGCCTCTGGAATATGTAGGAAATGGAACTAGGACATGAGTTAAAGGCTGAGAAGATATTTTGTTAAGTACAAGACTGTAGCTAGAAGTAATTTCAATGGTATCACTTAATCCTAGATGTGATGAAACCAAGGCTTTGCCTACACATGCCTCTCCCTTGATTCAACTATTTGACTAGAGAGAACTGGCTTTTCTCAGGTTCTCATTCTAGTTTCCTTCAAGTGTCAGGTAGTATCAGTGGAAGACTCAGTTCTAGGTAATATTTTAGGAGGTTCCACGCTCAGGTATTTGATTTATTTCTAGTCATTTAACAAGGTTGAGAAATTATTTGACTATAAAGAGACAGTAAATTAAACTGCTATTTTTAAAAATACAGACCCGGTTAGAAAAGACTTAAATTTAAATGTTAGAGTAATTAAAAGTGATATTTAGAAGTTGAATATAATATCAAAGGGGGAGAGAGAGAGAAATCCTGAGTTCCTTTGTTTAAGAAGACCAGTTTCAGAAGGTCATGAGTCAATGAGAATAAAGAGGGGGGGGGGAGGGGGGATTAAATTAAATAAATAAATAAAATAAAATAAAATAAAAAAATAAAAAAAATCTTAGTTTCTCTACTTTCTCTACTTCTCTACTTCTCTACTTCTCTATTTCCCATTAAATTGTGCATGATTTCAAGTTTAAGTAGCTAAAAAAAATAAATAAATAAAAGGGTAGCTAGAACCCAACAATGAACATGATAAACAAAGTATTTCTATGAATCCATTTTGTACAAAGTGCGATTACTAGCTGTGGGATGTATGAAGTAGCATAAGAAAAATTCTCTCTGGAGGAACTTACCCTGGAGTTGGAAAGACAGAAATAGAACTAGCAGTGTGACAAATGCCAAGTACATGGCTAGAGCTATGTTATGAAACCTGGTGGCAGACATGCTTCTGTTCACCCCAAAGGTCAAGTAAAGCTTTCAGGGAAAAGGAGTACTTGTACAGAGTTTGGATTTCAATGGAATAAAGGAGGAAAAAAGGCATTCTAGGAAACAGGAATAATATATATAAAGTGTTAAGTAAGGTTAATAAATAAAAATATGGGTGAAAGTGGGTGAGAAAAAGTACAATTTTGAAGAGCTGCATCTATATTCCTCATTTTCTGTGCAGAGTCAGTAGTAGTGTAGTATTATACTGTATAATGAAAAGAGGCACTGGCTGAGAGGGGGACCTGGTTCCATTGCCACTTTTATTGTGACTGTCTCATCAAGGAGCTGCTGACACACCAGAACTGTTCTCTGATGTACAATACATCAGCACTGCAATTTGAGACAATTTTCTTAAACACCTTGGACTTCAGTTTTCCAATATGTAAAATAATAATGTTGGACTAATATGTTTTTAATGTCTATAAGTCCATTAAGGTCTTATGAATACAAATTAGATAATATATATTTGTGTCATTTCACTGAAGTAGAGTAAAAAAGTAACATATAACCCAACAAATTGTTTTATAAAAATAAAATGGATGAAAAGAATTATTAAGATTATTAACATGGTCTCTCTCTGCTTTTTTTTTTTTTTTTTTTAGATTTTCCCAATGGATTCTCTAACAAAATCAATCAATCAATTTGCCCTGGAATTTAGCAAAAAGCTAGCTGAATCTGCTGAGGGTAAAAATATTTTCTTTTCTCCTTGGGGCATCTCAACCTCCTTAGCCATGGTGTATTTGGGCACCAGATGTACCACAGCATCCCAAATAGCCCAGGTGAGTAGCAAAGCTCAGTCACCCTCTCTTGCCTTAAAACAAAATGTTTTATTTACCTTTTATCTTCATTTTTCTCCTAAATTCCAGATAGATCACATTTTATAACCATAGCCTCCAAAACAAAAGATGCACTTTAAAAAGTTTTCTAGCCTAGCTGGCATGGTTCAGTGGTTGAGCATTGACCTAGGAGTCAGAAGATCAAAGTTCGATTTTTTGTCAGAGCATATGCCTGGGGTTGTGGGGCTTGGTTCCCAGGGCAGGGCATGCAGGAGGCACCTGATCATGTTCTTTCTCTCTCTCTCCCTCTCTCCCTCTCTTCCTCTCTGAAATAAATAAAAATATATTTTTAAAAGTTATATAGACCATAAAAGAATTCTGGGAAAGGAAGTTGATTTTCTAGGAAAACCATTTAAGAACCTGTGTTCTCTAGCAAAATCATACACAGAGATGATGAGTTTATCAAGTTTGGTTCAACACCAAGAATTATTTTATTTGGATTATCAAGACATTTCAAGAAGTAATGGTTCACACATTAAATAGTAGAATTAGTATGTTTCGAATTTCAGAAGGATTTTCTTGAAAACACAAATAGAAAAGTCAAGTGAATTCTGTCCTTCGTACCTTGGTCGTTTCTTTTTTCAATCCCTATTTGTCTTGATTAATCTAAAAAGCCTATTTGGAGCATGAAAATGCAAAACAAATTACTGATTTGGTATAAGCATCTTCAAAACATAGTGTATGTATGTATGTGTGTATGTGTATGCATAGATAAATAACACAATAAAATCGCCACATACATGTGTATGCATGCATATGTAAACTTATACATATATGTGTGTGCATTTTAAATAAAAATAAACAAAAAAGAATAAATTCAGCCCTAAATCATACAATGGAAAGACCAAATTACAGAATTTTCACCCAAAAAGGTGTCTTCTGTGCCAAGCATGGACATGGGTACAGCCCGTAATTCTGGGTAAGATGGGCAGAATATATATTCTGTGAGTTTAGGTTTAGGCTATCAACTTTATTCTTGTAGTTCACAAGATACATGTGGTTTAAAACAGCAACAACCAGAATCGTGGTCAATAATTAATTATCAGAGGTTTAACCGAATTTCACTTTGGGTCTGTTTCATATAAATATATTGCCCTTGTGTTATTTCATATCCATTTAAACTTTAACAGCTTTAGTTTGCACCCCTTTTCTCTATGGCAAATGGTCCCTGTGCTGTTACTGTGCGACAGCAGGAGCTTTGGTCAGACTTTGTTCCTCATTGTGAGCTGGGTCAGGATGTAGGAGATGGACTTATCGCCTTGTTTTTTTACAGTTGTACAATTCAGGGGAAACAAGGGTGCCCACATCCTTCCTATTAACCTGCAAATAAAACTCTGGGGTGTAAATAAAGAATGCATCCATATGTCAACAGGTGATAGACCAACGTTTTTCAACCGCTGTTCCGCGGCACACTAGTGTGCCGCGAGATGTTGCCTGGTGTGCCGTAGGTGCAGACAAGACAAGAATTTTATAATTTTTCACTATTTTGTTTACTTAATATTTCATAATAAAGTAATTATAAAATACTTTCTTTGTGTTTATTTGATTCCTATTCAAGAGAATTACTTTATATATAGTCAATATAGGCACAGAGTTAAATTTTTTAACATTTTCTAATGGTGGTGTGCCTCGTGATTTTTTTCATGAAACAAGTGTGCCTTTGCCCAAAAAAGGTTGAAAAACACTGTGATAGACAATGGGAACAAAAGCACTGTCCTTGGAAAAACAACAATTAAAACCCCTGCATTTTCCAGATAATCGTGTGGTGACTTTTGTTTAAATTGCTAATTGGACTCAATGGAACACCTAGCCTTCTTTTCAAAGCAACCATACATAAAAAGGAAACTTGGAAAACAAGAGAACTTTACCTCTATGGGAATTTCCAACATCATCCTAAATGTCCTATATAAATATTAAAATAAAGAGCAACTGAAATTAGACTTTAAAAAAATTTATTTAAAAGCAACTCTTTTTAAAAAATAATTATTGGTTTTAGAGAGGAAGGAAGATGAAGAGAGAGATAGAAACATCAGTAATGACAGAGAATCATTGATCAGCTGCCTCTTCATGCTCCATGCTGGGGATTGAGCTCACAACCTGGGCATGTGCCCTGACTGGGAATTGAACTGTGACCTCCTGGTTCATAGGTCCACACTCAACCACTGAGCTATGCTGGAAGGGCTAAAAGCAACTCTTGACTTACTATACTATCTAGTTCAGCTGACTACTGTTCAATCAAATCAGAACCCCCTTGGTTTATTAATTATATGTTCTGTGGCAACGTATTTATCAAGATCCGTTTGATTATTTCTCTGCAAAGTGCACTCACATACTGTCTTTTTATTGAAATTACAGGTGCTTCAATTTAACAGAGATCAGGACAACAAATCTTATCCTGAAGGTGAAAAGAAAAGGAAAACGGTATATTTTGTTTTTTAATATCCATTTGCTGATAAGGGGGAGACCACTTTTAGCACCTGCATGATAATGGCTAATTTAATCAAACTTTACTGGGTAAATATTCTTAGAAACATACGTTAAATTTTTTTTCATAATACAAAATGTCTACACTCTTTGGAAGGGTTATCTTTTTTAACCTTATCTCTTCTCCTCTTTTGCTTCTCTTTCAAAACTGTTCTACTTTCAAAATTATTTCTGCTTTTGCAAAATAACTTATGCCCTCAATCATTTTTATGTTTTTGCCCTGATAACATTAGAGAAAATATTATCTATTTTATAATTAATTTCATCTTTTTGTCCACAATACACCAAATTATTTCATTTAGTTGTTGTTTGTTCTTATATATACAATTCTTGTTCTTTGTTTTTATTTGACTAATCCCTTTTCTTTTAAAGGACTTCACCTTGGGGAAGGTTGAAGAAATACACTCCAATTTCCAGACACTCATCTCTGAAATCAACAATCCCAGTAATGCCTATATACTTAAAACAGCCAATGGGATATATGCAGAAAAAACATACCCATTTCTCAATGTAAGTGCAAATATGTTATTTAAAGCTGATGAGAAAAAAAAGAGCTATGTGAGTTCAATCGATGAATTCTGTACATTTCTTTAGGGATCCCAGGGACAATTTTAAGGTGGTCAGCATTTCTGGTAAACAATCATGTAGACCAGTCAATAAGTGTCTACTTGTAAAGAAAACCAATAATAGGTCTCAAATCAGATCTACTTATCAGATCTTTATTCAAAGTAGTAATATATAAATGTGATTTATATAATCTGTGTGTCAGAATTTGTTTCATGGGAAATGGAATAAAATCTGTAGAGTATGAACATAGGGTAAATCTGAAGGAGCAGAGGGCAATGTTGGCCACAGAAATATGCCTGGAAAGTGTGTAATGGAGAGCAAAGCTGACATTGGAATCAGACAAGTCATTTTCCATCATGAGTTCAGAGATTTTGGAAGATTCTTAACATGAGATAATATCAACTTTGCCCCTTCTTGAGTGCTTGGAATCCCATGGAGCAGGCCACGACTTCATCCTTAGTTCAGACTCAAGGGCTTTTCAGAGGGATCTACCCAGAAGCCAGGACAAACATTTACTTATCTCATATTTGTTCATTATATCTTTGGCACATTTTAGAAAGGAGCAGGAGAATAGAGGTGTCCAGTGGGCAAAGAGGAAGGACATTTGGCAAGGTGGAGGGATAGCAATAGAGTCAATAAACCTATCTTGAGATTTCAAGCTGTAATGTCAGAGCTGTATGTGGCAGACCTTCCTCTATACCTGAAGTTTTGCAAGGCTAGTCAGTGCCCAGCAAAATTTAAAGAAGAGGAGTGTAGTCTTTGACCAATACAGGAGTGGAAAAGAAAGAAGGGAGCAGTGTGAGTGATAACCTAAATAGACTTGATTTCTCAGTTTTGGGAAAACCCTACAAAAGGAAATTTTACCTGTATCTTTCAGAAATATTTAGAAGACATGAAAGCATACTTTGGTGCAGAGCCACAGCCTGTGAACTTTTTGGGAGCTTCTGACCAAATCAGAAAGGAGATCAACTCTTGGGTTGAAAGCCAGACTGAAGGTAAGCTGTTACCAAAGTGCTTGTCTGTGTGCTCTCTCTAAGCATTGGTTAAAAAAAATTTTTTTTTATTGATTTCATATCTTAAGGGAGAGAGAGAAATAGATAGAAACACCTCACACTGGGGATGGAGCCTACAACCTAGGCATGTGCCCTTGCATGGAATCAAAATGGGGACCATTCAGTCCAGGGGCTCTATCCACTGAGCTAAATGGGCTAGGGCCAAGCATTGTTTATTGCTACACTGTCCACAGTGCTTTTGAAATTAACTCTGCTTCCCCTGAAGGATCCCATGCATAATAGCTCTAGTTTTAGCTTTAAGTAAATAACATATAAAAGGCCCACTCATAGTTGTTACTCAGAATATTAATGTTCATTGGAGTGAATTGAGGAAATTGGCAGCCCTAAATTCTCAGTTTCTTTTTCATGTAACTAGTGACTCAAAAGCCATGGTGAGGCAAGAGTAACCATTATATTGAACTCATTCCTGATTTGGAGTCATCCAAAAGTTGATTCTTTTAGAATTAGAATTAGCTAGCATTTACTGGGTACTTGCACCATTCCAGTTTACAAGAGGACCAAATAGGACTGTAGAAGGAAAAGCTCTTTGTAATACATAACTCAAATTCAACATGGTAAAGGTGGAAGAATGGTAAAGGGTAGAAGAATAGAAAGAGGCTGAACTAGTTCTCTGGTCTTAAATTTTTAGCCCAAAGACTGGTATATTGTCTGGAAGACAGTTGGGAACCCTACAGATAGGGAGGCTAGGAGCAAATAATAATCTGTTACCTTTTCACCCAGCAAAGCCTTTCAGACATAAGAGGAGACTTGTCATCAGATGCTACATAGCTTGGTCCTTGTCATGCTTCCCAGTGTAGATTGACACACTCCAGGGGCATGATAACTGTCTAGATGACAAAGCTGTCCTAGAAATCTTCCTGTAATGACAAATGTACCATAAATCTGCATTGCCCAATTTGATATGGTCACATGTTCTATCCACAGGTGATCAGAGATGATTTGAAATGTGGCTAACTCAACAGAGGAACTGAATTGTTTAACTTTAGTTCATTTTAATGAATTTAATTTAAATTTAAGTAGACTTTTGTGTCTGGCGGTTACCATATTCAACAACATAGATGCTATGTTTTAGAAGAACTAAATAAATACTTTAAATTATGGAGTAAAGAGTAAACTTCAGATTATGGTCACTATATGGTCAAAATACAGAATGGGCACACTTTGAAAAATCCTCTGTTGTCATTGCACTCATCAAGTGAGAGGTCCCCCAAATTATGCCCACCCTGGACATGGTCAGAATCTTTTAAGTCCCTGTTTCTCTAATTTCTTGTCTGCATTCCTCCCACTGGCTCTGTGGACTTTATTTCTTAGAAGTGGAACCTTCTAATGAGGAAGAAAGTTGAACATTTTCTGTATGTTATTTTACACATTGGACACAAATGGGGACTATTCAACATCAATTTAAGTAAAGAATTGATCAGCTGTTCAGGAACTTTGAATTTGTCTCATTCTTATGGAGACAATGCTAGGAACACTTAGGCATGCCTAAGTTCTAGCTGAACCACTTGAAAGAAGCTTCTTTCCTTAGCCCTTCAAATAGGTCTTTTTCCAAATAGCCGCATGGATTACTGGGACACAGGGCTTTTCAGAGTCAAATTCTCAAAGATAATACCAGTCATTTGTTGGTACAGATTTTTTTTTCTAATTTGTTTTCTTTATAGTCTATAAGCTCCTAAAATGTGAGGGATTGGAGAAAGTTATTGTGTGCATATTTGTGATCTCAAAATCTATCACGCACTTGGCAAATTGGACCCTCTAGTGTCACATTAATATGTGCCCAGCAGGACTTACCAGTAACCTGAATATCGGTGAAGCCAATGTCCTTCCCATTACCTAGAGCTACCAAGGATGCGTGCAATGAGCAAGCCAGTAGATGGCACTTTAACTCTGAAGAGGATAGCACAACATTTCTTAGAAGAGTCAGTTTGCTCTGCATTGCTTTGAAGTTGTCTGTAAGTACATTTTGTAAGCCCTTTGTCAAATAAACTAACAACATGGCTGTGGATTCAAGAGGCTATGCTCCTTGAAAACCTATGAACCCTGAGAACAGGGCAATGAAACTTAAGTCAACTACCTTGAGATCAACCTGTGTAAACCACAGTCCTCGGTATGCTATCTATTTGCATCTACCCCTCTACAAATGAAAGAATAATTTATTTGGTATGACACAGAGATTTAAAAAAAACTTTCTGTGCAAAAAACCATATTCAAAAAACGACACATGACTCCCAGGTTAAGTCATCATTTTTTTTTTTTCCAAATTAAGTTTAATATACTGTCTTTAATCAGATGGAAAAACAAATATGAAAGTTTCAGAAAATTTTTACATCAGCATTGAAAAACAAATTTATATTTAATTTTTAAAACCTAAAAGTCTGTTTTGTGGGGAAAGTGTGTTTGTTTTATTTTGTTTTGAGTAGACATGTTCTAGCTACACCTCGGATCTAGTGGAATCTCTAAAAGTGCTGCCCTTAGAACATTTAAATAAAGCTGCACAGTGTTTGGGAGATGCCCCTGTGAAAACTGTAGCGGTTGAGGCGTATGTTGGAGCCCATAGCAAAGGCTCATAAGAACCAGTTCACATCTCTTCAGGGATTAGGACTTGACGTATCTTTTTTGGAGGATACAAACCGACAATGGTAGTGTTCTAAAAAAATTCTTAACCTAAATATTATCTTAAAGAAAACATCAGACAAATTTGAACTGAGAATTAATGGACATTCTTTTTTTAAAAAAAATATTTTTATTGATTTCAGAGAGGAAAAGAAAGATAGAAACATCAATGATGAGAGAGAATCATTGATTGGTTGCCTCCTGCACGCCCCCTACTGGGAACCGAGCTCACAATCTGGGCATGTGCCCTTGACTGGAATCGAACCTGGTACCTTTGAGTCTTCAAGGTAGAGACTCTATACACTGAGCCAAATTGGCTAGGGCTGATGGTCATTCTTACACAACTTTTTAAAAACTGTCAAGGTCATGGACGACAAGCATTGACTGAGAAACTCTCCCAGATTAAAGAGAACTAACAACTAAGAGGAAATGACAATTAAACATAGCTTGAGATCTTGGATCGATTTCTAGTCCAGAAAAATAAGTTATTGGAACAACTGATAAAATTTAAATAAGATCTGTTCATAATATTCTACTAAAGCTAACTTCCTGGTCTGGCCAGTGTGGTTCAGTGGTTGAGCATTAACCTATGAACCAGGAAGCTTCAGTTTGATTCCCGGTCAGGGCACATGCCTGGGTTGAGGACTCAATCCCTGGGAAGGGGCATGCAGGAGGCAGCTGACCTATGATTCTTTCTCATCATTGATGTTTCTATCTCTCTCTCTCTCACCCTTCTTCTCTGAAATCAATAAAAAATATTTTAAAAAAGATGACTTCCTGGTTTGGAATATTATATTTCATAATCATCATTTTTGTAAGTGTGGTATTTCATCAAGATTTAACTATACCATTTGAAATCTGTCCTTTTTCTCTTGTAGGAAAAATCCCAAATCTCCTACCTGATGATGCTGTAGATTCTGCAACCAGAATGGTCCTGGTGAATGCCCTTTACTTTAAAGGAACCTGGGAACATCAATTCTTAGTCCAAGACACCACAGAAAAGCCTTTCAGAATAAACAAGGTAGGAATCATTTAATAATCAGTATGGATTTTCATGTGTTATTGTAAAGAAAATCCTCTTTTAAATTCACTCCTCTTTTTAAATATATGTTCTTATAAAATATGGCTCTTACTAGGGCACAGATGGCTAAAGTGAGCATTCCCAGTTTCATCCCACCTTGAAAGTTTTTTTTTTAATCTAAAAATAGACTATTCACATATTTTATCACATATGATGCTACCCAGTTGAAGGCATATTTACAGAAAGCAAAGTCTGAATAACTTTATTTAGTATTTAACAGGGGACCACCAAATTGGCCCAAGCACCAGGCTCCTGGGGACCAATGATGATAAAGAATGAAGGATTTGGTGAAACACCTCCTCAGTGACTTTGCTCCTTATTTTCTATAGACTACAAGCAAACCAGTGCAAATGATGTCGATGAAAAAAAAGCTTCCCGTTTTTCACATAGAAAAGCCACAAGCAATCGGCCTTCAACTCTACTATGAGAGCCGGGCCCTCAGCCTGTTCATACTGCTGCCAGAAGACATCAGTGGGCTGGATGAGGTAAGACATCATCTGTCTGACTCGAGGATGATTCTGGTGTTTACCTCCATGTAACATGGCCTCTCTGTCTCCTAAATTGTAGAGGAAGGCAACCAATACCATTTCAGCTTTACAAAACTCTGTAGGGATGATATGGCTATTTCTTAGAAAGTGTCAGTAATTGACAGATACCTGTAGCCTGGGGTAGTCCCAAGAACAGCAACACGAACAACAAAGATATTCTTTGTCAGTCAAAAAGTTGTGTGGATTGATCATTCAGGTCTTCTCCCTTTGGCAGGACCTACCTAATGGGAAATTATTATTATTATTTTTTGTTAATCCTCACCCGAGAGTATTTTCCCATTGATATTTTTGAGAGAGTGGAAACCTCCCTATCTTACCTTGTAAGAAGAGTCACATTCTTACAAGATAAGCCTTTCTAAGAGTGCAGCTTCCTAAGGGAGGGACTGAAGAGGGAAACATCAATGTAGGAGAGACACATCCATTTGTTGCTTCCTGCATGTGTTCTTACTAGGCCTGGGGATTGAGCCTGCAACTGAGGTTACTAGCCCTTGACCAGAATCATACCCAAGACCCTTCAGTCCATGGTCCGAGGTTCTATCCACTGAGAAAAACTGGCTAGGGTAGCAGATTAATTTTTTAGTCACCTGCATTAAAGTAGCATTAGATGTACATTTTTAAACAGTAAATTTACTTCCAAAAATTGTAAACACATTTTTATCATGTAAATAGTCTTCAGAAGAAATAGTCTATATAAGTATCATCTTCAAGTATTATTTATTTATCAACCAAATTTCTATTAAACATACATAATTTTGATCAGATGACATACCTGAGCAATTTGTATGTCTAAATTGAATATTGATTTCTCTGCAGCAAGTGGCCAGTCTTTTTTTGTACAGTGCCTGATTTTTTATGTGTGCTAGATTTTTTTTATACTTAGACCTTTTCAGGATCCTACTAGTATGTAGAGAAGATTTTTTCACTGTATCATAAAATTTTTGAAACTGGAGAGGATGGTAAAAATAAGACCACATGTGGACACTAAACCGTGAGAGTCACATTTTTACAAGATAAACCTTTCTTCCTAAGGGTGCAGTCTTAAACTTAGGATATTGTCACATTATTAATGTACTAGAGGCCAGGTGCATGAAATTCATTCACTGGGGGGTGTCCCTTTAGCCTGCACCCTCTTCTATCTGGGACATCCCTCTCATAGTATGGGATTGTTGGCTCCAAACTTCTTGCCTGCCTGCCTAATTGCCACTAATGGTAACCACTTCTTGCCTGCCTGTCTAATTGCCACTAACCACTCCCCTGCCAGCCTGATTAACACCTACCTGCTCTCCTGGTGGCCCGATTGCCCCCAACTGTCCTTCCCTGCTGGTCTGCTCTTGCCCCCAACTGCCCTCCTTTGCTGGCCAATTTGGTTCTGATTGGTCAGTTTCTATGCCAGTCAGTGTCTCTGGGTCTATCAATGGAGCCTGATTAGAAAGGCAGGGCTGATCAGCAGCCCCAGTGGAGGCCTGATGAGAAATGGAGGTTCAGTTGCTGGCCAGGCCTAGAAAGGGAGAGGCAAGTGCTGATCAACAGATGCCACAGAGGCTACAGATCAGACCCTGCTTCTCTCTTCAGGCCTCTCTCCAGGCCTGAGTCACAACTCCCTCTGCAGTCAGTGCTGGGTCACTGCACCTGTAGCTGCAGCAGTCAGTGGTGGGTCACTAGAGCAACTCAGCACTGACTGCAGGACTGACTTCCGGTTGGTGAAGCCTCTGGTTGTTGTGGATGTGATGGATCCAGGATTTTTATATATTAGGATGTCATTTACAAGTATGTCATTGACAGCAAAACTTGGGTCTAAAAAATTCACAAAGTAGCAAAAGCACATACTTTGAGACAAACAGGTTATTAAAAAAACTCAAAAACTGTTTTTCTCCACATACACATATGTATATATCCATACATATATATTTATTATTTTAAAATTTATAACATAAAGAGGAAAAAAGCACCCTCAAAATCACTATAAAAACAGACATTACTCAGGGATAGATGGTGATGGAAGGAGACTTGACATGCGGTGGTGAACACACAATACAATAAACAGATGATGTATTATAGAATTGTATACTTGAAACCTATGTAAGTTTATTAACCAATGTTTCCAATAAATTTTTAAAAGTCATTACTCTTAAGATTTGGGGATTTTCCTATCTTTTTTTTCTCTTTTCTCCTTTCTTTCTTTGCATTGTTTATGGTTACTAAATTCATACTGTTGTGATTATAGACATCTTATTCTATCTAGGATTTTATGTTAAAAAAATTGTCCCCAATGTTAATAAAATGAATGGATTTTTTGCCCTGACATACAACTTGTCCTATAGTATATGTTTTTGTGTTGATAACATGTAAATTACATCTAATTTTATGTTTCTGAGTGTATTTTTCATCTTGTGCATATTATCATGGAAGTACTTTCAGTTTGAATCAAGATAGAATTCTCTTACATCCTGAGACCCATCAATCTGCAGACCAAAGGTTCTGTAGGTCAACCATGTGAAGGATGTCATGACCCAAAGAATTTCCATACATATGTGTTTTGTTACCCTGGGTAATGGGAGTAATCGTAATCCATCAATTATATAGAGACCTCACTCAACCCATATTTCCCACTCCACTTTGGAATGACTGACTTTTTCTCCCTTATTCCATACCTGCAGCTGGAAAAGGCCATCACCTTTGAAAAGCTGAGTGAGTGGACCAGTGCAGACATGATGGAGATGTATGATGTGAAGCTGCACCTTCCCAAGTTTAAGCTGGAAGAGTCTTATGATCTCAAGTCAGCCCTAAGCAGCATGGGGATGAGCGATGCCTTCAGCCAGAACAGGGCTGATTTCTCTGGAATGTCCCCAGAGAAAAACCTATTTCTGTCCAATGTTTTCCACAAGTCCTTTGTGGAAATAAATGAAGAAGGTACCGAGGCTGCAGCTGGTAGTGGGAGTGAGGTGGGTTTTCGAATCAGACTCCCATCCATTGAATTCAGTGCAGACCACCCATTCCTCTTCTTCATCAGGCACAACAAAACCAATAGTATTCTCTTTTATGGGAGATTCTGCTCCCCCTAAGCCTGCTTCCTTTTCATCAAACAAGACGATGTGATAAATACATCATAAGATGGAAAAACAATTATACTAAAAACTAGTTTGCAGTCTAGATATTTTTCACATTTGAATATTAGCAAATAAATCTTGAAATAATGCATGCTAGTGATACTGTCATATCTTTATGGCTAGAAAGAATGGCAAATTTTATTTCTTCCACTAGACATTTTTTAAAATGTGGCCTTTACTTACATTTCCAAACTACTGTTACTCAACTAAATGCCTTATAATTCTTGAGCTGTCTGGTCATGGTATTATCACTTATGTTTCACATGGATAATTTAATGAAGAAAAATCTTTATAAAGACAATATATTGATAAACAAGAATGTTTTGACAAGTATAATTTTGATAGTTCATAAATTACCCCTGGAAAATTAAATTTGCCTTTTCTGTTATCTATTTAAAAATACGATGTTGACATTAATGGCAAAGCTAGTGAAAGCCAAATGAAATTTGGGAATTTACTTAACAGCAATGCACCAATGTTGGCTTCTTAGTTTTCACAGATGTGTCTTGGTCATATTAGATAATAGTGTCACTGGAAAAGGAGCAAGCTCTGAGCAGGATCGGCCTGTAATGCATGGGTTCTTGACTTTGTGCAAGATAGATTTCACAGTACCAGACCAAGTAATTTTTAGGATATGATTATTAAAGCTGGGAATATGAAACAAAAGGAGGTCTCAGGGGAGAAGTAGCAACAGGATAGAGCCCAGGTGAGTGATTCGGCTCTATAGAAACTGCTTATTGGTAGTCTCACCAGCTGTTATTCTAACTTTAGAGATTAACTGTATCACTCTAGATTGCTTGTTTAACTTTATTTTACAATTGGAAGAGTGGATCAGACCTGAACATTATTATATAAATTAGTACAAGAAAATGTATTAAACAAATGACTATGCCTTAGCTACAAAGATGGAAAATTTTAATATTTATGATATTTTATCATCTCTTTATGAAACATTTCACATTAAGTCACAATGAAAGAAATCACTTGTGGAGATTTTGCCGCCTGGCATTTTGCTTCCATCAGCCAGCTGTAGATTGCCCACACCTTCCTGTAATGGCAGACAGCTTCTGTGAGCTAGTTCTGACCTCGGGCAAATTTCTTTGCCACTGGCAGACAGCACATTTCTGTGTCACCCATACCTTCAAAGAAGTCTGAATCTCTGCCCCAGGGCATTAAGCTGCCTGTAGGTAAAGGTACTTCTTGTCTGTGAATGAGAAATAAACTATTTTTTTTTAAATGTGATCAATTTAAGAACATCTTTTGTATATTTTTCCATCACTAGATGATTTTATTACTAAAATAAAATATTACTAAAATAATATGAAAACTCTCATGTATTTGCATTTAAACTTGGAAACACAATTCCAAAACTTCATAAAAATCCTCCAAACAGAAAACATTTGGTGGGCTTCAAACTGTAAAAATGTTTAAAACACAAGGTTTAGAAAAATTATCTTGCAGAAAGAACTGATTTTCAAGAGGATGAACGGTTTTTTACCAGTGAGATTTCAACTAGAAATATTTGCACAATTAGTATATGGATTGAAAAAAATAAAGTGTCAAGATTTAGTAAGTAGAACCAAAGCTACTTTTATTCCATTTAAATCAGCCCATTTCTCCAGCAGCCTTTCTTCCTGATGGCCATCAATGATGCAAGTTTAGAAATAAACTGAACTTAAAACCAGGTCTTCAAATTAACTCTATTTCAAAGCCTTAAACTAAAAACAAACAAACAAACAAACAAACATTTAATTACACTGGTCTCATTAAATTTTTAAATTTTTGTAAGCAGAAAAAAAGTGTATTTCTAATAAAATTTTTATTTCTTATTCGTTTTAATTTCTGTTGATGTGTTTTATGGTGTCCGTCATATATTAATAGTTAACATATTAGTACACATAAGTTCACATAGGTACTGGGGATGTGTGCTCAACAATTGTTCTGATGGGGTACCCTACGCAGTTTGGAAACAAGTGGCTTTAGGAACCATTTTTCACGTGTGGGTTTTGCTTTTGGTTAATTTTCAAAAGCAAGTTTCAGTCTCCAAACTTTCCTTGCCTGCACACACTGAGCAGGAATTCTGCGCATACTAACACAGGAAAAGGAACAATCCCCCACTGGGTGAAGGACAGGACACCAGGCTCCCTGCCAACCCTCTGCACTGGCGCCTGGGCGGAGGGTGAGCTCCTAGCTTAGGCTCCTCCCGGGCTCCAGCCTGGGGATGCGGAGTCACAGGGCTCCGCCGGTGTAAGCGGACTACAGTGAGTCATCGCCGGAAGCAAATCAGAGCGAACGGGAAGCATCCTGCAAGTTGGATTAGTAGCTGCAGGAGCAGGAGCAGCAGCCGCGGCAGGAACTTCCCAGGTACCCGGGCTGGGAGGCGCTGGGGCCCTCAGGTTCCCGCGAGGACCCCACGGGCCTGGAGCTTGGGCGCGGGGCAGGGAGGAAGAAGGGAGGGAGGGAGAAAAGGGAGGGAGATAGGCAGATGGCAGAAGCTAGAGGAGGAAGGGGTGGAGAGGATTAGGGGCGAGGTGGCGAGGGGTAACCCGGCAGGATTGTTAATGGACCGGGGTCTCCGTGGTCTCCGCCGCGTCCCTGGCTCTGCCGTGCAGTCTGGTGCGTTACCGCGCGGTGCGTGTCCGCCTGGGCCGGGGGCGTGGGACCCAAGCGCTCCAGCGGCGCCTGGGTCTGGGGGGTCCCCGGGTGGGAGGGACCCTGCGTTGCGCTTTGCCGGTGGAGGAGGAGTAGCAGGTGACCCAGCAGGGTGGGCGGGGACATTGGGAGGTGAGTGGGAGGAGCCCCAGGGCGCAGCCGGAAAGCTGGGTGCTAATTGCACCCTGGCCTGGATTTTCTGTGCCTCCTGGGGCAAGTTCCGGTCGAGCCACCTCCTTCCCGCGCCAATGCCTGTCCCGTGACTGTCCTTCTGCGATCCAGCTTGTTTGTTTGTCTCTCTCCTTCCCCTTTTTCCCCTCCCTCCCCCTCTGATTCCTTCCTCCCTCCCTCCTTTCTTTTTCTATTTTTCTTCCATTCTTTGTCCATTTTTTCTTTCGTTCATCTGTTCTTCATGGGCTTCGCTCTCTCAGCTTGAGAAGGTGCGCCCTCACCTGTTTCTTCGCAGTAGCTACAGTACTTAATAGAATGGAGTCCCCACTCCTAGCCGCTCAGCCCTGTAGCTCCAGCCCCAGCTCCCTCTCCTTGTTGAGGCTGCTTCTGGCCCACAGGGCCTCTAAGTTCACTACCTGCCTGGCCCATCCTCCTGCCTGCCTCTCAGCTTCACTCCCCTAGACCCCCCCCCCCCCCCCCCACACACACACACAGGCTCCCAGATCTCCCAGAATGTCCCTGATTGCTACCTGCAAATATTGGACCTTCTCCAGAACTAGGTGACATTCTTGTCTTCCACCTCCACTGTACCTTTTGAGTAATATCCCATTTGCCTAGACTCTTCTGGAATCAGGATGCTGTGGTTCCCAATCTCTCCCTCTAGGACTCATGCTCACCTTATGCCACCTGCTGACCTTGGCAGACGCCCTGGCTGTCACAGTTCTGTTCTGTTGGTGCGGTGTGTTCCACACATGTCACCTGGAATGTACACCTTCCCCATTCCGTGCCGGCTCCTCATGTAAACTGCCTGGGGTTCCAGGCCCCTCCTCAGCATAATTAGTTAGCCGTCTATTAGAAGATACACTGAGGCACATTAAAAATTCTCAGTTTATTTGAGCAAAAAAGATCAGTTCGAGCCTGGCAGCATCCAATCTAGCAGACAGAAGGGAGCTCCAAGGAGCTGTAGCAAACGAAAGGTTTTTGTAGGCAGAAGGGACCAGGACAAGGAACCTAGACGGGCCAAAGGCCGGCTGGTTATTGCAGTTACTTTCCTTTAGGGCCGGCAGGGGTGTCTCAGGCAGATGACCTAACTAGTGCTGACCAGGTGATCCCTGACCCACTGTTTTAAGATTCAATTTCTGGGAGAACAAAACTGTAATTAAGTCTTGGTTTGGTGAGGCGGGCCTTCGCATAAGTGACTCCATTTTGGGTGTCTTGTCTTTTAAGAAGCTTCGGTGAAATCCTTGACTCCTGCCACTCCCTGCCCTGATGTGATCAGTCCCCCAGCAGGGCAGTTCCATCTCCGACTCTCTAGTGCATGAGCGTCCTCTGTATTCAGCTATACGGATCAATGGCAGTGTTCCAACAGCTGGATCCCCAGCCTTTTGTTCATGCTACAGGGAGAGCCATAGTATTTCTCTAAAGTTCTAATATATTCCTGTAAAGCATTTGTGTACAAACCATGCATGGCTTTCCAGCTCATAGCTCAGGTTCAGACTTCTAAACCTGGTACAAGGGGCCCATCCTGTCTCACCACATGCTGCCTCTGTGAGGACACCACTCCCTGGCCACACGCAAACATGTCCCCCTGCTACATTCTTTGCACCTGCCAATCCCACAGCCACCGCCTTAAAATTCACCTCCCTCTTTTCACCAGCTTACAGAAACTGTTGCCCCACCTTGTAGGGCCAGCTCACCGCTCATCTTCACCACGGGCGGCTGCTACCATAAATTCATTCTGCTGTTCTGTGGTCTTCCATGGCTCCTTGTAAATCCTCCTGTTGTAGGGCCCTTGGCTGGCTTGAAACCACGCGTTTATGTCTTTGTGTCTACCATAGGGAGGGAGGTCGCAGTAGGGAATTACGGCATTTATTGTTCATTTCCTTCCCCAATCCCATATAAGGAAAGGTCTGCCTGCTCTTTGAACAGATTCACTTTGGGAATGTGTGTTTGAGGAAGGGGATGGAGCGGGGCGTTGGCAGATGTTCAAAGCTCCCAGGAAGAGGAAGATGACACACACTTGGCACCACAAAGCTTGTTTTGCGGCTGACTAGGCCACTCTTACTATGAGACCTTACTGTGAGTCCTGACCTTGTCTGTTCACCTGCGAAGGGAAGACTAGTTTCATGCCAACTCATTTTATTGACTGGAAATCACATTGTCGTGTTTTTATGACACAGTTGAATTGTGGTACTGGTACCCAAAGGTGCTATTTTGTTTTATATCAAAATTAATTCATTTTTAGACTCATTGGGCAAGGTTCATTTTGTGTAAAGTTCCAATCCTTTAACAACTTTAGTGTACAGATGGGATTAGGAGTCTGCAGGTCTCAGAGAGTGTCCGAGCCTCTGCAGAAGTCCCGTTGCTAAGAGTGGGATCAGTTATGAGCTCTGGTATTTACTTGGTGAGTAAACCAGAACATTAGTTATCTATCAATGCTATAAAACCTTACCATAAATTTGGTGGCTTGAAAGCAACGAAAAATTATTATCAGACAGTTCTGGAGGCCAGAGTCCAAAATAGGTCCTCGGAGTTACTGTTTTGTTTTATTTTTCTGCAGGCCCAAGGAAAGAATCAGTTTCCTTGCCTTTTGCAGCCCTTAAAGGCTGCCTGCATCCCTTGGTTCCTGGGTTCTCATCATTCTGACTTTTGCATCCATCATCACCTCTCTGACTTTGATCCTCCTCCTTCCTCTTGTAAGGACCTGGTGATTATAGTGAGCCCACGTCGATTGTCCAGTAGACTCTCCCCATCGCATTATTCCTAATTCAGTGGCATCGGCAAAGTCCCCCATGCCACATAAGATAATGTAGTCACAGGTTGGGGAATTCAATGTCTTTGGGGGTAGAGTTATTCTGCCGACCACATCCAGTGTCAGAGGGTTTGGCTGATGTGCTTCTGTGTTGTGTTTTTATGACACAGTTGAATAGTGGCACTGGTACCCAAAGGTGTTCATTTGTTTTAATATTGAAATTAATTCCTTTTCAGATTCATTGGGCAAGATCCATTTTGGTATCATCCATCAACAGACCTTCCCTCGGTATCAACAGACCTTCCGTGATGGATGATTTTGGGGAAGCAAATGGCAGTTTTGCCATCACCTTATTAAAAATGTTGGGTGAAGAATACAACTCACAGAATGTGTTCTTTTCTCCCCTGAGCATCTCTTCTGCCCTGGCCATGGTCTTCATGGGGGCCAAAGGAGACACTGCAGCCCAGATGTCCCAGGTAGGTGTGCTGCCACAATGGAAGAACAATGCATGGTTTTCTCTGTTTCCGCAGGGCTGGTCTTTTCATATCTGTCCCAGCTGATGAAAGTCAAGGTGGCTGGTAGGTGGGAAGGGGGACACTTGCAGATGGACAAAGGGCAGATATAGGTAGAGCAGGGAAATTATATAGGACAGGGAATCTCCTCTTGGTGTTTATGGGAGAAATCAAGTATTAGGGTTATTTTCTGTAGATAAAGCATCAGTATGATACAGCAAAATTTTATCTTTGAGAATTAAGGTAAATTATAATTTTGTGTCATAAGAAGGCCAAAAATTTAAGCTTTATTATATTTTAACTTTTGCTAACACATTTCAAATGGAAATGTTGCTATGTAAATGAACTTTTTGTCAAACAAGTTATTTCTAATGTATGATTGTGCACAAGTGGAGGAAGAATGCACATAGAAGTGGACTTTTATTATCCAGAGTCACGTAGGATATATGATCTGACTGATCTGATGTGGGTTCTGTGTGACCTCAGCTACACTGAAGTAGAGGATAATACCTTAGGGAAAGAGTCCTTAACCTCTTTGTGTCTTAGTTTCTTTAATCGTCTTGTGAAAGGGACCCAGAATACTGCTTAGGGTCATCACTTTGCCAGTCACATCAGGGTGTACAGAAGCGAGTCCACTGTCTGAATCTCTGTGGTTGTTTCATCCAGTTCATGGGAGGACTGAGGCTTTGGGCTGGGGTTGTTGGTTGATACAGGAACAACCTGAATTCTCACTCTGGTCTGACATTTAAATCACAGTCTGGGCCGGAGAACCTCTGTAAAATTGCTGATGAGGCATTTTCATGTTTATTTCTGCTCATTCTTGAAATTTTCCCAGATCAGGCTAGATCCATTCCAGCCACCTATTTGTTGTGTTCCGTCTCCCTCAAGGGTTTTCACATCCTGCCTTCCTGGCCTCAGGATGTCATGTCGGGGAGGCTGTGAGTAGGGGCGGGGCGGGGTGGGGTTTGCAGTGGAGGAAGGAGGCAGTTTTGGTGGTTATAACTGAGAGGTACTGCTGCCATCTAGTGGGTGGAGGCCAGAGATGCTGCAGCATATCAGGCATGTACAGGACAGCCCCAACAACAAAGAAACTGGTCCAAAATGCCAGAAGTCCAAGGTTGAGAAACCCCGCGCTGACTGGTGAAAGCAAACTCATTTCGAGATAGGATCTGCTGTGATTTTCAGCACGGAGATGTGTTTGGGGGAGCAAAATGACAATGTTAAATGTGTGTGTTTTCTCTCTCCAGGCACTTTGTTTGAACAAGGCTGGTGATGTCCACCAAGGTTTCCAGGCACTTCTCTCGGATGTTAACAGATCTGACACCCAGTACTTGCTCAGAACTGCCAACAGACTATTTGGAGAAAAGACGTGTGATTTCCTCCCAGTACGTAGTACTCACACATTTTATTTATTTATTTATTTATTTATTTATTTATTTATTTATTATTTTTAATCCTCACCTGAAGACATACTTTTGTTGCTTTTAGAAAGAAAGAAAAGGGAGGGAGACAGAGAGAGAGCGAGAGAAAAACATTGATGTGAGAGTGAAACATCAATAGATAGCATCCGCACAAGCCCTGATTTGTGATTGTACTTGAAACCTGGGTATGTGCCCTGACCAGGAATGGAACCTGTGACCTTTATGTGTACTGGACAGAGCTCCAACCAACTGAGCCACATGGGCCAGGGCAGTAGTACTCACACATTGATTAACAAAATATTGAAAATAAAATGAAACTTAGGAGGAACTGAGATAAAGTATAACTCTACTGCCTTCAACATTTGCTTAGAATTTATACCTCTGTAATTATAATTTTGAATTTTTTGATAGCTTCTGAATTATGTTCTTTTTAAATTGCTTCTGGTATATCCCTCCTGAACTTTAATTTCAACATGTCCATCCTCTGACACACAGACTCTTTTCCTCTAGATCTGAGTAGTTGTTATTGATTGCAGTGTATAATTTCAGGGTTCCCTTGTCCAGTGAAAGAAAGCCTGCCACGATTCAGTAAATAAGTTCCAAAAAATGATGCTACGTAATATACAGAGAGATGCTATCTTGAGATAAATGAGCCTGGCCATCTTATTGGCTGGCAGTTCCCAAGATTCTTCAGTAGGGCTCACATCCCTACTGGTGGGTGCTAGCTACCCCGTGGAGGTTGCCTGCACTGGGCATAAAAAGTCATTGGAGATGATTCTGGATCTTTTAGCTGGCTAGGTCTTCTAGGATAAGCATGACTCCAGGAATCTACTGGTTAAACAATGTTCATTCTGAACATCAGCCTAATCTTTGAATATTGTAATTGGGGAATATTGGGGACACAACGAACCACCTGCCACCTTTCTCAGTTGCTGGGCTCTTCTCTCCACATCTTCTTTCTTCTGTAGAAGCTAAACTATTTGAGAACAGGAGATGGGCGGAGGATAGGCACCAGTTGCCAGGCACATTATATCTGAGACCAAGTTTTTATGAGGTGAGTTATTGTTGGGTTTTAATATATTGGGTAGAAGGCCTTCCTGATTTATCTTACCTCACATTTCAAAGGTCATCTGCTGCTGCTTGTTTTTCCCCTCTAATCCCTTACACACACACACACACACACACACACACACACACACCCCAGTCACATTCCACTCCTGGGAGACCTATAAGATTTCTTGATAATCTAGTTCTGCCATGGAGCCTCCCAATCACTCCACAGAGATGTTTCAGACCCTGGGGCTGGTGTCAGTGATGCAAAAATGATAAAGAAAGTTAGAGTGCTTAATTGGGGGAGGGAGACAGAAAAATCAACCAGAAAGTCAGTACACAGTTTAAGTGATTGATGGACATTCATGATGGGCTCTTTGGTGCATGCTTGCCACCCTCCATGTTCTCAAGACATCTTGTAACTATCTGTGTGTGTACGTCATCTCTCTCACAGGCTGGGAGCCACCTCCGGTCTCATGCCATGTCTTCACCCTGGTGTCCATCATCCCGTGGGTGGTCTGTGCATTTTTGATAATTGCATGAATGAGTTAATGTGCAGGATGAGCTGTGCAAGCAGTTAGGCTAGAAACATGTTCAGAAAAAACAGATGTGTTCCCACTGTGGGGACCTTTGCTGCATGGGGCCGGACTCAGTGTTTTGTGCTTGCAGGACTTTAAGGAATCCTGCCAGAAGTTCTATCAGGCCGAGTTGGAGGAGCTGTCCTTTGCTAAAGACACTGAGGAATGCAGGAAGCACATCAACGACTGGGTGGCAGAAAAGACTGAAGGTGAGAGATTTCATTTTAGTGGACTTGGGAAGCTGGGAAGGAACAGGAGGTGAGAGTGGCACTGTGACCTCCAGTGCCACTATTGGCACCCTGTAACCTGTGTGTGTGTGAGTGTGTTTGCTGTGATTTCAGGCCAGCATGCAGTTCTGTGATTTTTTTGGGGGGGCTGGGGGTGGGGGCTTGCAGGTCTTTTCTGTTTGTAATTAACAATCAGATCTTAGAGTGGTGATTACAAATAAAAACTTAAACCAGGTGTAGGGGTCTCAGATGATTCCTCCCCTTCTCCCCCCGGACTCTATTAGAAAATACCAGAATAATGCATCCTGATGGGGGTCCTGTTGTTTACTATCTGGGGGAGCCTTGCCCCACTCTGGGATAACACCCGATTTGGGTGGCAGCTGAGATAGGGCCGCCTTTCACGTGATCTCCCTATGGTAATGGAACAGCTCTGGTTTCATCCGTGGCCTGCTCCTTCTTTGCCATGAGGCTGTGGCTAAGTTTGCTTTTAGAGGGTGACATTTTCTGAGTCTGTTCCAGATTCAGGAACCACAGCCTATGCAGAGCCTGCAAAGTCCCCTGTCCAAACCAAGTTCAGTCTCAGCAGAAATAGTTCCCCTAGTTCCTGAACTTTAATTTCAATATGTCCACATGCCCACCCAGCACTCATCACTCCATTCATTCAATCTTTGTGGCATCCCCACCATCTCAGGTAGCAGCAACGATCATGATTATACTGAAAGCCCATAACATAATGACTGTTGCAAGGAAAGAGACTTTTATGTTTTCTTAGGTGTTATGTGTGGTGGTTTCTTCGTCCCCGTAGTTGGAATAGCTGTAAGTCACTAGCGAAGCCAGAAGCTTTGTACCTCACCTTCCTTCACCTGTTGCATCCCCTCCATAGCTGTTCACACCTTTCCTTCCATCAGGCTGACCATCCCACATGTTTTCCAGAATATTAGAGCTGGAGGGACTTTGGGGATCACCTTGTCCCCACTTTCATTGAATGACAAGTTGGGCTTCTTCATTGCATCCCCCTAATTCCTTTGTTCTTTTCACCCTCTTCAGGAAGCCTGCCTTCTCCCACGATCAGGCTGCATTTCCCATTCTTTGGAAGGCTCTCCTCCCCTCAGCTAAGAATTATCTGGCCTAAAATGTCAATAGTGGCATGGTTGAGAAATTATGGTGCCAAGGTTGAGTGGCTTATCGTTCAAATCAGGTCTCTTGGATTATTTTCTCAGCCCAGTCACTTGCCATCTAGTGACCTTAGCAAAAAAATCAGGCAAATGCTCTGAACCTGGATTTCTGCATCTGTCAGTTGAGGGCAAAATGATAGTGGACCGGCCTCTTTCAGGATTGCTGCTGAAGGACAGACAGTACTCTGCGTGGGTGCCCTGCCTGAAGCATCATCGTCCTGAGTCATCAGGCAGCCAAAAAGACAGGATTCCAGCCTGGCTGTGAACCAAGCCTCAGTGTTCTATGTCAAGAGGACTTTTGTAAAAGAATGTTTATTCTCCCATAAATAATAATAAACTTCTCTCCTGCTCTTTACAGGTAAGATTTCGGAGATTTTGGGTGTTGGCACCGTTGATCCACTGACCAAACTGGTTCTGGTGAATGCGATCTACTTCAAAGGCAGGTGGAAGGAGCAGTTCGACAGGAAGCACACAAGGGGGATGCCCTTCAAAGTCAACCAGGTAGGGACAGTGACTTCAGATACATGCTATTTTCTGAAAGTGGCACACTGGGAATGGTTGTGAATGGGAAAAAAAAGTCAATTGTTTATTTCACACTATTTTGATTGTTGACCCATTTCTGAATGTATTTCATGCCTCCTATATATGTTATTGGAAAAGGGAGGAGAAAAATGAAAATGGTTTTTCTATTGATAGTTTCCTTTTTTCAGTCCTTGTTCAAATTGACCTTCTATCCCTGGTCACATTCTTGCAATGGAAAGAAAATTTCTTCTGAGCCTTGGAGTTATGCTTGTACTGTACTATCACTGCCTGTATTTACTTAGACACCTCTTTAGTGTCATGGAAAACTGTGCCTATTTATTGCCTTAGAATCCATGGCTATGCAGTTCTAAGCACAAGGAAAATGTTGTTAACAGATGTTAAGGCTGAATGTTTATTTTTAATTTTGGGGGGAATCTTTTAAAAATAAAAATTGTATATTTTAAAGGTGTTCAAGATTATGATTTAATATGTATAGTGAAAAGCTAACTAACATATTTCTCCACATACTTATCTTCTTGTGTGTGTAATGAGAGCCCTGAAATTTACTCTGTTAGCAATTATCCAGTATTTAATACAGTTTTATTTATTTATTTATTTATTTATTTATTCATTTATTTATTTTATTGATATTTTACAGAGAGGAAGAGAGAGTGATAGAGAGCTAGAAACGTCGATGAGAGAGAAACATCGGCCAGCTGCCTCTTGCACACCCCCTACTGGGGATGTGCCCACAACCAATGTACATGCCCTTGACCGGAATTGAACCTGGGACCTTTCAGTCCACAGACCGACGCTCTACCACTGAGCCAAACCGGTTTTGGCTTAATATAGTTTTATTAACTTTAGTCATCATGTTGTACATTAGGTATCCAGGTGTATAAGTCTAACATTAAAAATACATCTCTCCATTCCTTTCTGAGTATCATAATGGCTGGTGCTAATAGCTGAAATTTCACCTCCATTAGCTTTACAATAGCATTTTGCACAAAGATTTAAAAATCTAGAATATATTTGATACAAGCTTTAAAAATGGTGGACTCTATACATCTTGTTGAGGTTCTCCCTTAAAGAAAATCAAAGCTGTACAATCAATGGTATAATTGAGCAACTTTTCAGAATGAAAGTCTAACTTCCTTTGGCCTATACATCTTCTATAACCTGATCCTTCAGCCCAAAGACCTGAATATTAGTTCATTCTCCTCTAAACTAAGAAAAATAATTTTTAATTATAAGGTCTCTTGGAGTGCTTCTTTATGCATTTTCTCAAAAAAGAAAACCTAAACTCCTTCCAAAAATAATGAGAGAGTTTTATGTCTGTCCATATTTTCCAGTTTATTCTCTTATCTGGTTATAATTGATCTGGCTGGGACATGCGCATATTGTACTCAATACTAATATGTAATAATGAGGATTCTTTTTATCTATCAGCATAAATGCACAGAAGTAATCGTTCTCTTATATGTACCTAGGGGTTCTGTGAATTAGATATATTTTTAGTGAACTGTGCTCCTTTTTCAATAACCTGATTTTAATTTCATGTTTTCATTAGGAAAAAAAGACAGTGCAGATGATGTTTAAGCATGACAAATTTAAAATGGGCTGCATAGAGGAGGTGCAAAGCCAGGTCCTGGAGCTGCCCTATGCGGGAGAGGAGCTGAGCATGGTCATTCTGCTGCCTGATGAAGGCATGGATCTTGCAGTGGTAAGTCCGGGACAGTGAATGTGTGTATCCAGCCTTAGCTCCTTTCTTCAAGGCCGCCCATCAGATGGCATTTTTAATTAGGGGTTATTACACAGAGTACTGGATAAACACTATGGCATGTCTTTGGTGGGGGGGTGTATAAGCATTTCTGTTGAGAATATATCTAGGAATGGAATTGCGGGTAAGGACAAATGTTGAAGCTAAGGAAAGTTCCAAGAATTTAAGAGAATTATTCATTATTCTTTATTCTGAAGAGAGGGGCTCGTTGAGGGACCAGTAACTATTGAATGGAAGTACTAGAAAAGGACAGGATTGATCTGGGCAGAGTTCCTCAAACATTTGTGTGCGTACAAATTTCCTGGGGATCTCGTTACAATGAAGATTTGACTAGAGGCTATGGCCTGAGAATTCTTTGCATTTCTAACAAGATTCCAGGTGATACAGCTGCTATTATTGGTCATGGATTGCGTTTTGAGTAACAAGAGTACAGGAGAGCAGTGTATCTTAGACAGGAGCAGAGAGCCCTCTTCCCATGACAGAAAAGGAACAGAACTCAGGAAGAAGGTAAATTTGTAAGATGGATGATACAGGACCATCAATGTGCTGGCTGTCTGGATCCCTCATTTATAAACCCTCATTTATAATGTTTGCTGATTTCATGCAAATACTCCACTTTGGCTAAGTTTAGGTTACCAAGAGTTTAACAATTGACTGTCGCCAGATATACAAGCTAGCTCCTCCAGCACACCAATGCACAGGATGTTGAGGGTGGGGTCTGCCTGATTATTAAAATATAAGTATATTAAAAATATTTGAAATTAATTTGGTATAGAGGGTTTTAAAAAACATCTCCCATTGTCTTAGGTGTTTTCTAGTTGTTTTATACTTGGTTCCACAAAAAAGGAAAAAGGTAAGAATTTGAGGGGAAATCTTGGTGTATTTGGTGTAGGGACAATCTCTGTAGATTGTCTTGGATCAGAACTCAGCATCTAGTTGCATGTTATCGGGGATGGGATAAAAGAGGTTTACACCAGGATATTGTCATCTAGATTTTTGGATCTGAATCTTCATTATTTCAGGTGGAAAAGGCACTTACATATGAGAAGTTCAGAACTTGGACGGATCCAGAAAACATGAGTGAGATTAAAGTTCAAGTTTTCCTTCCCCGGTTAAAACTGGAGGAGAGCTATGACTTGGAGTCTTTTCTTCGAAGTTTAGGAATGACTGATGCTTTTGAGGAAACCAAGGCAGACTTTTCTGGAATGTCAACTAAGAAGAATGTGCCCGTGTCCAAGGTTGCACACAAGTGCTTTGTAGAGGTCAATGAGGAAGGCACAGAGGCGGCTGGAGCCACTGCCGTCATCAGGAATTCCCGGAGCATCAGAATAGAGCCAAAATTCTGTGCAGACCATCCATTCCTTTTCTTCATCAGGCACCACAAAACCAACAGCATCTTGTTCTGCGGCAGGTTCTCTTCTCCATAAAGAGATGCTGTTGCTCACAGGTGCTCCTTTCCCTTCTGCCAACCTTGCCTTGATTCAGACTCTGTAGGCCCAAATTGGTGCATGTGGTGGCATGAATGCCAAAATAAAGTGTTTGCACCTAGGATGTCTGCGAATGTCTTTACTGAATATTCCATTGCCGCTGAGAATAATTGAGACTTCAAATGGGTGGAGTTTGGGAAGGAGAAGGGTATGCTTGTTCTGGAATGTTTGGGGAGCTCTTCCCTCTCGAAGACTCTGCCCTCACCTACCTGCCATAAGATGGCCAGGAGTCCTCGAAGCCTGTGCCCATTGTGGGCATCTTTAGGAACATGTCAAGGATTGATAAATCAGCCCTCCACATGCCCTTTATTCTGCAACAATCTCAAAGATCATTGAGGTGCCCACCACCACTGCCAGGCTCAGTTGGAGATGGCAGTGTCCAGGCCCCCTGCACACAAGGCCAGGGGTGGATGCTACAATGAACATTAGCCACCCATGTCTCATAACAGCTGGGACAGAGTGTCCCCCGGGCAATATCCCACAGACAGCCTTGCATGTTCCACATCTCACACAGTTTCATAGGCAATTCACTCCTTCAAATCTTTTTTTGTCCTAAACCTGATATGAGTTCAGAGGCCCAGCAGGGAGCTTCAGGACTGAGTTTGGAGCCAAATCTCTGAAACATGCCCAGTCCTCTCCATTTCCCTTGCTTCTGAAACACACACAACCAGGAAGGAACCCACATCAAGCACTTCTTGGAAGCAATGACCCTCTAGTTAACCACATGTAGTCAGACATGGCTCAAGCACCCTGCCTTGCTGAGGAAGCAGATCTCCCTACATCATTTTTTTCAGATTGAAAAAAACACACACTTTTGTGTGTGTGTGTGTGTGTGTGTGTGTGTGTGTGTAATGGCAACACTTTGGAAACTATAGAAAAGTATACAAAGAAAATTAGTCACTCTAAGTTTGACTACCCATCAATCACTATTGTGGTTTTTTTTTTTTTTTTTTTTTTTTTTTTAGTCTGAATTAATGCTTTAATCACTATTGTTAACAATGATAATATCCTTCCTTGTTCTATATATGTAAATAGAAGTTTATAAACATTTTAGCACAAGCTAATCATGCCCTTCTGTAGCTAATTTCTACCCTTACAACTATCTGCTTTTGATTTGCAGTAACATATTATAGTATTTTCTGCTCCCATACATATTGTTCTTTCTATACCCTTAATGGAGTTCTATCTATTTGTCCTTGAACAAACTACCTTTAAAAAAAAATTAGGTAGGCTTTGTAGTATGTCTTAGTTATTTATATCTGAAATAGAGAAATGCTGTCAATCTAGTAATAATTAATGTCGTTTTTAAACATTCGTTTAAAATCTTGTTTGGCGTTGACTTGTATTGACATAACCTTCAAACACGTGGTATCTACAGAACGTATGAAGTGCAATTAACAAGTTTTGCTTGAAAAAGTTTGTGTTTGGTTTGGTTTTTGTTGCAAAACTAGGGCTAAGAAGATGGCGGATGAAGAGCATATTCGGCACTGCATGCTTTACGAGTTCCAATTAGGAAGAAAAGCAAGTGAGGCTGCAAAAAAACATCTGTAGTGCTCTTGGTCAAGATGCAGTTAGCACCAGAAAATGCCAGCGTTGGTTTGAGAAATTTCGCGAGGGAAATTTTTCGTTAGATGACAAGAGTGGTCGAGGCCGGGTGTCCAATTTTGATCAAGAAGCTCTTCAAGCTCTTTTGGTGCAAAATCCTCAAATTACCTAACAAGAGCTTGCGACAACTTTAAATTGTTCACAAAAACAATTTCCAATCAATTGCGTGCACTTGGCAAAGTCCAAAAGTTTGGAAAATGGGTTCCTCATGAGTTGACCGACAACAACCATAATCAAAGAGTCACAATTTGCAGTTTGCTCCTCTCTCGTCAAAACCATTTGCCGTTTTTAGAGCAAATTGTTACCGGAGATGAACAATGGGTGCTGTATGTTAATTTGAAAAGGCGGCCTCAATGGTTGGACAAAAATGAGGCTCCGCAGCCCACGCCAAAACCTGACTTGCATGCGAAAAAGTGATGTTGTGTGTTTGGTGGAATTTTAAAGGAATTCTTCATTATGAACTTTTACCATCTAACCAAACCATTACAAGTGCAGTGTATAGTGCTCAATTGAAAAGGTTAGCCCAAGCTTTAAGAGAAAAAGAACCCACGCTGATTAATCGGAAGGGCGTAATTCTTCACCACGATAACGCACGACCGCATACTGCAAGAATCACTGCTGAAAAACTGCGCCAGTTGGAATGGGAAGTTCTCCCTCAACCTGCATATTCTCCTGATATTGCCCCTTCCGATTACCATTTGTTTCGTTCTTTGCAAAACTTTCTTGGAAAAAAATTTAATAATGAAGAATGCCTCAAAAATGCATTGACCGAATTTTTTGCATCAAAATCACAAGAATTTTACAACAGAGGGATTAAAATGCTTCCTGAGCGTTGGGCACAAGTAGTAGAAAACAATTGCAACTATATTGTTGATTAAATTTTGTTGTATTGTTTAAATAAATTCGATTTAAAAAAGTATTAGAAAACGACATTAATTATTACTAGACCTAATAGTTTGATCTTAGATGTCCTTGGCTTCCTTATAAATCTTACTATATGGACCTCATCTATTTTCTTTTTAATTGTGTTTTCTTATCAGATATTTTAAATTGTTTACTTTTTATCACTATTATCTCCTTTTGTTTTCTTATTTAAAATGTCTTTTGTATCTGGCTGATGTGACTTAGTAGTTAAATATTGACCCATACACTGAGAGGTCACTGGTACAATTCCCAGTCAGGGCACATGTCCGAGTTGTGGGCTCAATCCCTAGTAGTGGGTCCCACAGGAGGCAACCAGTTGATGTTTCTCTCTCATCAATGTTTCTGTCTCTCCCTTTCCCTTCCTCTCTCTCAAAATCAATAAAAATATAAAAAATAAAATGTCTGTTGCAACAGTTCTGTTTCAAATGTTTAGGTTGGTCAATTTCTTTCTTTTTTTATTATTGACATTATTACAGATATCCCACATTCTCCCTTCCCAGCCCCTACTCCCATTTTGCTCACCTCAGTCAATTTATTTTATAGTGTTTTTCTTCCTCAAATATCCAGTTTTTGGTCTGTGGGTTCAAGTGCCTTGGGTTATCAGATATGATCTGCTGATAGGGGATGAGTAAGGCTTCAAAGTCAAACCTTTTTTTATTTTTTATTTTTTTAGTGACAGTCCTACCTAGTTTGATGACACATTTTCTGTCAGTCCACCAGGAAAATCTCATGGTCAGGATTGAACAGTAATACACAAAGGGTACGAAATTCATACCTGTTAACTTCAACTCCTCCTCTTACTAGGCTTTTAAAACGTACCAATATAATCTCAAGGATCTAATACAGATGATATAGTCTATTGATTTAGAGTTTTGTTCTGAAGGAACAAGGCCAGCAAGGCAGGAACTTAAAACATCTGGCCCAGCTTATCTTCTCTGTAGGCAGCAGGTGTCTCCCTTTCCAAATGGCAGCTGTGCACTGCTTGAGCACGAGTCCAAGCACCGTTCTGCTTCCCATGGATGGTTTTGCTGTCTTGTTGCTTGGTGAGTCTTATCTTATTTTTACTATTTGTTTGATTGATTAGTTCTCTTGTTTCTCTCCTGCCTTTAATTTCTCTAGAGCTGAGTTTTGGAAAGAGAGTCAAACTCCTGCTTTGTGGCATTTTTGCAGGAAATGGAATCATCTTTTTAATGATGTTTGTGCTGATATGTCAAAGTAAAAAAAAAAAAAAAGCATATTTTACCACATACTCATAAACCATTAATAAGTTTGAATTACTCTTTAAAAATATAAATTATATTTTATAGTCTCTAGATTAAAAAAAAAAGCTTGCAAATACAAAATCTTGGCAAAGATCAGGAGCAATTCTCATGTAAGGCTAGAGGAAGCAGAAATTGGTAAAACCACTTAGAAAAAGAATCCTGCATGACTTAGTAATGTTAAGCATTTGTATATACTATGTCCAGGTATTCCACTCCTGGCTAGAAACCCAAGAAAAACTCTATGTTCAAGAAGCATGTAAAATAATGCTCATAGCAACATTGTTCATAATAGCAAGGAAAAAATATAGAAATATAGGAAAAACACTGAATTATTAAAATGAATAAATCATGTTGCACTCATGCAATGGAAAGAATCAGGGTCATTGCCTTGCTCAGCTCTGGGGCACCATTTACATAGTCTGCACATTTCATACAGAACATAATATTACTGGCCTCTTCTAAAGTTTGTACAAATTTGTGCAGAATACCATATATTAGGCAAAATAAATTTACCATAGCTACCACCATAAAACACAATGCCAACCAAAAATAACAAGTATCTGTTGCATTTGCATAATGTTAAACAATAGGCAAACTGATTATGATTATTTATATATTAAACTAACAGAGGAAAGAACAAAGAAATTCATGCAAAACATAGAATAATATTAAATCCAGGAAAGAATGTGATTAGCTAGGTCAGCAGGGAACCTTAAAATTATTCATGATTTTGTTTCTTAAACAGGGTAGTGGATATTAGATATTTATTCAATCTATTATTACATTTTATGTTTATATATGTAAATTTATTGCATTATATGTATGGTGCGTTTAACAATGAAAAGAAATTTAAGAAAATAATTGATAAATCATGGTATATGATGTGGTGAGAACTACAATCAGTTAAGATAGAAAAAATCAAATATTGCAAATTTAATAATCAAACTAAGTGTAACTTTCCTGTTAAAAGACAGAAAAACCTTTTAGATTGAAGGTGAAAAAACAGTATTTTGCCAAATGTGATTTCAATTAGCATTTCTCAAACAAAGTGACACAAAATATGTACGTGAACTGGTAGGTAAAAATGTATTAGGCAAATTTAAAAGGACAGCAGTAGTCAAGTTATTAATAATATCAGAACAAGTAGACTTTAAGGAAATTAATAAAAATAGAGAAGTGCTATTTTTTGATATACAAAAGGGCATGATTCATAGGAAAGGTAAATTTTTCAATACTGGACAGAAGAATATAGAAAAAATAAATCATAAAAGTTGGATGAAAAGTTCAATATTACACTGTACTTTACACTAACACCCATTTTTGCTCACCTTTATACCTTTGAAATTAAGATATGTCTTGATGTAATTTTATGGCCCATACATGCTTGCATTTAGTCATAGGTGCCTATAATTTTTCCCCACTTTAAGTTATCATTGGTGATATATGTATTGAGTATAGTTGTCATTATTTTTAAGATTATATTATTATTTGATATTGAGAAAATTATTGTGAATGTAAAAAATTATTGAAGTGAAATTGATGTGGAATTTGATATTAGAGAAGCAAACACTTTATATTTGGAGGAATCAGTGCTTTTTTCTATTTTCTTGCAAAATAGTGGCCATGATTTATAGGTGCTAAGAACAGACAAGCAGCAGAAGTTGTGCTAAATAAAGGATGACTGACCACATACCAACAGCAGAATCTGCAGAAAGGGTATTAGCTGCTTGGAAGAAAATCCCAGAGACAATAGTGCTGTGTTTGCTCCTGTTTGATGGTGTTTGGTGATATCCACATAGCAAAGCTCTTGATGGCACAATCAATACACCGTGTTGTGATGGAAAACATGAACATCCATAGTTTATGCCCCATGATGATGAAAAAGACTCAGACTCTAAATATGTTCTAAGGTTATTTTGAATTATATATTGCAAATATTTAATTTTATTTATGAACAAGAATAAGGTATATTAAAATATATATCTAAGTACATAAAAGAACACTACATACATACAGAATAAAAATTTAAGTAAGAGTATCATATCCTAATTCAATTGACAGAGCTTTCATTTCCTTAGTGGTACATGAAATAATAATGCATTTCAGAGCTGAGGTCATTTTAGAATTGATGAAATGGGGTATAGTTTATTGGGTTATTTCTTCTCTTACTATCCTATAGTCTAGAATGCATGTGCATTGAGTGTTGAACCCTACAACTCAACTTTTTCTATTTTCCCTTCTTGAATTTTAAAATATTTCTTGAGCTTTTTCTTCTGATTCCTCTATTGATTTGGGAGATAATAATGTGGCTTTTTTTTTTTGCCTTTTGATTATATCTTTTTTCATATCAGTGTGTGTGTTTGTCTATGTGTGTGTAAGCATGTACAATAACTTCTAGAATTAGCTAAATATATTAATTAAGGTTTTTCATGTTCTTACCTAAATTGTTTCTTCCAGATCAACTCTGCTGAGTGTCAATATTTGTCTTTCTGTTAAACCAATGAATAAAGAGTTTATATTGAGGAAAAGTACATTTAAATTAGCAATTTCTAAAGATTATTTGGACTACTAAATGGGGAATAAAATAAAAGGGTCAAAAATAGGAACAAGAAGCCCAATTGGAAGATTATTTAATAGGCTTGACAAGAGATGAGGCCTATTCACACTGGATTGGTAGAGAAATATATGTAGGAAAAAGAATGTGGTGGAGTCATCTTTTAGAGAAGAAATCATAGGTCCAAGTGTTGGACAGAAAGTGTCAACATACATGTGGTTTTGGTGCAGAGAAGTAAAGTTATTGAAGGGTTGGGATGAGCAAAGGAATGGAAGGAGAAGTGTTTCCTGCAATAAGAAATAGCTGAAGGGGTTAAGGAGTAAGAGATTTCAGGTGGGATGGGGGCCAAGAGTCCCATCTTGAACTTGTTAACATTGGGATTCCACCATTTTATTTCATAAAGACAGCTTCATATTTGGGTCTGGAGCTCAGAAGAGGCTGGGAAAGCCAGAGACCTGGGAAAAGAGAGTGCATTGAGTTCGTGGAACATCCTTCCTTATGCCAGTTATCTCAGCCTTGCCATGTAGACTCTTCTCTCCTTGATGTTATTTCATAAATAACACATTTTGATTTTTGCTGCATATCCCAGTACACTAGATTCTGCAGACCTTTCTCCATTTGTGTTTCTCAGTATTTTTCATGTTGCTTCTTTCCCTTTGATCTGAAGTTATTTTGCTCTATATGCTCCATGCTTTTTTTAAAAATGTTTTTCCCACAATATTTAAAAAATGTACAATCTGTTTATCTGAAAAGGAGATTAAGTTACAGAGCTCCAAATCCTTGACACGTTTCTAAAAAGTAAATTATCCAAAGGCCTCACCTATTGACTGATCTTCAGGACCTCTCATACTGAGCAGTGATTAAAGTTTTTTATTTTTTTACTTTTTAGGTTTTCTATCTTTCCTTTGATTCATAATACTTAATTCTGTGGGCTCCAGTTTCTAGGATGCCATCTCTTTCTCTATTTTTTTTTGCTCAAGGTTTTCCTGGGATTTACAGTCTGAGGGGGTGGTAGTCAAAGGTAGTGATGTGCCTTCCAGCAAGTCTATACGAGCAGAACACAGAATGGATCAAAGACAACAAGACAAATACAAGGCCGCAGCATCTAGTGACCTTGAACTTCAGTAGCTTGGCAAAGGTAAGTTTGCAGGTTGAGGACTTCAGAAATTGGCTCTGTGGAAGCAGAGAAGGCAGTTGCTAACAATTCAGAAGTCACTAACTAGTTATATGACCTTGAACAAGTAACTTAAAGTTCTTTGGGTTCAGCATCTCCTCCTTTGTAACATTAAAGGATTTGTCCAGATGATCCCTACGTGGCTTCCAGCTCTGACGTTCTCTAACAAATGTGCAGCACGAGGCTATTTGAGGCCACATGCTTTACTTTCTACCTTCTGAGTTTTCATTTTGTTACAAGCTATTGTTATTTCAAATATGATTTTTTGTTGTTAGAAATCTAAGTATGCTCTCGTGTGCTTGTTATATCGATAACCTTTTTCATTTCAGTTCAAGACTTTGATGACAGTTGCCAGGGAGAGCATCATCAAATAAAATCATGTTTTCTGTTCTAACATTTGTCTCATCTTCATCTTTTGTCAGCGGGAATATTGCTATTTGTCATTTCAACATTTTTCAGTGACACTTCTTCCCTCACTCAGGGCCTTTGAAGATTTTCTCATCAGAATTAAAGCTTCTGCTAATAGTTCTCAGGGCTGCTGCTTGTGCCCCAGAAAGAGGTTTAGGCAAACCTGCTTGTGCTAACCAAGGTCTCTGGGCAATTTCCTCTCCTCTGGTTAAAGAGAGCCGGCATTCAATTAGGGGACCACAATTTGGAGGAAACAACTCCCTTAAGGCTTGGTGGCTCCTGTAGCCTTCCTGCTGCTAACCGGAATTAGCTTATTTATATTCCAGACCCTCTATGCCTCCCTCTTCCCCAAGAGAGGCCTGGGAGCCCTGGGTTTGGGGGGAGAGGGGGTAGCTGACCTGGCTATCCCTTCCTGAGAAGCATAGCTGGTGAGACACCATAAAGCCCTTCAGCCAGGAGAGACCTCGCTTATCCAGTGGGTCAGAGAGCTTTCCTAAAGGCACACAAAGAAAGTGTTCAAGTGGAATCAGGGCACAACATAGGTGTATCTTCTGAGAAACAGGTTTGAACCCAGGTTTTCTTTTCTAGCTTGAAATCAAGATTGTTTTAGTTGAAATCAGGTTTGTTCTAGAAAGCTCAGAATCTCTGATACTTCTGTTTTCAGGGGCAGTTGAAGGATGATTTCCGTATGTTTAGGTAGACACCAGAGAGAAACGCCAATGGTGATGAGTGGAAGGGTTAAACATTGTTATTGCTAAGACAAGAGATGGAGACTGGTTTGTTGGAAAGCCACAGTTTTGGTATTTGAATGGGAAGGGATTTTTGAATAATCTAAATACCACTCTTTTTTATGATATCTAAGACCTATAAAGCTTGTATGAATTACCCAGAACCCTGCCTTACACATTTTGTAAGTTTATTAACTATTTTGACTGAGTGTTCTGGAGCACAAATCTTGTTGGTGGCAGTCCTGAATGATGGGTGTGGAAGAAGGGAGGTATGAGATTACTGGCACTTGTACATAATATTTCAGCTGTGGTGAATGGAGTTCTTTGATAAATATCCCACATGGCTTCGTGTCCTCATGCCCATGGGAATCAGTTAAAAAGGGGCCTACTCTCTATTTCTTTTTATCATATGGAGCATCTTGCAACCTGGAAAACTCAGGTGGTTCCAGATATATGTAAGACAAGAGGTGCACAGCTATCAGAATGTTTTCACAGATCCACTGTTTGGCCTTCTCTCATACAGATAAGGTCAGGTTTCCCATTTTAGAGGTGGAGGAACAACATATTAATGAGAGATTAATGGGCTGCAAATAGTACACCTAATAGTCAGCAAAGGAGGATTTAACCTTTTGGGTTGAACCTCCCATTGGTACTTCTCATGATTAGAAGGTCCCTCTGTAGAATGCTGACGCCACACTGCTCAACACCTGCCTCCCTCTTATTTCTAAAAGGACAAGCAAAATTACTTATGCTCATTTACGTACTAATCATGGTTGTCTCAGTGGAATTTCTTATTAGACTCTGAGTCTGCGCTGGAGACAAAACTTGTGTTATAGAAGCATTGGTTGTAATTATAATTTTAAAAATTCCACCCACTTAGGGCCAGATCACAGATAGGCTGGTCACAATAACCATTCTCCCATGTTGTAATTTCTCTCAGATGTTTAAAAACCAGACTAAAAACATTTCTATCATGATACCACTTGATGTCGCTGTTAGCCTGTTGGCCAAACAATGATTTCCTTTCAGTGTGTATATATATTCTAGACAAATGACAACTTGCTTATTTTAAAGAAATACTTTTGGGCTAAGCTGAAATAGATATATCAGAATTCAACTAAATGTCTTGCTTTTAAATATTATTTTTCAAAACATTGGGTTTATTTCAGTAGACATATTTCTGAACAAATAGATCTATAATTAAGAATAAAAAGCCTTGGTTATTGCATCCAAGTCTTCTCAGTGTTTTGAGCAGAAATAAAAGGACCAGAAGGAAATTCTTAAAAATGCTGTCAAGGCCAAATCAATGCAAAGTGAGTTGGAATATTTAGAGTTGTTTTTTTCCAAATGGTAACTTGGTTATTAGTACTGTTCTAGTTTTTATGATGCTGAAGTTGTAAGCATGTGGTCCACTGAGGTGAATAGAAAAAAAATGATTGAGTACTTACCATGTGGATATATTTTGTTAAGTGATTAACATTTTAAAAGTCTAATCATCATCATCATGACCATTTTAATTCTTTAATATTATGCATTATCTTAATGACTCCCATGAAGCAGAGGGAAAATGTCAAAAAATACGCAGGGAAACTAGAAACAAAGAAGAGAAAGGAGAAACATCCATGAGTAATACTCCCTATTATTATGGATTTATAAAAGTGTACCAAAGCTTATTAGACAGCTTGATATTTGACTGCACATTGCTCCTAAATTCATCATATTTCTTCATGGTTAAATAAAATACATATTAATAATGAAGACAAAAAGAAAAACTGTCTTCAGTTTTTCAATTACAAGGATTATAACCTTTATTTTAGAGTAAATACCAGCTGGGTGAAAAATCCAGGCCAATCAACATGCATGAAAGTCACCTACATCATGATTACCAAATCTTTATGTTAGTACTGATTTTGCCTTGAGGTCTAGACCTGTATAGCAAACGTCTTAGTCTTTGAGAATGTTTGAAGGTATTTCAAACTCAGCATATTTCAAAGTAAAGACATTTTCATCCCTGTATCTGCTGCACCCCAACCAGCCCCCATTTCATTTGCCCCCTGGGATTCCAGGGGCACCATCATTCACCCCATTCTTCAAGCCAGAAAGCCTAGAAGTCATCCTGGACTTCCCTATTCTCCTGTCTCTTATAGCCAGTCACTCATGTCTTCCTGTCTGTCCTCTGGATACTGATATCTCTGACAATTTGTCCTCATCTCTCCATACCCATGGCCAATAACCTAGTTCAAGTTCTCATCATCTCTTTCACAGAATAGGACTATTTCCTAACTCTTGCCCCAGTTTCTCCTCTACTCTGTCCTCTAGATTATTGCCAGAACCAGCCAAGAAAATCTAATCAAGTCACACTTGTGTTCAGAATTTCCCAGTATCTAACCATTAACTACAGGATAAAAATCAGAAAGCCTTAGCATCTACTCCCTGTGTAATATTACAGTATCTGCCAAGATTTATGCTATGGCCACATTGAACTACCAGAAAGTGCTCAAGGAAATTTGAATTTAAGTGTGATGTGATGGAGAATAGACTTGCACTCCAACCCTGCCGATTGCTACAACACCACTGAAACTTTATTTTTTTGGGAAGTCTGGAAATTTGAGTTGGGCTAAAAAATCCTCAAAAATTAATGATTATGTAAATTTTGAATGCATGTGAAAAGACTTGGGAGTATTAGGATGTGTTAGTTTATACATACATTTTTAGTTAGTCATCTAAGCCACTTCACTATGCAGAGATGAATCCTCTGTGTAGAGTCTGAGGTATGGCAAGAGGATGCTGTAGGTACTCTGGACTTTTTTCTCAAGGCAGCTTAGGGCCATTGCTGGGAGGAAATCTGTGTAATTCTGGCTGCCATAGGTAGCTGTATAACCTTGGTTAAGTTATTCTACTTCAGTTTCTCCCAAGCAAAGTTTAAATAGCAACATTAACCTACCCCCCACAGGCATGCTAATAAGTACATTTCCCCCCAAAGTCCAATGTACGGATTTTCATTAGTCATAGGGCTACGATAATAGTTAATTGTCTTTAGTTCTCCTTGTTATTTACTGCTCACTCAAGCAAAAGATGCCACTGAAGGGACTGAGGGGGAAAAGTTGCAAAGATGCTGATATGCCAAATAAGTTGCCAAGGTAATAAAAAATGCAATAAAGACTGCAGAAGACCTTCTGATTTTCATCCCAAGTAATCATTAGAGATTCTATTGCAAACTAATTTTCTTATCTCTTATCTCCAAGTCAGCTCCTCTGCCAAGGACTTAAGGACTCAATTTATCATCTCCCTTAACAGGTACCTTGGCTTCCAGTGTGCCTTGGCTCTGGACCTACCCAAATGATTTAAAGCAAAATTGATTCTGACTCACAGTATATATGCTCTGAGTTTTAAATGCAAATGCATAAATGCTGAAGTAATAGACGATGCAACACTTACACTGTAGATATACAACTTTTGCTCTCCCAAGCTCCTCTTCTGAATGACAAATATTGTCTTTAGAATCAAACAAAATGTATCAAGTATTCTTTCTTTCTCTCTTCTCTTATCAGAATATGAGAAGAAAAAGGAAACATGGTATGAAGAGTCTCTAGATAGAACATCAAATATCGAAGCATCTTACCCAGGTTTTTATGTAGGTTACTGTCTATTTCAACAATATGGAGGTAATTTCCCCAAACCTGCCACAGTCTGACTCCTCTCAAGGCTGGGCACTGGGTGCATGAAGTCAAGTCTGGACACAGCCTTTGCCTTTGCCAGTAATTGCAGAGTTGAGGAGAGGACAGGCCCTGGGCATGGTTCTAGTGAATAATTCATCAGGACGGCCACTGGCTGGGGAATATCTTTCTTCCACTGATTACTTGCTTTTTATCCACACATTTATCTTCATTAAAGACTTTGTTTCCTCTCAAATACTTGTCTCTAATTTTTTCCACTTAAAGCTATTTATTTTCTCTCCTGGCTTTGAGTTTTTAGATACACTCTTTTTTCTTTCTCTTTCTTTCTTCTTTTTTTTTTTTTTTTTAACCAATACCAGTATTAACCACAAATTCCCAATGCAATGAAAGTTTAAATCCTCAGATTACTTTTACTATTGAGATTTAACCAAATGTCACAATATTGGGTCTTGACATCATTACTATATGGTACAGACTAATGGAAATTAGACTCCAATAACTATTCTGACTCTTCACTAGGGATTTCTTTTATGTGAAGATAATGATCAGTCTTTCCTTGCCAAGGGCAGGTTTCAGTGTACAAAGCTAAACTTCTAAACAAATCAATTCAAAGTAATTTTTCAAGTGAATGTTTGATTTTTTTATATTCCAAATTTATAGAACTATATATGTTCTTAGTCAATGTAAACTTTATTTTCCTTCTCTCTGCACGTTAGTTGTATTAAGGGGGAAAAATTAATGATTTTTTTTACATTGTATGTTTTTTAAACAATTATATGCGCATGATTATTATGATTCTGTTGCAATGATATTTTTATCATATACTGCATTCTAACCTTATGATTTTATTAATGATTAATATAATTCATGAAAATATTGCCCCTGGCAATTTCTGAGTTCATTCTTTCTGATCTTTTCTTGAAGCTGGACACCATGCTGCCAGTATCTGATCCCCTATAAGAGTTTTGAAATACCATTTTAAGTTAAGTTTCTTGACTAATTTCCTTAATATCCTATACCAGTGTTAACCACAAATTAGATCTATTACTTAATATATGTCCATTTCCCCCCTCAATTTTCTCAGTTATTCTTTGTAAATAACAATTTTTATACAGTCTTCATTAGTTTCTAATTGTTCAAACTTATTTTCTTCATTACACCTGCTAACAACAATTTTAAAAAGAATTCATCTTTTCCTGCAATTTGAGAACTGATGTTCTTTGCTTATTACAGGATTTACATTATTCTAGTATATATTGTTTGGGGAATTGCTAAAAAAATCCTTTGTCTATTTTTAGCATATTCCTTGAAAACTAAAATTAGGCATTTTGAGAAAAAAAAAGTTTTTTTCTTCATTATGAGTTATACTAGAGGCCAGATGCACGAAGATTCATGTAAGAATGGGCCTTCCTTCCCTGGCTGCTGGCACTGCCTTTGCTCCGGTCAGGAGCTGCCTTTCTGCCTTCCCAAGCTGCCCAGATGCCCGGAGCAGCTGGAGTGGTACGGAACACCTGCATCATTGCCATGATTTGGTGGTGGGCATTGTGAAGGTATGGACAATTTGCATCTTACTCTTGATTAGTGTAGATAATAACATTTCATCTAAATCTTATTTAAAAAAAAACTTTCAACAGTTTTAGTTACTGAAGCTCATAACTCACTCAGCCTTTGTTTTTAACACATCTTATTGCCAGTCAGACCAGAATGCTCTATGCTCACATCCACACTAGGCGATCTTTTTACCACCTACCTCAGAAAATCCTAAGTAATAACATTTTAATTCTTTAAAAGTGACTTAGGCAATTATTGTTGTGATGGAAGATTTTTAGTCTTTTGTATTTAACATTTATTTCACCTGTAGCTTTTGTCTCTATCTTAATATTCACATCCAAATGTTAAAAATCAGATGTTTTAGCCCTGGCAGGTTTTGCTCAGGGGTTAAAGTATCAGCCCTCAGACTGAAGGGTCATGGGTTCAATTCCAGTCAAGGGCATTTACCTTGGTTGCAGGTTGGATCCCTGGACCCCTAGAGCCATTTGTGGGAGGCAACCAATCAACATGTCTCTCTCTGTCAGTGTTTCTGTCTGTCTCTCTTTCTCCCTTCCTTCCACTTTCTATAAATCTATGGGGGAAAATCCTCTGGTGAAGATTAACAACAACAACAAAAATTAAATGTTTTAAATTTAATATATATCCACAAAACTGTGTTTTTACCTCCTTTCCTCTTATCAGTTTGTACACTACAGCAGGCAGAGTCTGAATACAAAAGTCTGACTTTCACATATGAAGTAACAGTCTCCAGAAAACCCTATTAAGTCTGAGTGTAGTCAATAAGGTTTACAACATTGCTAAAAATGATGTCATACCTCAGAAGTTTAAAAACAGAACACACAATTATAAGACAAAAAGTGTCCTTTTCAACTATGTTAATTTCTACCATTCAGAAACTATGCAAAAAACTGCTCTTCTTTCCACTTCTAATTTCAAGTGTAGCTTCCTTCCCTCAATGATGGGTCACCAGAGTCCCTCCCTTTTGGCTGCAAGTCAAATGCAGGTCTCACCTGGTGCCTTTGTCAGAATGCCCGGGCCCCCTCCATTTCTATTTTCACCCCTGATTCAAGCTTGTCCTCCTTGCTCATGTAGCCTCCTCCTCCCCTCCCACCAGTTCCCTGGGCTCCCTCCTGTTTCTTTCTCGTGTTCTTACTCCCACAGCCCCTCTGGCAGGCGGGTGTCCAACCTTCCATCTGGATGAGCAGATTCTGCTTCCCTCACAGTTTCTCTCAGAATTGACAGTTTCACTGAACACAAACAAAAAACCCCAAACTAAAACCAAAACAAATAAATAAAACACTCTCTCGCTTTCTCTGTCATCCACTCAACAGCTGCTGGAGATTCAACATTTTGATGTGATTGAAAAGCTTCAAATCCCAATTCTTTAGGTTGACACAGTCCCCGGGACACGTAGTCAGAATCCTGAGGGCACAGGAGGCTGTCAGACTGAGGTCGGCTGCTTTGAGGGTGTCACTCTGTCCCCCTCAATGTCACCTGTTGGTCTACTCTTGTCATTCTGTTATTTCTGTGGAGCTGCTGAAGCTACTAGGTGGAGAGTGATGGTCAGTTCTTCTCAGATTTTCAGATGAACTCTCATTTTTCTTTCTTAACTTCTTGTGTCTGTTCCCAGCGAAGTGTCTTTTTTTTCATTTTCCTGACACCTTACAGAGCCGTTAGTATGGGTTGGTCTATGCTGGTGTGACATCTAAAATGGCTGGTTACTACCTGGCTTCCAGATCGACATTCCCACATTGCTTCCAAATTTTGGAACGAGAAACCCCTGGCTGAGACTTTGCAATCATGTGCGACACATCAGAAGCATTTCATCTGGGCCCAGAAAATCTAGGTGAGGAGAAGGGTGTCCTCACTCAAGAGCATGGAGGTTTCACTCTTCTGATCAAGGTAGTGCAACTTGGCCCTTCAGGTCTCAGTGCTTCTTACATGGAGTCAGAGTGATTTGGAGTGAGGCCAGCCCTCCTCCGACAATGTGGAAGGACTGCATTGTCTGTGAAAGTGTGAATCCCTACTTGATGGTAAATATCATGCCTAGGGTAGCTTACAGATAAAACTTTTGGATTTTTATTAATATCTCAGAGTATTTGGCAGATGCATTATTTCCATAGATACCACAGATAGAAAGTGGGTTAGGTACTCTTTCATGCATACACTGGATGCTAATGCTGTTCTAAAACAGGAAAGAACAGTTTGTGATGAAGGAAAAAACAAGTGCAGGATGCAGGGACTAATGCTGGGAGGATCCAGTGTATAGTGGAATAGAGAAATGATCTCCATTGAAAATATAACCTGCTCTGGGTGTTACAGGAAAACCCAAATTATTTAGAAAACATGATGTCTTGGAGAAACATAGAATCAGACTGAAATTAAGATGTGTGGTGGTCAACTGGGAGCTACTGGAAAGAGAGTTATTTTGACTGCCCATCATCTCCGAACCTTCCTCCATCCATATGCTTACACCACCTTGAGGCCAGGGAATTATAACATTCAGTGAGAGGAACCAGAATGACCTTTTGAACCCAATAAAGGTGCTCCTGCATAAGAGCACCCCCTCCTTCTCTCCATATTCCTAGGGAAGGTTTACTTCTTGATACAAAATGGGACCCATAGCCAAATTCTATGCAATCCAAGTCACCCCGGTACTTTGGCCACACCCCAAAGAACGGTTAGCAAGATTTCTAGAACCTTTTGGCACTGGGTCATGCCCATGTTGACATGGAGTGACAATATTGGAGCATCACACTGAGGATGAAGGATCATTCTCTTTCTCTAGCATCTAGAGAAACTCTCTCTCTAGGCCATAAATTTAGTGAGTCCTCAGTCACTGTAGCTCCTAAAACTAACAGCCACAGATGTTGGCGATGGCTATAATTGAGGAGCACATGAGCCTGCAGCATTGAGCATGCTCTTTACTTTTTCTCATGCAGGAACACCAGTCAAACTGACCCTTTGCATTGAAAGGAACCCAGGGAAGGTGCTCATTGTCTAGGAAAGAAAAGAGGACATTGCTACAAAGTGGGAACTGGACTTTCAAAATGTTTAATCAAGGTAGTAAATGGGTGACAATTTATTGTACTGCTCAATACATTTGAGGGAATACATCATTAAAATAACTTGTTCCTAATAGCTTTCTTCTTGTTTGGTACTTGCCAAAAGAAATCATCGTATTATGTTATGAAATAATATGTGAGGCTTTATTTCAATATTTTGTGCTAGCAAATTCACATATCTTTGCACTGAATCTGTCTTACCAAAGTCTTTATTAAGGAAGATTATTGAATTAAATTGATAAGTTAGTTCTTTTTACAAAAGAATAACAAAATGCAGACACTGGCAAAAAGGAATATTTATAGCTTCACTCATTGCTTAATCTAGTTTTTCAGTTGGTTTTATCAGAGTTCAGTTTTTCTTCATTTCTGGGCTCTGCCTTCAATTGGGTAGCCTTCATTCTTTGATTCCACATGGTGGTCCCCAACATTTCTAGGCTCATATATTTCCCTATTGAAGTCCACAGATGCAAGAACTTAATTCTTTTCTAATAGTCTAAAATAAACCTTATGGGGGAAATGTTATTTCCTTCAGAAAATTCACAGTACTTCAGGCATGATTCCCACCCATCACTGCTATGTAGAATGCACAAATTGGATAGTAGTATCAAGAAAAGTGGGAGTTACTAAAAATACAAGATTCAGCATTTTCCTGACAACCATATGTCTTCTTCACTCAGTCAGAATTATTCAGGTGCCTGACTTTTCAATTTGGTATCACAGTAGCTCATAGGTAAGAGGGAAAAGATAAAAGAAAAATAACTTTACAAGTGTACTAAAACACACAACTAAACTAACTGGAGCAGGGGTGAGAAAGAAGGTGAAGCTAAAATCCTGTACCTAGGGCCTCAGCCCTGAAGCTATTATAGTATCTCTGGACTCAGTGCTCCCAGCCCTGTTTGCTCTGCCTCAGGCTGGGGTTGAGCAAGCTTTTCGAAACTTCTCTTCCAGCTCAACACATCTGTCTGCTTGAGGGACCCAGGTCCTGGGGAAGTGGCTCTGACAGGCTCTTCTTACCTGCCTCAGTATTAGGAGCATGGTCGTGATGCTGGGAAGCCATGAGCTTGTTGCCCCAGGAGGAGCCCTGCTTTGTGGCTTTGATCACCTATGAGGCAGCCTTGATAATAGTAGCTTTTTATTTGATTGTTCATTAGAAATTGAGATGCATTTATGAATAGGCAACTTTCACTGCAGGTGAGTAATGGGAACAGATGGACCACACAGAAATGAAAATTTATCTTTCATGTGACTGTCTTTAGCCATTAAATACAAAGAGTACAGTAGAGAAAGAGCACATTGGGGATAACCAGGCTGTGCTTTCTCTCTCTACTGGACCTCTCTCACAGGCTGGAGGACATGCTGACTGCAGGGGCTGCCTTGCTTGCCGATTTCTGTCCCAACCTGTAGAAAGAGGTGTCAAGTGTGGGGACTCTGTGGACTGCAGGGAGTAGCACAGTCCTAGGGAACTGGCAGGCAATGCTGACTTGCTCTATGACATTAAATAAAACCCATGTCCCCTCAGGGTCTGTGTATATATTGCTAAAGCACCTCCCAGCTCTGAAATCTTATGAGTCTTTTGAACTGGATCTAAATGTCTCTTCATCATTATCACCACTGTCATGTTTTGGGCATTGTACTCAACCTTCCCATACATGATCTCATTTTTTCCACACTTCAACCTTCCCGAGTCTGAACGATAATTATCATTTCACATATTTGGATACTCTATCCCAGAGAAGTTACATGACTTGCTCTATGATTCAGCTAGAAAGAGGCAGAGCCAGGAATAAGAGCCAAGATTTCTTTCATTCTAAAATCCATGGTGCCTGCCTAGAGGAAGTAAATTTCTCTGCCAATAATGGATTTTTAAAAATCCATGTATTAATTTATGACAATCTTCCAGTCAATGTTATCTAAAATCACATACAGATTATTATGTTATTGAACTACGTATACTTTTCTCCTTTAACAATACCAGTTAGCCTATCTATAAAAGGAGAATAATGATACTGTTTGCAGCATAATTTGATGAGATAAGTTAAATTAGATGAAGTAAGAAGTGTGTGGAAACTAGCTGACACATTGCTGGCACTAAACAACTCGCAGTTCTTTTCTCCCTTCTTGATTCAACATGGGTAAATCCTAAAAAAGCAGCCATCTCTTTGATGTTGCTGTACTGAACAATTTCAGTTGGGTTTCTGATAATGATTTATTATGATTTGTAAATGAAATGACATAAGACTGGTAACAAATTCAGTATGAAATCAAATATGTCCTAGACAAAGCTCTCAAATAAACTACAGATAATATTTTGAAAGATTATATTTATTCACTGAAAGCCTGAAGGACACAACTAGAATGTGAAAGGAAGACAGATATGTCAATAAAAGTAACAACTTTCTAACAATTTAAAATGGTCAAAGAATGAACAAACAGCCTCAGAAGACAGTAAGTTTCCTATCATCTTAAATCACAGGTTAGAAAGAGGTCCTTTGTTGGGTGAGGTTGCACCTAAAGACCTTCAATAGCGAAGACTCTGTGCTTCAGAGAGCCTGTGAATCTACTAATATTTAATAGAATTTATGGAGGAGTCATAGACCTTACATTGCATTTCTCATTTTTTCACTCATTTAGGTGTGTATGTGTGTGTACACCAGGCCCTGGCCTAAGCACCAGGGATATAAGATAAATAAGATATATTCATTCTTCAGGATGAGCTGATAATCTAACACATGAGCAATACATATAAAATAGAAAATGCAATATAATTTGACTGATGCAATATTAGAAAACTGTATAAGGTATCATGGAATGCACAAGTGGAGGTAATCAATGCTTTCTCTTTTTTGGTTTAATCGCTTATTTCCTTTGATAGTTTGGCCTAATCTTTATGTTTGAACATTTTAATTCAGTCAGTAGATTTTTCTGAACAAGCTTTGGATATCTACTCTGCAGATTGCAATCATGGGGGAAAATGCTCCTCACCACCATCCAAACAGTGGGAAAGAAATTGCCTTCCTACTGTTAACTCTACCTAAAGTTACAACTTGAGATTTAGCAGTGAAGGTAGTGATTGGAGTAATGAGAAAGGTAAGCTGAATCTGGGATATGACATAGATGGAGAAGAAAGAACCAAACAATAGGAAATAGTAGAAGCTCACTGGTCTGTGTATATGCTTGGGTTGATTAGTGTCCCTAGATAGAATCAAAGCATGCACTGGTTGAGAAATGACATGGCTATGGGGATGCAAACTATAATTCTTAAATTGTCAAACACATTAAAACAATCTAGAAAGTGCTACAACCACATAACCTGAGAACGTAGCACAAATATTAATTCCTGTCCACAGCACACCTTTATTCACCTCTAGGAACTCTGTATCTTTGTAGCCCTGAGATTTAGTACAGAGGGTTAGTGGCATCCCAAATTACTCAAACGTTAGAAATTAGTACCCAGAGGTCATGTTTTTTTAAAGATCACATTTATCTAGATTGATGCTAGTCTATTTCTCTAATCTAAGAAGAACCAACTTCCAAGTGTGCTGAGAGAAAATGTTCTAATATAGCTTCCACTGGGGTTACCAGTCATCATTTGATAGAGACAGTGAAGCTTTGGACTTCACGCCATGTTTCATATTCTGCAAAGGATGTGACATAGACTAGAATAATGACTCACAGATAGAAGAAATATGATAATTAGGGCTGCATTTTACAAAAGGCATGAGCAAAGAAAATAAAACCATTGGTTTTGTAGTCACCAGATTTTAACAGCAAGCACAATTTTATGCTAAAATATTTTAGAAATGAATAGGAGGGAAAAATAAAAAACACATTTCACTAATAATAATCTATCTGTGGATAGGTAAAGATATATGAATTAACTTATTTTAAATGATTATGGAAGATGCTTAATAATGATTAGAGTTTTTTAGTGATTAGAGTTAAGAGATAATAAAAGTACATTTAACTAAATGTGTGACTAAAGGATAAGGAGCAAATCTCAGTAGTTTTGATAGGTCCAGTTTCATGTGTAAAGTTAAAGTTGAAAGGTTCTATTTGGTATTTATACTGACTTAAACATTTTTTTGTGTGTGTTTGTTACTATGAAAGTGATTAGGACATGTAAGCAAACAAAAAAAGAGTAGAATAAAAATCACCACCAGAGGTCACCATTGCAAACATTATTCCCTATGATTTCAGTCACAAACTCTAGCTGTAGGGTGAGGTGAGTCCCAGACAATAGAAATTTTTTACCTTATTTTTAAAATACTCAGAGACTGTCAAGGATCACTCAATATGCCTTTGAAGTTATGAAGCTATGAGTGCTGTCCACTGTGTAGATGAAGGGATGAGAATATAAGGTCATGTGATATGAAAATGAACAACAGTCCAAATAGAAGCCCAGGTTGTTCCCTTTCACAGGACTAATGTGATTCCCACATGCAAAGGTTTTCTTTTTGGGAGTCCTATAGGTTATACTTCAATGAGGAATATGTTGAAAGGTATCACAAAATAAAGAAAATACCTGTATTTTCAAAGTAATAGCTATATGCTTTATAAATATTTCTGATAGTCATGTTCCCCTAACTGTTGAATACAGTATCCTTTTTGGTGAAGAAAAGTCAGTTAACTCTGAGTTTTCTAACTCTTACTCATTATTATAATGATGCCCTATGGGTTAGAAGGATATAAAGCCTTTAAAAGTTGCCCTTAAAAAGAGTGAGTTTTATATAAGCAAGAGGGGAAAACAGTGGTTTCTGAAATTGGTCTCAATTTCCCGCCCCCAGCCATTGGTAATTGAGGTGGTTTTGTTGAAGTAATCAAGGTCTTTTGACATTGATTGTACTTGAAAACTCCATGATCAAAAGTAGGCATTTGTAACGTGGTTAGAAAGGGGGTTTTGCAGACTGTATAATAATTTTGTTTGTGAGTCTATGTCTATTGACACTCGTCCATGAGATTATCATCATAACCACTCACAGCAGCTATAGCAAGTACCAGCTCCACACTGGTTTCCCAGCCTGGTGGGAAATGCCTTAAGGACTGGAAGAAATGTGATCTGCTGTCTTTAACAATATTAAATCTACACCACACAAAGCAATGTTACTATGTTTAGCACTTATTATAATCCTTTTCTTAATTAACTAAATTCACAACCATGCCACTTGATTTTTATCAAAACATCTTAAATGTCTCATAATCCAGACGAGTTCAAGAATGAAACACTGGAACTTTAATCTTAACCTGTGCATAGTGTATAACATTTTCAAGTTGTTTTTTGAGAGCTTTGAAAACTGGTCATGAGGCTTGAGTATTTTAAAGTAGGCTTATTTTCAAAAGCCCAATCTTTAATTTCTTTCTTGAACGTCTTTTAAGTAGCAAGAAAATTTTAATTGAATTCAAACAGCATCTTTAAAGATATAAAACTCTCTGTAGGATTATGAATGCCAATAATAAAAATTTGAATAAAGATGAATAAATAAAACCAAAATAGAAAAATAATTATTCTTTATCCTCCAGAGAAGTGAAAGACCACTGAGAAATTTAGTTAATAAACATCTAATGAATACCTACTTGAAAAGTTGTTGGAAGAATACCAAGAAGTAACATAGAGCCATTGTCAACAAATAAGATATTAATAATTTAAAGTAATTACACACACACACACACACACACACACACACACACACACACACTAAGCCTAAGTGACTATTATGTCACTCCAGAACTATGGACAACCAGTCACTATGATGCACGCTGACCACTAGGGGATAGATGCTCAATGCAGGATCAGTTAAGTTCCCACAGTGGGAGTGCAGCTCAGCTGACTGATCTGTTCAGGGACCCCACCAGCCCAGGAGCAGCCACTCCCTCCCTCAGTAGTCCTGCAGATTCAATCTCCGGAGGATGGGCCAGGCACCAAAGGACCAGTGCCAGTGGCAGAATCCCGACAGCACTTCAGACCTCCTGGAAATTGGCCTCCACGACTACAGCTGCTTCCCCTCCCTGGATGCTCCACAAAAAAAAGGAACAATATAAAAGTGGCTGCCAGGTGGCTCCCAACAATTGACATGAATGTCAGTGGGACAAATCTGGATCCCGGGCCTGCAAGGACGTCCCACTACCCGCCTGGAGGGCCCATCATGTCCCGGCCTCCTCCTCCCCTAGAAACCCCACCTTGTATACAAATTTGTGCATCAAGCATCTATTGTTTATATAATATTATAGATTATACATTATTCATTGGTAAACTGTTTATTGAGCACCTAAAGTTACCAGACAATGGGGAGTACACTGGAGAATCAATAATACCAATAATGGTCATTTTAATAGTGATAGCAGCAATCTTTTATTAAGAGCCTTTTATGTGCCAGGCATGTTAAGTCTCTAACACAAATGTTCATATCTATTTGCAGAGCAGGCCGCTAAATTTTAATCCATTTGGCTCAAAAGATGCTCAAATAATACCATATTATTTTTCATACAAAGACATACAAGACAAATCTGTTTTCCTTTGAAGATCACAAATTATAAAGGTGAGGCAGACATATAAATGGTTACAAAACACTGTAATAAGTGCTATGGTGCAGATGTATCTATAACATAGTATATATTAGGGGGAAGGGTCTGTCTGATGTGGGCCATTCACAGAAGAGGTGAAAATGCACATTTTGAGTTGCAATATGACAACACTTTTAAAAAAAATATCACACATTTTCTTTCAAGTTCTCACACAATTCAATGCTTTCCTTTTGTCCTAAATTTATATAGTAAAATCTCATTTTTTAATTCCACCTATCTCAAAATTTGTAATAGTTATGTGGCTGGTTGAAGTCTACCTTCGTACTACCTAAGTAAATTAATAGGGTGAAAAGGTCTTAGGGGGGTATTTAATGTACTGGAAACAAACCAATTGCAAAGCACTTTAATTTTAACAGCCACCATTTTGATGTTTTAATTGCAAGCAACCTATGTTTAACTCTTGAAGGAGTTTAACTCTTCATTAAAGACTATCTAAGCAGGTCTTATCTTTGGCAACACTTGGTTAATACCTTGTTTCCCCGAAAATAAGACATCCCCTGAAAATAAGACCTAGCACAACTTTGAGAGAAAAAATTAATATAAGACACTGTCTTATTTTAGGGGAAACAGGGTAGTAACATTAACCTATGTGTTGATTTGAAAGTAGTAGACAAGTATTTCATGGAATATTCTAGAACCCATATTTTTAACTTCTGTAAAATTCTCTTCAACGAGAGTATTAATTAGCGAATTTCATGTCCTTTTTGTTCTTTGGAAAGGAGGACCATCTATTGCAAAAGTAATGAAATTTGTGCTTAATCATTTATCCATGCAGCAACTTTGTGCCAGTCTTCAAAATTGCTGTGTGCCCCAGTTTCCCTTCCTTTAAAACACAATAGTGATTTCTTGGGGAGCAATTAACTTCTTCCTCACTCAGTAACATGCAAGTTTTTCTTTATAAGTGAAAATAAAGGAGAAGTTAGGATCCTTTATAATTTCTTTGGGGGGATGCCATCAAGTCTGGAAAATGATGTATACTTCTTGTGCTATTTTGTAAAGAGCTTTATAAATGATTCTGCTGGAGCTTTTTTAAAGAGAGAGACCTACTGAAAATATGTCTATTAAAGCAGGTGTCCTTTGGTTCTGGCTTGAGTGACTGAGTAGAGGTTGCTCACTGTCGCTGCTCTGGAGAAAGCAGCTTTGGTTTGATGGAGGTGAGGACAGTATGCAGAAAAGTAAATGTAATTTAATTAGTTTATTAAGGAGTTTAGCTATGAAAGAAATTTAGAAAGCTTGGATTTCAGGGAAATGAGGAATAAAGAGGATGGAGAAACAAGATAGACAGGAAATACGGACTGGGCAAGGCATGAAAAGGAGTGAGATTTACATCATAAACCTGGGACAGAACAAGAAGTGACTCTGTCTAAGGCAGATGACTTGAGCAATTAGGCTGGGTACATGGTGTAGATGTTTTCCCGCAGGTTGATTGGCAGGGAGATATGAAGGCTTATATTATAGGAGCTTTCAGGGTTTGAATTAGCCATTGGGGGGGGGGAGGGGAGAAAGAGAAAGGACCTGATAAAAGACAGAAAAGGCTTACTCAGGAGTTTTGAGGGCCCATCTGACCTTGAGATAAGTAACTTGAAGTGACACCAGTCTCTTCTATTGTGAGATCTTCCTTCCAACATTGCTTAAGTTCCATGAAAAAGTTAATGTGCAAATTGTGGCAAGACAGGTGCAGAAATCTGATGATGCTGGCAAGAAACATGTTGATATAATAAACCGTGGGGTCTAGGCTGGACATGGAAGTATGTGGGAGATTATTCTCCACAATCTGGCATTCCTGCACATCTTCTGAGCAAAGGGTATTAATAACTTGCCAAGGATGTTTGCACAGTAGACAGGTATGGGGCATATAGAAATAGCGATTCCCTCCATAAACATTGAGGGCTTTCTCTTCCTGAATGTCTCCTTCCCATCCCTAGAGGTGCTCTTGGAAATAAAGACAATGTCACTTTTTGGAGGGAGAGAGTGGCAGGTTTGCCAGGGTGTCCTATATAAGATCAGGATCTCCTTATCTTGGAATTTCTCAACTGTGACACCAACTTATTATGTGTGTAGTATCCACTGTGGGCCTGCCTTTGCATTGCACCTCAGGACCTAGGGTGTGCCATGCCAAGGGTTCGGTGAGCCTGAGCTGGGGTGATGAAAGATGGAGAAATGATAGACAAAGAGAAAAAGCTGGGTCTAGGTGGATCTTCTGTGCCTGGCTGAGGCCACAGAACAGGTCCAGACTGTAAGCTGATGGTTTATTTTATAGTCAGGGACAAACAAGGTAGTTTACAATGTTCTTGTAAGTTTCACTTGTTTTGGCAGCACTTGCTGCCCCTCCCTCAGGCCACCTGCTACCCAGGAAAGATCTATGAAGCAGTTACAAGATCAAGCTTAATTATGCTTAGAGGACTGTCCCCTCCTCCAAGCTGAAACTTGTTTACGACTTTGCCAGTAGGTCAGTCCAGGGCTTAACCCTATAACTTCTTCCTACACTGGGGGTTGTGGTTGAACATTACAAACATGATATCCAGGCCTCTTGCGCCATAAGCAATAAACCGTCTAAGTTCATTCAGTTTAGCTTTCTTGGCTGCATCCATAGACGTGTGACAGGCCACACTATTGCTGGTAAATTGCTGAGGCTTAAAGGTTATTTGATGGCTTGACAAAGTGAAGCCAGGGGAGGAGAGGCCAATTATGGAGTGGTGTGAAAAAGGAAAGGGGACCTACTGGGCGTGAAGAGCATTGTGAGTGCTAGGTAGGAAACAGTAAATGCCCAGAAGTTGCTAAAAACGAAAAAACAAACAAACACACACCACAAAAAACAGTATGATATGGGGAGATTGTGCAGAGCAGGAGCTGAGATTTAGATTCAATCTCAAATGATGTGTACATGGACAATGATTAACAGCGATGGTGCTACTTCAGGGTGGGTGAGCGGATAGTAACCTGGAAGTGGAAGCTGGGGAGTAGCCTACCAGGCTCCATATGGAAGAGCTTTAATTGTGGATTAAAACATTAAATTAAGCTTCAGGGTTCACTTGTTTGCACCCTAGTTCAGCATCCTCTGAATGCTTGTTGGATCATCTCCTGTAGGGATGGATGTTGCCTCTGCCCAGGCAGACTTCTTGCTGCCTTCTGTGCGCGTGCGCAGTCGCTCACCTCACTTGGTGAGTTGGGCAGTGCGGGGAAACCAGGAAAGATCACATCCTGGGCTTTGGTTTTCACCTGTGTGCTGCCCACTGAGCTCAGGCTCAAGCTTTGGAAAGATAGCCCCCCTCTCCTCTAGTCACATACATTTCTTGTTGCCTCCTTTCTCAGGTTACGATAAAGTTACTATAGACCTCCTGCCCCTCCAAATAGGGGAAGTGAGAGAATATGGCATTTCTTTTTGTGACGTTCCAGGTTGTAGTAATGTGCTTTTTGAGATGCACTAACTGCTTCAGTGTCTGGAATCCTAATTCTTAAACAAGGAGATTAAAGGGATTTGCTATTTAATTGTGTAAAATGAAGTGCTACATCTGAGTTTGACCTTATTAAACACACACACATACACACAGAGACACACACACACACACATCTTGAGCAAAAATAACTATTTAAAAATTTTGATCTTTATAGGTGCAGAGACATATCCCTAAGGGGGACAAGTTTACAAAGCTGCCTTGAAGACAAAGGACTTGGAATAACTTAGAGTTGTTTTAATAAGAGAAAATGTTTCCAGGGCTATATTTTGGTTTAGCATCTGTGTCATTGAATTATTTGTTGGTTTTAACAACAATATTGTACTTCCTTTAGAACTTTGGAGTTTTTCTACGTTTTCTAATTCGAGAAATTCATTGGGTGGTTTGAGAATTTTTTTTATTGCTTATTGGGTTCTTACTGTTTCTATGAATGTGAACTATAACATTTTAATTTTAACCAGGATGCATATTTCCGTGAAAGCTGCTTTTTAAAAAGTTTGACTAGGTTTATTACATTTACTGTAGTAAAATTCTCCCCTTCATTTTATTCATCCTCTGGAAATGTCATTAGGGGAGAAAACTAAAAGAGCAAATTAAGATATCTGGGGAAACAAGCTGCCCTTGCTTTTCTTCTGGATGAATTATACAACAAGGTTACTCTCCCAATTAGATAATGTCTTGGGAGATAACCGGCCACTTTCTAAATACAAGCACATTTGAATTTTAAAATATTAACTCTATAAAAGGTGATGCTTTTTCAATTTCTGGGCTAAGTGTTAAATGGAATAGGCCAGTCTAGGTGTGAAAGTACCATAAACACATGTCAAGAGACTTATGCAACAACAACTACAAATATAAATATACATGCATGGGTATTACATAGGTAAAACTTTGCATGACACTTAATGTATTTTTATTTGATCATTTTATTGTTGAGTCATATTTATTTTCTTTAATGTAGGGTTTTTTGTTTGTTTGTTTGATTGATTTTTTTTACTACAATGACTTCATTAATATTTTGGGGAGGGAATTCACAGGAATAATCGTATGAGGTTTGTCATTCTTAGGCAAGACAGAGTAGATGTAATATTGTTAGGACTGGAAATTTCTAAATATTTTAACTTATGATTTTTCCCAAAATATATCCACTTTTTATAGGTATCTAATGAAATAAACACAGATTTTCAAAAATGTAGTGACTAAGATATAAATATAATAAATATATTTGAGTTTTTAAACTCAAATTATAAACAAGGCCCTTAGCTTTTCATTTTGAAAACTTTTCTCCAGCTTCTTTTTTTTTTTAACATTATAAAGATATTAAAATATTTTATACACTTTCAAAACTACTTTTAAAAAAATGTAATTTTGGGAAGAATTTACATTTTATAAATCTTAGTCTTCATTCAGCCTGACATTGCTGGAACACAGTATTTGTTTCTGTAAGAATGAATTGCTTCATTATGAAATAAGGCTTTCTCAGTATCAGCCCTACAGAAATATATTGGTTACAGCGAAAATGTATGGCTATGCTTACCCTAAAACATACAGACATTAAAAAACTGTATATTGGATTTGGTAACAATGTATGCTTTCCAGTGGATTCATGTGGCTTTCAGCAAGAATGTATTGATTTCATTAAAATGTGCTCCTTGAGATAAACAAAAATTCAGTAAAAATGCATTGGTTTCTGTTAAAGTTCATTGACTTAAGTGAGGAACATTACACTGTTATTGGGTAGCCTCAGGGTTTGGTAAGTATCGAATGGAGAAGTATACATAAGTAATAACAAAGGCTGGGGAAAACAAAGATATTATGAACCATATAAAAATGTAAATATTCAACACACATTATTAGATTGAATTTTCTCACAGGCACTAAGAGTTGGCTCAAGTGCTTTCCACAAAGTCACTTCAACCTCCATGCATTCTGAATTCATAGGAACTCAAGTAAAGTGATTCACAGAAGAAATTCTGGTTTTCCCCTCTGTTTAAATTACTCCCCAGGAAGACATTTGACCTTTAGGATGCTCTTCAAGTCACATGTCTAAAAATTTCCACTTAAAAAAAAACAGAGGATGGTCCTTCAACAGGTTAATACATTGTTGCCCCACAGGACCTAAAATCTTTGCAGAAAATAGGCCACACTCAGGGAATACCCAGTTGAGTGTGTTCAGTCCCATATTGCATGCTCATACTGGTTGTGGGAAAGAAAGAAAGAGAAAGAAGAGGGTGGAGGGGTAAGCATAATTAACCCTATTTATTCATAATTTGGTTTCTAGACAAACAAAACAGATCCTAAGATTCTTTGGGAAAATTATATTTAAACATGTTAATTATAAAACCATGTAGTTTTAATACAAGCAGAATATAGATAGGTGCATTCTATTTAGGGAAATATTTTCCTCTTTATTATCCTACATAATAAAAGTGTAATATGCAAATTGATTGAACAGCAGAATGACCAGTTGCTATGATATGCACTGAACACCGTGAGGCAGATGCTCAATGCAGGAGCTGCCCCCTGGTGGTCAGTGTGCTCCCATAGGGCTGAAGTCTGGCAAGTGCAGCAGTGGTGGTGGGGCCTCTCTCACCTCTGTGGCTGTGCTAAGGATGTCCAGCTGTGGCCTAGCCATCAGTTGCATATCCCCTTAGGGCTCCAGGACTGCTAAAGGATACAATCCAGGTTGAGGGTTCCCCACCCCGCCTAGTGCATGAATATCATGCACTGGGCCTCTAGTCATTTACTATAACCTGAGCCATATAAGACCAGAGAAGAAAAACTTAAAACAAGGATAAACAAAAATTAATTGAAATCACTTAATAAGCTATCATTCATGAAGGGTCACTATTATGTTGTACCTTTTTATAACAGAATTCTTATGATTCATAACTATTAATATATTTATTTCTTTTAAAACAAAATGGAAATTATATTATCCTGGAAGCCCGATGCATGAAGATTTGTGCAAGAATGGGCCTTTCTTCCCCTGGCTGCCGGCACCACTTTCACTCCAGCTAGAGCCGCCTTTTCACTTGGGCCTGGAGCTGCCTGTCCCCATTCCCATGCTGCCCAGAGGCCCAGAGCAGCTGGAGCAGTGCAGAACACCTGTGTCATTGCCACGGTAACAATGTGAGAGTCCCACCCTGCCCCCCGCTGCTTGGAACCTGCATATGCAAATTAACCTCCCATCTTTGTTGAATTGATTTACATACTCACTACTGGCTGGCGGGCATTGAGAAGGTATGGTCAATAATTTCAATCTTACTTTTATTAGTATAGTTGGACTTTGTTCTAAATGATTTTTTTAATGTATACGAGAAACTGCACAAAACATCAGTATACAGCTAAATACTGCTATCTGACCAAGATTGCCTTAAGGTTCTCCTCAGCTTTTTTTTTTTTTTAATAATATATTTTTATTAACTTCAGAGAGGAAGGCAGAGGGAGAGAGAGAAACATCAATGATGAGAGCCTCTTACATGCCCCCACTGGTGCTCCAGCCTCAACCAGGGCATATGCCCTGACCCAGAATTGAACGGGTAATCTCTTGGTTTCTGGGTCACTGCTCAATTGCTGAGCCACATCTGGCTGGGCTGATTAAACTTTAGTTAGATAGGTTTCTTGCTGGCTATAAGCCCCTGGCCTCTCTTTTTTACTTTAGAAAACTGGCAATTGTAAATTCTTTCTCTGCTTCTTTGATATGAAAATCTTCAACCCAGGAATGTCAATCTAAGAAGTACTTGACAGTCATATTTTGAAATATAATCATCTAGAAAGACAGGGCCCCTTCTCCCAGTAGGAGCCTAACTTCCATAATTGCCAATTAGGAAACACAGATGGTCTAATCACACTGACCAATCTTTCCACTAGCACCCGCCAGTAGTTACCCAGGAGCTCCCAGTGTGATAGTCTTGGATAAAGTCTTCTTTGCCTGTTTAACTCCACCTCGTGCAATTTTCTTTGACATACCCAGGCACACACCATTTGGATGAGGAATTACCATGTTGACAGTGTCCTGAACCCCTGCACGTGCTTTCATAACCAAGTCCCCCCATTCTATCAAAGTTTGTCCATTATCTGGAATTTCATGCTAATCCAAGTCTTTACTTTTACTCTACCTTTTCTTTACACTTTTATTCCTAAGTGTGCATTTCTATATGCTACTTAAATTTCAATTACCTTTAAAATGTGTTTAATTGGAAACAAAAAGCAAATATTTCAGACTGGCTTCTTTTGTCCACAACCATGTTTGTGAGATCAATTCCCAGTGTTACATAGAGCTATAATGTGTTAATTACTGTGAAGTATTCCATTGAATGAATATGTCATCATTTATTTATACACACTACGGATAGACATTTGGGTTATTTCTTGTTTAGGCTATTACAAATAATATTGCTATGAACACTGATAGATCCTGTAGCATGTGTGACTTCTTTATGATACCTATCTAGGAATGGAATTAAAAGGTTTTGTAATCTAATACAAAAGTTAATAACGGATCTTCCTTCTTTTCTCCTTTCCTCCCTCTTTCCTCACATTTGTTCCCCCTCACCCCAATCCTATACTAAAGAACTAATGTGCAAATTGTTGTCACACTCTGTGCCCTCATGCTGGGGCTGGGGGACCTGAGGCTGCACCCCCTTCCCACCAGGGCTTGACGGGGGATCTGAGGCAGGGCCCCCTGCCCAGGGCCAGTTGGGTCTGGGTCTCATGTGATTTGGAGGTGTGCACAGGTGGTGGTGGGGGACTTGATTCTTAGGTCCCGGACTCTGACAGGAGGGAGATTTTAATATATATTTTACTAATTTTCTTTCACCTCTGATGCTCCTATTATAAAGAAAGGGAAAATAGCACCATTAAAATTTTTCTGATAATTTCCTTTTAATGCCACAAATTTTGTGCACTGGGCCACTTTCATAATCATTTAGGTATGAAGTTCTTTGTCATTCTTGTGATCCATTGAGTTTATTGAATCTGTATAGTGGTCATTCACTGTTTAAAAAAAAAAAAGGCCATAATTCTTTCAAATATTGTTTTCCAAATTCTCTCTTTTAAAGTAAATTCAACCTTAGGACTTTTTTTTTTATTGTATTGTCCTGGTTTCTTAAGTTCATGCTCTCTCATTTTTCTCCTCAACATTTTGTTTCTTTGAGCTTTATTCTGGATCTCTCTTGGTGTTCATCCTATTTCCTTAGTTCTTATTTTTTTCAGTTTTAGAATTTTATTTTGTTTTTTTCCAAATCAGCTCTGTCCTTTTAAAAGCAATGTTCCAGTTCTCTGCCAAAATATTTAAACTTATCATTTTTATCTTTCTGAACACAGTAAGCATAATTATATAAAGCTGGTGCTTAATTATCTGGAATTCTTGTTTGTTTGGTACTTTCTGGTTCTTTCACATCATCAAGTTCCTGATTAGTCTGCTTGTCTTTGATTATGAGCTACACATTTTATTTGCAAATTTGTTTGTAGAAATAATTGGAGGCCTAAGATAACAGATACACATCTTGTCTGAGGGATTTCATTTCCTTTCGTCTTGGCTTTCCACATGGCTTCTGCTTGTAGAATATATTGCGCTTCCTCTCCGCATGGAAGTAATATCCCTACAGTGCAAGCAAGTGAAGGAAAAGGACATGGAGCCAGATCAAAGATGTGTCAATTTTTATTACCTAGGTTCAGAAATCCTATAACATCACTTAGGTTATATGCCATTGGGATAGATTTAAAGGGAGTAACATAGTTCCAACATACTATTATCATTGGAAGGAATTAGATAAATGTACTTATGTTGCTATCTTTGACTAGATAAATATTATAACCATTTTGAAATACATATTACCAGGATCAATCTAATATTTTTTAAGTTTGCTATCTTATGATCTCAGGATTTACTACTGTTGAATATTATTAGATATTATAGGTACTTTCTGAGGGGCAAACATCCACACCCTGTCCACTGTATTTTTAATTTATTAAGGAACTGGGGATGTTTACTCCCAGTTTTAATTTTTAATATGGTGAACACAGCCTTCTTTACTTCTTTACATGTATATACATGTACCTGGGTTGCAGGTTCAATCCCTGGTCCCTGTTGGGGCATCTGCTGGAAGCAACCAATTGGTTGATGTGCCTCTTTCATATGGACATATCTCTCTCTCTCTCTCTCTCTCTCTCTCTTTCTCTCTCTCTCTCTCTCTCTCTCTCTCTTTCTTTTCCTTCCTTCCATTCTCTCTAAAAATCAATGGAAAAAATATAATCAAGTGAGGATTAATAGAACAAACAAACAAAATACAATGTGTCTGTTCCTTAAAAAGTTAAACATACACTTAACATATTATTCATCTATTCTACTTTACTCTTAGGATTTCCCCAAGATAAGTGAAAGCACATGTTCAGTTGTATATGATTATTTGTACTAATCAAAAATAAGAAATAACTCTGATGTTCTTGAGTCAGTGAATGGAAAAAGAATTGTAATACATTTGCCCAATGGAATATTCAGAAGTAAAATAAGAATTAATTATTGATACATGTTAATACACAAATGAATCTCAAAGTAATTTTGCTCAGTAAAAGAAACCAGGCCAAAATCGAAAAACTTATTCAGAATTAAGTATAGAAATACAAACAGAAGTATAGAAAAATAAACTGATCTATGGTGATAGGTTGTCTGAAGATGGGAGGAGGGGCCAAAGGAGGCTTACAAAGGGATATGAGGATATTTTAGGGAGCTATTGTGTTCAGTAACTTGATGATAATGACCCTTTCAAGGTGCATATATATGTCTACATTTATCAAATTGGGCACTCTCCATATGTGCAATTCATTGTTACTTATTCTCTAACAAAGCTGCTAAAAACTTGTTTTAAGTCACAATAAATCTACTGAAATGATAAAACCCAAGTTAATAACACCTTCTGCAGTTGAACCATAGGCCAGTAGAGAGGGTGGAAGAATTTGTTGCCTATAAATTTTAAAATACATACTTATACCAGATATAGTTAGTGCATATGTATTACATGAAGACTTTCTTTAACATTAGGTGGATGTACTATAGCCTTTGCCCATTGTGGCCCAACTTCCTCTTTCACAAATAGTTGGTTTAGTTTTTGTATTTTTCAGTGACCTATGGTCATCACTATAGTTTCTGAAAATTTCTTTAAGAAAGCAGTTTCTGACACTAAGGTACAGTTCCCCTGTTTTAATACAGAACATTTCATTGCATTTTATTCCTACTGTGTAGGAGGGAATTGAAAATCTTCTAGTATGAGAGAAAAGCTAGCAGATAGAAGATGTAAGTCATGAGGTAATAAACTTTGATCATAACCAATGGAATGAGGCATTTATGGCAGCTACCAAAGGGTAAAATTGTGCCTTAGCTACAACTTTTAGAGGTTAGTACTTTTTTTTTTAAAGGCCTTTAAAATTTAATGAGAAATACATTTAATTTGCACCAACTAGTTTTATTGTTCATGCCAATAATTCATATTTATTTCCAATTTTACTCACAGTAGCCTGCAAAAATGAAGCATGAAAAAATCCAAAAATTTTCTAATGTAAAAAAATCACAATTTGAAGACTTTCAGTGAAATTTGGGTTCCAGGAAGACAAGTTGCATGCCTACTGTTCTATGCTCTGTGATTATAAATTCCAAGAGTTCAGAAAATTTGCCCCTGGTCATTGTAGAGCTGAAAAGCTTTCTGTTGTCATGGAAATATTTTGAATTCTGACTCAAAGGACAAGCACTTCTACTTTGCTCAGATTATGACAACAATCTACCTGAAATGTATCCCTCTGTTCACCCTCTCTGTCTGTGAACACTTTGTGAGCTGTGTAGTTTGTGGTGGAGTTCGGGAACTCATTTATGTGTGTGTGAGAAGGACATTCTGCTGGCCAGGCGAGGAGCCAGGGGACTCCTTCTGCTATTCAATGCACATTAGCAGTAGGAGCGTTCTTTGTAAGCCCCTTGGCCTTTGCGCCCTCAAAAGGCATGCTCTCTTTGTGCATAGATGCTCCAGCTAAAGGATGTTTCTAGCCAAGAGCATCAGTGATGACCAGCAAGGCAGTGGGGACATAATGGGAGTTCAAACTGCATTTTTAGAACCATCTACACTTGCTGTTGTTTATAGAGTGAACTATTGACTGGGATGAATGTTTCCAGGAAAGGCCATTTCTGTTGTAAAATTTCATCAGAATTTAAACCCTTCTGAGGTTGACCCACTTGAAGTTCACTGTTTGGTTCTGGCCTCTTATTTGACAGTTAATTACAGGAAGCCTGAACTGTTTGACCGTGTGCCTTCAGACTAGTTCAAATTCTCCAACAAAATAAATTTAGCTTCACTTCATCGGAATTAAAAGGTTGAGGCTTTCATCAAGAAACTGGACTCTGCCCCCTGTTTTGAAAACTGAATCATACATTGGGACATCATTTTTCTCTCTCTCTAATACCCAATTGCTAAAACAGTGAAAAAGAAGCAGAAAAAAGTCAGGTGAAAAGAAAATCACTCACTAATTACTAGATGTACTGTTCTGCAGTTCTAGTTTCAAGAAAAAATGCACAGCCTGTATGTCAAAGGGGAAATGAACTAATTTTGAGGCTGTTCTTGTGTTTGTATCTGTAAATTGTACCCAATGCTTCTGAGAACCAGGCCTAGAGAGAAGAAGCAGTGGGGACAATGAGTAGATATACTGTCATTTGCAGGTACTCAGCTCTCCCTGGTAACCTAATTACAGACTCCTTTCATGAAGAATTCCTTTTGAAAGTAATGAAAGTGCTGTATCCAAGATGCTAATGAAAGAGTTCATTTCCAGGATGTCTAACTTATAAGGTCTTGTCTTTCAAAGGAAAGAGAATAAAAATTAGTATGGAAGACCAACCATAGGCCTGCCTTTGGGCTTAATGGTTTTCATTTGAGACCTGAATTCCTCCTATCCCTCTTCTGTCTGTGAGCATATAAACAAAGTCACCTTAAGCCAAACTTGGGCAGCCTTTTAGATCTTATGCACCTGCACAAAGTCAGGCCCCTTTTCAAGGTTATTTCCCCCCTATTAACTGAGGATTCCTACAGGCTGTCTTTCAAGCTCTCATGTTTGGACTGTTAGAGATGAATATTACTTACAATATATGAAGACTCACCTAAAGGTAAAATTTTGGTCTTTTTCTACCATTTTATTTACCATAGACCAAATGTTTGTGTCCTTCCTAAATTCCTATGTTAAAACTTAACCCCAAGTGGTGATATTGGAAGATGGGGCTTTGTGAGCGATTGTACTCTGATATATGACACCTAGGAAGCTCCCTAGTTTCTTTTGTATTGTGAAGACACAGCAGGGGCACTGCCATCAAGAACCAGGAAACAGGTCCTCACCAGACACTGAATCTGAATCCCCTGGCACCTTGATCACCTTAACTTCCCATTCTCCAGAACTGTGAGAAGCACATTTCTATTATTCATATAACTATGCATCCCTTTATAGTAGTACTAAGAGACAAAGACATCTTTCTACAAATGTTAGAAAGAAAGGAGAGAGAGACAATGAAAAATGTCTCATTATATAATCAGGCAATGCATTTTTGATATACATTTCAAAATTTGTATTCTCACGTCTTACACATTTTTTATATTTCATCTAAAAACACAGTTTCATTACTACATTGACTGAATACCCCCTCCTCTACCAAAATGATAGTCAGAATCATTGAGGGCAGCTCCTAGCAGAAAAATGTATTTTTTTCTTTCTCTGATTATTTAGTTAGAATTTATATATGTATCAATGAGACTTAGACATTCTCACAGAATCTATACTTTGAGATATTTTGCTTCCAGAGGATTTTGCCAAGTTATTCATAGAAGAAAACAGAACCATAAAGGTCTGAAAACTCATTGACAAATATTTTCCCCTGTGTTCTAAGGCCTACATGTCAGTAATAGCAGGGACTATATTTAAGGGATAAAGTAGTGTTCCCTTGTAAAATCAATATCTCTCAATTTAGTGTACATAACTCTCCTCTGTCTTTGATTGATGTCATTCTTTGTCATTTTGGTAAACCTCTATGGTAATTCATCTTTCATAAGAAAGAATGGAAATAACTAGAATGGAAAATAGCTTTAAACATTAGTGAAAATTAATTAGGAAATATGACTTATTTGAGAAGAAAATATTTTAAGTAAAATATTTTTTATTATTTCTGAATAAAGTAATGTGTTCCTAGAAGACTTAATGGAAACATATTATTTGTCACAACTAAAATCTATTCAGTTTAATTCAGCATATATTGCTTAAGTAGTTATGCTACCACTGTAACTAGCTAGTTATTAATATTACCTTTGCCCCAAATCCATTAACTGTTATGGTGCTTTTTGAAATCATACAGATTCAGGTTTATAAGGGGTAATGCAGCTCTTCTGAAGCATAGGGCAGGCATTACAGTGCAGGGAGACTTTGAGTAGTTCGTTAGTGAAGTGAGACCATTGGTTACTTAGGTATTTGGGGAGCCCACAAGTAAGACCCCACTGTGATGAAAAACTGATCAATCTAAATTTAACTGCTTTGCTTCATTGTGTAGGGTTGCCTGCCCTCTGACTTAGAGCAACTAAATTCATATGGAACTGTCATGTCTATAAATAAAGATAATAGGGAGGAGATAGGTGTCAAGAGAGTTGATGCTCAGAAGAGCTTGAGCAAACCTTCTCATGTGCACATCTAAGGACACTCTTCCTGCATGGCTAAACATGCACACTTGGGTATCATGAGTTAATTTTTAATAAAGAAAACTGTTAGTTTCTAAAAACAACAATTAAACAAAGTGCCTAGGAGAAAGGACCTATGGGACAGACACTTAGAATGTGTTTTTATTCACTTTAGCTTGGCATTTAAGTCCTCTACAATTTGCTCATATATTAGTTGTTCCCAAATGTGGCTGCACATCAGAATCACCAGGGGATTGAGCCCTAATTCTAAACCAAATGATCAAAATATCTAGAGGTGTGATCCTAGAGTCTCTGTTTTTTTTTTTTTAAGCTTTTAATAGATTCCAGTGTCTAACCCAGCACTGTTCTAAAATACCTCTTCAACCTTGCTATATACCTATCTATAATTACAACTCATACACCTTTTCTTTAGGAAAATTGACATATATATTTCCTTTACTAGCCTCTTGCCCCATCACTCTGCATCCTTTTACTTTAGTAATATTCATCTGCTCAAATACTCCCAACCTTTCATGCCCAGATGCTGTCTCACACATCTTTCTTGATTGTCAGGGTAGAAGTGATGGGTAGAAGTGATGTCTCCCTTCTTGGAGCTCCAGTGACAATACTGTGCTACTTTTAGTCTTTGCTCCTTGGAGGCAGGGCAGGTCCATGAATTAAACCACTTTGTATTAGTCAGAGCTCTCATCAGTGTTTGATATTCAAAATATTTTCACTCTATGAATGATAATTAATTAAAAAACTATGCCATCCAGAAAATTACTTTATTTTTAAGAACAATAAAGAGGGCAAGGACTCAAAGATATCAGAAGCCAAAATCTTCACCTCTTTTGTTTGACATTTTTGTTTTAATGGATAATTTATTGGCAAGGATATCTATATTCACTAATAAATTTCCACTCGTTAAGTCTCTTTTTCTGGCAAAAGATACTTGTAATGTACTATATTTTAAGTAATGAATGAGAAATATGGTCTCTGGTAGCAAGTAGCTAGCTAGAGGGGCTGACCCTAGATATCTGTGCTAGCCTGGGACCTGTGCTCTGCCAGCAGCATTTCTTATGAATGTGCCTCAGCCACGTGTATTCTTAAGACTCAATATCAAAGGCATATAGAGCCTGTGGGATTGAAAATGTCTGTTATCAAAAAAGTGATGGTAATTGAAAAAAAATTATAAAAAGAACTAGTATGCTCAAAAAAGAAACATAAAATTAAAAATATCCACTTTATGTTGTTGAGTCTGGAATCACCACAAACTTTGTGTTCTTGTCTTCTGCCATGTGATGGTGGTAGCCAGGTAGGTTTTGACCAGTAAGGAGACACAATACTTAATTGCACAGAAGTCATAGGATTTCTCATCCATGAATAATTTAATGAGAATACCAGCTGTGTGCTCTCTGGATTGGGCATAGTCTTTTTTTCTCTTTAGAAGGGGCACATAGGTGTTATTGAATCTTTTCAACTGTCTGTAAAGGAAAATATTAACTTATTTATTTATACGCTTAGTGAACAGTCTCTAAATTATCTCAAAGACAGAATTTGTAGCTGGGTCTGGTTGACTGCCAAACCTGTGCTCCATTCACTCTGTATCGGATGCAAAGCTGGGCTGTTGATCCTCTCCCTCACCAGAGAGGATATTTCCCTGTAAGTAGCAGCTGTTCACAAAAGTCATGAGACTAGATGAGGCATTGGTCAGTCTGAAGCTAATGGAAGCCAATGGATCTGTCAGGGCAGCTCCAAAGCTGAACACAATGGACTCCATTTTCCTCTCTGATTCCCCAAACTGACTTTAGGTAAAGAACTGGTGCTGTGAGAGCTCATTGGAAAACCTGTTGCCTATCATTTTGGGCTTATAATTTCCATTTACTCTAGAAAAACAAATTATTAAAATTTATTAAATCCATGTATTTTTATCTTTTATTATAATGCACTATAAAGTAGCTATGCTTATTTCCAATCTTAAAGATGAGCAAATTAAGGCTCAGGGATGGGAGAGCTGGTGAATGGTAGAGCTGGGACTGAAATCCAGGTGAGCTTAACTCCCAGGCCTACCTGTTTTTTGTCTGCCACCTGATTCCATATTATTCTCGCATCTTCCAGACATTGCTACTTTATGAAACAGAGGGTATGCAGGTCATTGGAAGTAACCTTTCCCAATTCTTTTTGTTATGTATAATGGAGGGCACTAATACTTTACTAATGTATATTCTTAGTATCTTGTACAAATGAGACATGCACCTGGTGTCAAATTTTGAAGTAAATGAAGGTCCTTCCATTGTGTTTCAGGTCCTACCAGGAACTACCCTTTTCCGCAGGAATAGAGTTGGTTAATGTGTGGGAGGAAGGAATGGAGGCAGGGCTGTTCTATTTTTACACTCTATTCTACTACTTAGCTTTCCAAGTGGGCAGCACTCTGCAACCTTCATGAATTTGTAATTAAATTTGGGATTTAATGCCTCCTTAGAACATGGTTTTAAGTCTAGGGAAAATTAAAAGGCAACATCATTTTGAAACTCAAAAGAGTTATACAAAAACAATCAATCCTACCAATTTTTTAGGGCTCAGAGCCCAGAGAAGGGTCCAATGCATTAATCTGAAAGCTGGATACCTATGAGTCAGCCAGCCCATATCACTGTCATCCCATAAATCACCTGTAGCCCCTAGAGGACATAAAAACAGCCAAATGCTATATTTAGTAGGTCCCAGACTTGTAATTAAATGACAAAAAGAGAAACAGGAGACAAGGTGACTAGCTAGAAGTATGACTCAGCAGGACACACACTCTACTTTGGGAATGTCACACCATTGTTATTTTGGGAAGAAAAAATTGATTTGAATTAATATAAGGACCCTGACATTGGTTTTCTTAGGGATCTGGACATATTTATTTTAGGGACTGAACATAAGATTTCTGGTATGGTAAATTTTACCCGAAAACAAAATTTAAAAAAAAGCTTTTTAAAGCAGCCAGAAGAAAATTTTATGAAAAGACATGTTTTCTTTCATTTGAACATAGTACATATCAAATGATTTAACTCATCTTGAATTACATTTTATTGGAGCCACTATGTTGATTATTTTGTGGACTTTTCATGCAGATGGGGACTTTTTTTTTATAGGTGTCTCAAATTTTTATATGTAATAAATAATTATTATATATTTAATTCCATTAGGTGGTATGCAATTTTAGTTAATATAGTTTATATCATACTGAGGTACAAATATATTGCCTCTCTTTATAAAATACTAATTAGAGTCATTAAAATTGTTGTATGGTACAAATATGTAATAAGTCTTTTCATATTACTAATACCTTTATAACAAATGACAGTTTTGGAAATCAAATACAGAAAATGATAGTTTAGGTTTAGATTGAGCCTTTTGTGCTTCAGTTGAAAATCAAACGTATTTTAAGTCACACTTTTATCTGAATTTGATTTATGGGGGCTCTTGGCCTTTCATTGCCTTAAACTATTTTACAATGGGGAGTGTTGTAAATAACTGAGAACAATGCAAAATAATTACTGACTATAGACATATAAAAATTCGATCTCATAGTTCAATTGACTTTCCTCCCTCTAGAAAAAAAAATTTTAAACTTATGGGAAAAGTCAGTTTCCTCTTTATTTGTAAACTCATTTCAATATTCCCATATATAAATTTGTGCTTATTTGACTTCTCTTTTAAATTGGTTGTAACATCTTACATAGTAAGTTAAATAAAACCTTTTACATGTTTTCATTTTATAATTGTATGATAATACTTACTTTTTTCTATTTTTAAAAACTATCCCTTTCAAATGTCATCCTCGATATGACACTCAAATATCATCTCTTTCAGAGCCAGAGTGAAATCCTTCTGTCTTTTCTGAAAATTAAGTCATATTCATCGTTGCTTCCATTTTGATATTGTTGGGTATTGATGCTGTTTAATCTGTCTTTTTATCACTTACATGTTCACAGGTATGTGTTTTGTTTTCCCATCCCAGTGGTGAACCCTTTGGTGGTTAATGCTTTTCTATGTCCCCTGCAGTGCTTAATATGGTTTCTTGCACAGGATATGTGATCAGCTTGAAAACTACTAATTGAATAAATAATAATGTAGGGCCTTGCATTTCATCTGCTCTCTGTACTTCCTCTGTGGTCCTTGACAAGTATTCCACGACTTATAGCTTTATATCACAGTTTGAAAATATCCTCTGAGTCCTATGCTCCAAGAATGAGAAAGGCAACTGGGTATTTCCAAGTGGCTATTTTTATTTCTCTTATTTTTCATGTTATTTTTATATGAGGGCAATAGACAGTGAATAAATGAATCTATCCTACATTGTGAATATATTTCACTGTTTTCAGCTGCCTGCCCTGTGATTTTAAATTACCAGAGGAACTGCATCTCTGAAGTGTCCTTCACCCAAGGTTTGAATGTCTGCTTCATTCCATCCCCAGGATTAATGTGGAAAGGAGCAGTCTCCTGAGAAGTGAATCAATGGCATAGACTTCTAGAAACCTAATGAAACGATAGTTTGTATGTGTCTAGCGCTTAATAGAATACTTTAATATGACCTTTCACATTTGGTTTACAAAGCAATTCTATTAAATATAAATATACTATTTTTCCCTTCTACAGCTGAGTAAACTGATGCTTTATCAAATGACTCAAGATTTGAACTTGGACCCCTGATACCTTCATGCATTCTTATCCTATTAAACGAATCTACTTCCCACACCAAGGGAAGGTCTCATTCTTTGGAGCATCTCTTCATGACATAGCCTTCCCAGTAGGATATGAGCCCGTCTATATCATATTCTCAATTGTACCCAGAGTGTCTCCTAGAAATTTATAGAGATACAAAAATAATAGAAAATATATGAGTGTTGTTTTACATGGAGGATGGGCTAGGTCAGTGGTCGGCAAACTGCGGCTCATGAGCCACATGTGGCTCTATGGCCCCTTGAGTGTGGCTTTTCCACAAAATACCACCTGCAATGCACACATACAGTGTGAATGAAACTTTGTGACCCATGCACAGAAGTCGGTTTTTGGCTCTTAAAAGAAATTTCAATCATTGTACTGTTGCTATTTGCTCTGTTGATTAATGAGTTTGCCGACCACTGGGCTAGGTAAAACTCATGTTAAACTACTTTTCATCTTGTTTTTCTTAGAAACAGGTCTCTGACCAATATTGATTCAAGAAACATTCCTAATCCTCTTATAGACAATACTACCCCAGTCCTCTTTACTTTGTTTTATTTTTTTCTTTGGAGCGCTTAACCTTTTGCATTCCCCACACCCTAATTTTATGTTATAATATCTATGTGTTTATTGGTTTTGAATTTTTTATTCAAATGTGCCCACAAAAGGCTCTTTGCTTTTTCCACATCTGTAGCAGAGCCTGGCCCATAGTAGGAGTTTAACTTATATTTGTTAAATGAATGAATGAATGGATTTCATTAACCTACTCTACAAACTCAATTAGATCCCAATAGAAAAACCTGGGAATTTAAACAATTTTGATCAAATGGTTAAAAATACACATGTATTGTAATTTAGAACATGCATACTTTTTGAAATACAAAGTTTACTTGTAGGCAATTAGTCTAAAAATATTTGAATGAATGTTCAGAGATATCCATACAAGAATGATCATCACAGAATTATTCAAGAGTTGAAAAATATAAAACAGTTTTAAGTCCATTAATTGGAACTAAGTGATATAATTTATGGTTCATCACATTTAAAGATAGTCTCCTTGACAAAGACATTGCAATAAGAAGTGAAATATATTATCAAACTTAATATAGAGTATTAGACTATTTAAAATATATGGTTATATGTGTATTTACATATACATAACATGTCTGTAAAAATATATATGAAGATATTAGCAATAATGATTTCTTATTGGTGAGAGTAAGGAGACATATACTTATTTTTTTTTAATATGATATTTACACATTTTTTTTATTGATATTTTACAGAAAGGAAGGGAGAGAGATAGAGAGCTAGAAACGTTGATGAGAGAGAAACATTGACCAACTGCCTCTTGCACACCCCCTACCAGGGATGTGCCCACAACCAAGGTACATGCCCTTGACCAGAATCGAACCCGGGACCTTTCAGTCCGCAGACAGACGCTCTACCACTGAGCCAAACCGGTTTCGGCAGGAGACATATACCGTATTTTTCAGACCATAAGACGCTCTGGACCATAAGACGCACCAGTTTTTAGAGAAGGGAAATGAAGAAAAAAAGATTCTGAAACAAATAGTGTCCTAAAATATTTTATGTGCATTAAAACCCAACATCACAGTCATAAACACATGTAATCAACCCTGTAAAGTAAACAGCAGCATTTAGAACCATTTTACAGCCGGGCAAGCACACAGAGACCACACAGAGCCGGGCAAGTAAAAAAACTTTTTTTTAAAAGTATATGAGTAGGCTATATTTGGACCATAAGACGCAGGGACTTTTTCCCCCCACTTCTGGGGGAAAAAAAGTGTGTCTTATGGTCCGAAAAATACGGTACTTATTTTGAATCTTTTCCTTTGCTACCATAATAATTATTCAAATGAAAAGATACTTTATTTTGAAAAAGAAAACTAAACTATTTTGCTTGTACAGAGAAAGATATTGGTCTCAAGATATAAAGTTGTGTTTTGTGTGTGTGTGTGTGTGTGTGTGTGTGTGTGTGTGTAAGGAAGATGGGGATAAAGAAATTTATACAATGTAATCAATTTGGAAAAATGGAGGAAATTTGGTTTAACTGAAAAGTTGAGAGTTGTTTTATTTTTCCTGAACCAAATAGCTGTTTTTTAATGACCTCAAACTTAGCTATCAAATTGCCTGTAGCAACACACCTGATTTAGAGATAGATATACTCTGCTAATTGAATGTATCTATCACTAGAATACTAGTGCAACAACATGAAATCACACAAGTGATCTCTTTATATAGATCTCAGTGAATCCCCTTGCTCATTTCAACCCAAATCAAGCCTGTATTAAAATATTAATGCAAGGATTAAACTAAACAAGTACCAGGGCAGACTGGAGGAAGATTAAAGGGGATACAACAACATGACTGTTAAATCCTCAGGCATCAACATGCAATGCCAAGCTCTTAGGAGACAGCTATTTGCATAAACCAACCATTACAAAGAAAAAATATTCCTAAAAGATAACAGCTTTAGTAATTTCTTGGGTTTGTTTGCTGCCAATAAAAATAGTTATTGTTAAACATAAGTGGCTTTTGTTTAACATAGTTGCTTGAATCTCATTTCTGAATATTTTCAATGTGAATCACAGACATGTTAGATTAAAAGAGTTTGAAATAATGAAGTAGTGGGGAAGTTAAATTTTGAGAAGCTTAGGCTGTGAAACTATTATGTGAGACTATGTAGTCAATTTAAGGGTAACATCTGGAGCTACCACTATCCTATATAGCACTTCTACGCACAGTGAGAAAGGTACCTTCTTTGGGAGGCCATGACCCCATAGGACACATGGTTTGACAAGCCTATTATTATTATTTTTTTTGACGGGGGAAGACAATGTGATTATAATATAGGCTGAAAGGAAAGTGGAGGGGTGAGGGCTGCCTTTATTTCTCAGTCCTGAGCTTCTGTAAATTATGTCTCTGTGCCTGAAAAAAGCCCTCATCTCCAAGTTGATTTCACTTCTTTTTCCAAAGGAGCAGAAGAGGACCTCCCAGAGCTGTTCCTAATGCCCTGGCTCTCATCATAGTGTTTGGAGGGAATCTCTTTAGGGAGAGAAAATTGATTCCACAAAGCCTAAGGAGGAATCCATGTGCTGGTCACTTATGGGGTAAATTCTGTAGTTTCCTCTTGGTCCTCTCTGATTTGGCTTCTTCACTTTTGTTCCCCTTTCATCTCCACATTGACTGTATTTTCTTGTTTCTTTGCAGCTCTATTCTGTCCTATTAGTTTCTCAGCACATATCTAGGGCTCCCCATTGCCTTGCTCCACACTGCTCATTTTACATGGATTTTCCACTTCGGCTTTAGTTGACCTCACCTGCTAACGTTTTAGGCTTATTGCTTCTCCTTTTTCACTTTTTCTTTAGAAATTCTTGTTTTTAACATATCTGAAAGAAACAACACACTTCTATTTTAACTCATATGAAAACTTACAAGTTTCTTAGTCATGTTTGAGTCATTTATTAAAATTTAACTAGATATTACTCAGTCTTTCATGTTTTATATGAAATGTTTTACTCTAGTTAATTTTCTTTTTCCTTGTCCTTACATTTTACCTTGAATCATTTTTTTCCCAGCTATCTCCCTTGCCTTGATCATCCTATTTTAATTTTCTTTTCTATTTTTTCCTTTTCTCCTGTCTCTATAAATAATTCTAAAATGACCTAGAAGACACATAGCCAGGGAAGTGATGCTAGGGAAGCCTTCCTCACCACAGACAGGAGCTGTGGGAACCTTGCTTTCTCCTCCTACCGCTGTCTCTGCAGTTTCCCCTTTGCTCCCCTGAGAGAGTTCCTGGTCCACTTAAGGATGACTCTGCTAAAACCTCACCTTGGTATCCTCATTTTCCCACTGCCTAGTAGTTCTAGTGTGTGCCTGACACTTTTGATTTCCTGGAACAGCACTTCTTCCTAAATTCTCGTACAGCCTAGTCTTAAGCATTTAAAACCTGTTGTCTGTTGTACATGCTATTAGATACAACTGGCCAAGAGAAAAATACTCTGTGACAGCACTGATGGGTCACAGCAGAGACATGTTTCAGACAAAAACCCTGTCTGGCGAAAAAGCTTGTCCTTGATAAAGGACAGCGTAGGGTTGAGCTGCACACGTTGGGAGAAGCCTGGAGAAAGCCTTCATCTCTTCAAGTCCATTTCACTTCTCTTCCAAAAGAGCAGAAGAGGACTCCAGAGCTGTCTCTGACTTCCTGGTTCTCATTATAATGTTTGGAGAGAATCTCTTTGGAGCAGCTTTTTGTTGTTGTTTGTTTTTGTTTAAGGAACAATTATAAGCTTATTGATAGCAATCTTAATTCATTAGGCTCTGTATCTGGCAATTTGAATCTGCCTGGAATACCACACCAAAGGAGAAGAGATGCTCAGCTGCTCAGACATAGACCTTGTTCCTGGAAAGATTCCCATTCAGAAGAGGCCTGTGGGAGGGTCTGTCTTTCTGTCTTTCAGGAAGTGCAAGTCTAGGGCTGGTCAGAGCCCTTGAAGCTTCAGGATTAACATTCAGGTTGTTCATGGAAATATCAGAATGGCATACACTTGCCTTCCAGATATGTCTTGTACTCCCTAAGGGAGTTCTCTCCTTATAATTAAGTTGGTTCCCTACTTTCCTGACATGGTTAGCAGCATTTCATGTGGAGAGAGTGATTCAAGAAAGGAATTTTCTACTTTGAAATACCTGAATAACTTTGCTTGCCCCTTTTTTCCATTATGTGTGTGGCATGTATTATATATACTAAGGATATTGCTCTCTATCTTTTTGTATTCCCATAGTATCCATCTATGAAGCTAGGCACAGTGGGCATGGAGAATGTTACTGACCTCCATATTTTTGGATATTTTATTCCATATTTAAAAAGTCAGAACAGTGTCTTGTTGGCCATAATTCTCTTTTATTTTGTAATAAACACCCCAAAACCATCAGTGGCATATGGCAATAAACATATATTTCTCAAACATCTGCTGTGCTTACCCCATCCAGGTTGAGTTTGCCTTGAGGGCTCTGCTGATTTGGGCTGAGCTCACTCAGGCAGCTGTGGTTGGCTGGGTTTAGATGACCTAGGCTGGACCTGGCTGATGAGAAACTCAGTTTCCTACATCTCTCATTTGCCTAAGGCCGTCTCCTTGTGGAGCTGGGAGATACTCAAGAGAATTAGTCCCAAGCTCAGCTTTCAAGCTTCTGCTCAAGTCACTTCTGCCAACATCATGAGTTTTTTGAGGATTTTGGACAAGCCATGGCTGAGCCCCAAATCAAGAGTCATAGCAGGTCACCCTGACCATGGTGGAAACGTACTACATAGCTGTGTGAGAAAGACTACAAACAAAGGAGGAATCAGGCCCTAAGAATGCTATCTATTACATATGGCACCTCCTCAGGCTACTGGTGACTAGAAAAATACTGTGGCTGTGCATTTCAGGGAAAGCTGACTCTGGTCACAGAGTGACTTCTGAGATTCAATCCACCACACGGATGTCACTGACTCCTGCTTAGATGGAGTTCCCAGATAATAAAGACCCTGCTATGTACTTTGTAACTGCTGACTCATTAATCCAGACCCATAGCTATTGCCCCTCCTATTCAAATCTGTCTATCCGAACCCTTTATTTCTTTTCTATTTTTTATGTAGGTTTAATTGACCTACAACATCATATCATCTTTAGTGTAAAAAATAAACAATTCAATAGTTGTTTATATTGCAAAATGAACTTAAACTAGTTAACATACATCACCATACAGTTACAGTTTTTCCCCCGTGATGAGAACTTTCAAATGTACTTTCTTAGCAACTTTCAAAAAGGCAATGCAGCGTTATTAATACAGTCCCCATGCTGTACATCACATACCTATAATTTATAAATGGAAGTTGGTACCTTTTGACTCCCTTTAGCCATTTCACTCACCTCCCACCAGCTGCCTCTGGCAACCAGACCAGTCTGCACTCTGTTCCCTGTATCTATAAACTTTTTTTTTTTTTTAGATTCCACATATAAGTGAAATCATATGGTATTTGTCTTTATCTGCCTGACTTATACTACATAACATAATGCCCCTCCAGTCTATGTAATTGCAAATAGCAAGATTCCATTCTTTTTATGACCACCTATATGACTCATATTTGTCTTTACCTAATCTGCCAGACTCAGATCAAGACCTACTTTCTTCCTTAAGCTTCATACTCTTCATTTCTACCAATTTTCTAAGTTCCCACTGCCCTTAGTATCTGTAGTATATCACTTATTACAATCTGTATTCTGTTTTGTTCTGAGTTCTAGCTGTGTGTAATTCTTAGATGGCCAGACAGAATGTAGGCTTCTTGAAGAAGTAAAAAAAAACCCTGTAGTTTTGAAACTGGAAATACAATTTCTGGTGTTGATTCTGCCATTAACTAGTTAGGGAATGAATGTGTTTTAGTCTGTGTCTGCATATTGACAGCATCACTCTACGGGGGCCAGAACATATGACCGTGTCACCTCATTCAGCACATTGTTAGGCACAGGTAGGATTTTTACATATGCTTTTTATTGATTGAGAAAATGATTATTTTACATGTATAATGAGATATGTGTGGCCAAAAGAAATTTAACCTTGTCTCTGTTCAGGTAGCTTAGTTATTAGAGCGTCATCTCAATATGCCAAGGTTGCAGGTTAATCCCCAGTCAGGGCACATACAAGAATCAACCACCGAATGCATAAATAAGTAGAAAAACAAATTGATGTCTCCTTCTCTTAAAAAAAATCAATAAAAATATATCTGAAGAGTAATTTAATCATATACTATATGCAAATGTATGATTCAATTAAGTGTGGTGAAGAAAGTTACTCAAGGGGGAAGACTAAGCTGGCTCAGATATGATAATTTAGTTCAATGATTTTTATCACAATAATCACTTAAAGGCATAATAAATGTAGTCATTCCTCTAATGGCCAAATTGTAATCCACCATATCTTGAGTTTTTAAAGATGCAAAATTATTATCAATAGATTTATTATCTTAAATTGGTGAAAATTTGATATTCCAGGTCAAAATATAGTCAGATCAAAACTTGGCCATGATGGAGGACACCATAAAGTTATGGGGAGCAAAGTTTGGATAGTGAGAGAATATATATGGGAATGCTGCACCATTGTCAAAACTTAAAAAAAAATAAATTAAGAAGCCGAAACCGGTTTGGCTCAGTGGATAAAGCATTGGCCTGTGGACTGAAGGGTCCCAGGTTCAATTCTGGTCAAGAGCATGTATGCAGTAGGGGGTGTGCAAGAGGCAGCTGATCAATGTTTTTCTCTCATCGATGGTTCTAACTCTCTATCCCTCTCTCTTCCTCTCTATAAGAACTCAATAAAATATATTTTTAAAAAATTAAGAAGAGAGAGTCTCTTGATAGTTAAAGCTTTGACAGTTTATAAAGTTGCTTGTAAGGATGAACCAAAACCCATTTTCTCATTTGGGTTTTGGTTCAGTAAATGTACCCACCAAAATAGAGGCCATTTACACTCTATTTCTTGTCCTCTAGTCAGAGTTTGGGTCTTTCTTCCAGCTCTACACTTTGGCAAATGTGTGTCATCATTTCTTGTCAAGTAAGATTGGTGGGAACGGTTGCAGTTTGGGAGCTCATCCCAAACTGTGCTGGCTTGGGTTTTCTCCTTGCTCTCTTAGCAGGCTACCCATCATTTTTGATTGTTTAGGCTGTTGTGATGTGTGCGGCAAAGAGAGGTGACTTCTTATCTATAAGCAGAAGCTGCCTGATAAACAGCAAGGATGAATAATTTATAAGGTAGCAGTATGGAAAGTGGCATTTCACACTTCTTCCCATGTAAAATGTCACATGAATTCCAAACAGTCTAAGCAGTTTAGTAGGAAATGGAAACCTAGAATCACTAGCAAGAGAAAGGCGAGAGAGGCTCTATAATGTGGTAATTATGGTATTACTCAAGAAGGACTCAGATCCAAATATTGCTCTCCATTGATTAAATGTGAAAGCAAATTAGAGTTTCTCAAATTGATGCTAAGAAATAATTATTATATATATGGAAATAGCATAAAGAAGGTAAATAGGCTTGGGTTTTTTTTCCCACTCAATTTCAGTCAATTTACAGTAAATGAATCTTGAAAAACTGTGTTTTTCATTTTCTAATCATGCAGTAAGCCCTGCATTAAGAGAGAACCCCAGAATGGGGTGTGATATATTATCATGCGTCATATTGCATAGTTAACATCAGTCCACTTAATCAGAAAATCTAATCAAATTGGATCTCTGAATTCAAATCATCAAGCCTTTACTAGCTCTTTATTAGTAAAGATGGTTAGTAAGAATAACTTGAAATTGTAGAAGACCAAACTTCTGAAAACAAGATTGCATTTTTTATCCCATTTGATAATAATTAGTAAGTTTATGTTTTGGAAAGCTAAAAATTTAGTTATCTTATTAAATTCTTGAATTATTACTTAATCTGGCTTGTGCTTATGTATCATCTTTTTTAAAAGAACATTATAAAAATCTACATTCCTCAAAGAAATCTGTTATATATGAAACTCCACCCAGAGGACAAGGGAGTGGGGGGTTTTCTCAGCCTGGCCTACACCATCTCCAATCTAGGACCCTATAGGGATTTGGCCTAAATTAGCAGTCGGATATACCTCTCACAATCTGGGACTGCTGACTCCTAACTGCTTGCCTGCTTGACTGCCTAATTGCCCCCTAACCAATCCCTTACCTAATTGATGCCTGCTCCTCTGCTGGCCCAATCACCACCAACTGTCCTGCTGGCCTGATCGCCCCCAACTGCCACCCCCTTCTAGCCTGATCATCCCCAACTGCTCTGCCTGCAGGCCAGGTCACCCCCAACTTCCCTGCTGGCCTGGTCACCCCTAACTACCCTCTCCTGCTGGCTTGGTTGTACCCTACTGCCCTCCCCTGCAGGCCTGGTGGCCCCCAACTGCCCTCCATTGCCAGCCATCTTGTGGTGACCATCTTGTGGTGGCCATCTTGTGATGACATTGTGGCAGCCATCTTGTGATGATGACACCACCAAGGCTTTTATTACATAGGATTACTGTTTTATGAATTCTTATTAACCTACTTTTGCCCAACCCCATATTTAAAAAGCTAAAATCCCTTTTAGGAAAATTTGCAACCTTTTCTATTTCTTCACAAGTTTTTTATTTTTCTTAATTGCTCCTTTGCTTTTCTTGGGAGGATTTTCTATTTTTTTCCCCCAACATCAATTGCATGGTTCTTCAGTTTCATCATTTTTCTGTACCATACTATAACAGCTTGGAAAACCCTTGCTGACTTATCTGATTCTTCAACCGAAGCATGACAAGGTTTCCACTTTTCCCTGGATTTCAATGCCTCCAAAATCCTAATCGACATAAGATGTACACACTGTTTGTGTGGATCTCCACCTCATGGAATTCTCTGAGGCTTTAATATAGTGATGATAATGCAAGCAAAACTTGTATTTCCTGTTTAAAGAGAGAAAGCCATTCAGAAATATTGTAAGAAATAAGAAACTGCTCAAAACTTAGTTTATGAGGAGTACATTGAGGTGATATTGAGTTGGCCCTGGGGGAAAAAAGTAAATGGTCACAGCTTTCAACTACTCCTTCTGAACAAAATCTTCTTCAGGAGAGAGGACACATCTTGAAGCATGTTTCGTGTATTATTACATATCTGGTCATTAATTACAATATTTTAAATGGCTGTGGAGGGCAGCCTGAGGCACTGGTGCTGTGGCACAGATTTTTCTTGTATCCTGAATGGAATTATAGCTACTTTCTGAAAATATTAGTCTTAGGGGAATCATTCTAGATATACATTACTCTTTGTAATTATGTTTGAAGCTTCTCCAGTGATGAGATGCCTTTTAATTTGTAAGAGCCTAGAGATTATGAACCAGGTTATGTAATTTATGATGAAAAGTTCACAATTCCTCCGCGTGACTATATTGGCAGTACCAGTTAATTTACTTGGTGTCTCTGGTTAGCAGCCATAGACTGTGACCCAAACTATATATATATATATATATATACACACACACACACACACACACACACACACACACACATATGTGTATGTAGTCTTAGGGGCAGGGAAAAGTGATTCATTCAATCTATATTTCCTTAACATCTGTTCTGGGCAGACAGTTTTAGATGGTGGGTGGGGAGAGAGGTTTAAAGGTAAAGACGACATTGACCTTGATCTGATCAGGGTAACAACCTGAGCTGGGCCTGAGGATATTCTTGGGCCTTTCAGTTTCAAATCTGGAGAGATCCTGGGCAAACCAGGAGGAGCTGATCATCCTACTTGTTCTCAAAAAATTTACAATCTAATTGGAAAGAGAAGTGCATATAAAAGATGAGAGAGAAAATAAAGCACTCAATTGTGAATGGAGAGAAATTATTTTCAGCTGAAAGGATTTGAAGCCAAGTGAATGCAAATCCCTTGATATATCTGGAGAATGGAGAACCAGCATTAAATGCAAAACATTGTGCAACTCAATTAAGTCCAAGGATTTTCTTTTTCTCCTAGATCGGTGGTCGGCAAACCGCGGCTCACAAGTCACATGTGGTTCTATGGCCCGTTGAGTGTGGCTTTTCCAAAAAACACCATGTGGGGCGCGAACATACAGTGCAATTGAAATTTCATGGCCTATGCGCAGAAGTCGGTTTCCGGCTCTCAAAAGAAATTTCAATCCTTGTACTGTTGATATTTGGCTCTGTTGACTAATGAGTTTGCTGACCACTATCCTAGATCTTAGAAATGGCCCAAAGGCTTTAAAGCAAAGGGAGAGAATATTGTTATTACTGAAAACTAGGGAAGAGGGCCAATCACCTGAGAGATTATAGAATTTCTCCTAGAGAGAGTGGACAGGGATGATGTTTCACCTTGAAGGAACCCTGAAGATTGTTTCAGTGTCCTCTCCTGAGAAGATGGCACATATTTGGAATGAAAGAGAAGATCTCTTGACAAAACTCTGCAGATATGCCTTAACTTGGGCAGACAGGGAGTGCACTGTCCTCATAACCACTTCTGCTCTGGGCATTAAGGAGCAATCCAAGGCAGATCCTGTGAGCATCCAGAGTTTCCAGTGAAGAAACCAGACCAAGTGGAAAACCCAGAGTGGGCTAAGCTTTCTTCTAGGCAGTGATGATATAGACCCGTCCTGCACAACAGCCTGTGAAGGAGCAGCCTGCATGGGTGTGCCTGTCACAGAGACGATGGGAGCACAGAGGCAAAAAGGAGAGCTGAGCCCTGAACACACAGACAGAACCCTGATGGCACTGGCCTAGAATGATTGACTGCCCACTGTTCTCATTTTCTCCTTGTTTCTTCTAGGCCCTGGGTTTTGCTAAACTGGCAAAGCAAATTTAAATAAAAATATGCCAATAAAAATATCTCTGGAGGTTAAACTTTAAGAGATTTCTAACAGCAAGCAGATGGGCAGCAAGGAGACACAGGCAAATCTTCCCACTTTATTTACCTGCAAGCAGGAGGCTCAGGGACCTGCCTCTCTCAAGGGTGTGTAAACAAAACAGCCATCAGGAAGCTTGTGAACGATTTTAGAGCTCAGAATAAGGAGAGGAGCACAGTACGCAATATCCAGGAAAAGAACTTGTTTTGAAAAGATTTACTACAGAAAATAAATTATATTTGGGCAATACCTGCTTTATGATGTCAGTAAAACAGAAGACAAGTGGAGCTTTTCTCTGAGAAGTGAAAGATGAGAAGGAAATGCCTAAGACTGAAGTGAAACACAAGCTATATAAAAATCAAAAAATGAAAAGAAAAGAAAATAACTTGAGAAAATTAAAAATCAATAGTGGAACTGGAAAGTGTATTAGAAGTCTTAAAGAAGAGACTTGATACTGCAGAATTTTTAATTAGCAGAGAGAAGATACACTTGAAGAGCCAAACTGAGCACAACAAAATGGACTGAAAAATAACAGAAATAGTGCACCTTTATTATTTGAGAAAATTATGGTATATGCTTATCATAGAATATTATGTAGCCACAAAAGATGCATTTTAAAAGAATTAAATGGCTAAATTAATGTGCTGTGAATTAAACTTATCTTGTACATTTTCAAAATTTTCTGAAATAGTTTATTAATATAATATTTTGTTATTTTTGTAAAAGCCGGAGTTTGCCCCACTACCGGTGATTTGGTGACAGAATATTTGCAGCAAAACAGCTTGTAATTACTACTTAAGGCATTTTTATTTCCTCAGAAATATTACTAAAACTTTGGAGGGAAAAGTAACTTAAAGTGTACAAGGACTATGTTTCAGGCCAAGGTTAGAGCACAAGCTGTATTTTATTTTAATCAGACTTGTTCTTATGATGATTTGGCAAGAACTTTTAAAATGTAGGTAGAATATATGAAGAAATACTACACATGATCAGAAGAGGGAGCTTTTAGATTACAAAAAATAAAAATAAAAGAAAAACTCTATTATCAAAAATATAATATTATTCAAGCCTAAATAACAAATACTAATAAAAATATGTAGCCAAAGAAATAGTCTTTTTGCCAGCTTAAGCTTAAAAATATGTTTTTTATGATTTAATAAAATATTGAACTTACCTTCATTTTTATTTAAGAGAATTTCACATTTCACTCTACCCATGGTCTTCATACTCTGCACATTTGAGCTCTGTGTCACTGACATAAGAAGCCTGGCTGATTAAGGTATATATTTTTATGCTTATCTTTTTCTTGCAGTGAAATTGGTAAATAAAATAAGGATAAAAGTAGAGAGCAAGAAGTCATGAACAACTACCACAAAATAAAGATTTATTATATGCTATTTAATAAAGATGCAGAGGCAAAGCTCTCTTTCCAAAGAAGGTCACTAAAGATACTATAAGTATTAAAGATGAAAGTAATTTTTTCTAATTTAAGGTGGTTGTTGTTCTTATATCAACATTCAGAGTGTGTGAACTCTTCATAAACTGAACAGTGAGTGCTCGGAGGTGCAATAGTTAACTATAGCAACCTAAGAGCCAGAGGTGAGTTCTGATGTCATAAAAGTCACAATAGTGAGAAGTGTAACAAGAGTGTAGAATGTTACAATAATGAGGGCCATTTTTTTAAGCTCACATTGACTTCATTCAATTCTTGGTTCTACATTCTGAGGGAGAAGTAGAAAATGTGAAGTGGGTTCACCCCATTGTCATAAGTAACATTCAAATTTGGAAAAGAAAGTATTAACAAATCTCTACCACAGGGTTAATTCTTTTCTTAAGTTAGTTACCTTGAAGAGAGCATTTGAAATGGTTATTCAACATTTTTCAAATATATGAAGGTTGATTATACCCACGGGGTGGGACCAGATGTTTTGCATCTTATGAGTGAAAAAAGCAAATAAATTGTTAATTTCAGTGAATACTGCAAAAACAGCAAAGTGAGTAACTGGGGAATTTAAGCATCGCCTGCTCTTCAGTGTGGATCAGTGCTCATCTGGCACAAAGCCTGGCCCTGGACAACCTTAAATGTGTCCTCTTATTTGCACACAGCCGGGCTTAGATAACCCAAAGTGTTTTTTCTGAATTTATGCATGCCAATGATTTAATTTGACAAAAATGTTTAGTAGAGTCTAGGCACTAAGTCAAGTAACAAGGACAACGGAAGTTTCTTATAGTGTAAGGAAGAAGAAAGACTTAAGAGAGAAGAAATCTCAGGTATCTAATGACTAGAAGAAAACAGGGTGTTTGAGCAGAGGGAAACTGAGGGCTATTATGCAAATAGATAAAAAAGAAATTAAATTCTCTTTATTTTACTCTTCATTTTCTCCCTCCAATCTCTAATCATCTATTCATTTTTACCATTTTAAGAGATGAAAATTTCCTAAGAAGAGATGAAAATTTCCTAAGAGAATTCTTATAATTGTATTTTAAATACAACATACCTGGAGACGTTGCTTTTCATTTTTGTGTATGTGTATTTTCATGGGTGTCTGCTTCCTAAATATGATCACATTTCATGTATGTGTGCTCTTTAAATCTGTGACTTTCAACAGTTATTTAAAAGCACTGTTTATAAAGTTGTGAGTTCATGCCCAATATTTGGTGAGGTCTGATGCATGCAGAGATGAATGAAACACCATCCTAGAAGATCCGAACATTATAGGGAAGTCAGATGTGTCAACACACATCTAAAATCTACTGATAACTAGGTCCAAGGTTCAGCGCTGAGACGCAGCTGGTAATGGAGGCAGGATTGGGCATCTTTTGCTAACTCATCACCTAAATTCATTTGGTTCACCTTTGCTTTTTCCTGTCATAGGGTTTCAGAGTGTTTTTAATGTGTATTGGGGATAACTCTGCACCCATGGTTTCATTAGGTACCAAGACCTTCATTTATAATTGTAATTGATTGACTGTAATCTCCTTCCAAGTTGTTAGATGAATGTTCCTGAATTATTTTCTGATATGTTGTGCACACCACAGTCTGCTAGTCAAATAGCATGCAAACATGTTCTGTGGTTCCTTGTTAATACTTGCAGTATTTCAGGACACAAATAAATCCAAATTGTGCAAAGCTGTAGAATGATCATGTTGCTCTAGACATTAATGCAAAGAGAAAGCCAGCTGCAGTTTGGGATTATGAATCTCTATTTATAGTGCAACCCCACTTTGACATTGAACATATATTTTTATCACTAAACAATCTTATAAGAATATTTTAAAAACTAAGCTGTCTTATAAGAATAATTAGACATTAAGCTAATTATTCTTATAAGACAGCTTAGTGTTTTGTTTTGTTTTTATACTTTTTTCTTGAAGGGCATGGCTATAACAGGATTCTCTGGTTTATGGAAGGCCCCGTGTAACAATAAAGTAATGAGCTGTAAACCAAACTAGAGTTCTCTCTCTGTGACTTTTCAACACTCCATAAAGCTCCTCCCACAGGATATTTCATTTAATTAAATTCACAAAAAGGAAATTGGAGCTGTTCCCTATATGAAACTGCTTACAAGTCTGAAAAGAGGGTCACAGGAGGGCAAGTGTTTATTGAAAGTGACTTCAAGACCATCCCTGTGGCAGACTTTGCTCTTCCTCACGTCAAGGGTTTGAAATCAGTCTCTTCATTACCAGTTAGTAGGGAAGCTCAATTTAACTTCCCTTCACCCACATCCTTCAAGCAAATAACTGAGATGACTCATAAAGTTTTAAAATAAATTTATTTTTTTCTTTTTTCTTTTTTAAAAATATATTTTTTGATTTTTTTTTTTTACAGAGAGGAAGGGAGAGGGATAGAGAACTAGAAACATCCATCAGCTGCCTCCTGCACACGCCCCACTGGGGATGTGCCCACAACCAAGGTACATGCTCTTGACCTCAATTGAACCTGGGACCCTTCAGTCTGCAGGCCGATGCTCTGTCCACTGAGCCAAATCAGTCAGGGCATGATTTTCTCTTTTTTATCTGAAATAAAAAATAAATGTTTTCTTTACCTGATAAATTATCATCTATCCACTAATAGCTTATGAATTCCTCCCAGGATTTACTGCGTTTGAAAGTCAGCCCTTGAGAGATCAGTGCTCATATGTGCCCATGTATGGGTTCTTGTTTTATTACATCAGGCAGTTACTCGCCTGCTTTACTCACATCCAGGGCTTTTGGAGTGGGAGGGAAATGGAGCAATGTCACATAGAGGGCTGATTTTGCTTGAGATAGGGTGCATTTGTATCCCCTTTTATTTCATAGAGGGGAGAAGGGTACTTATTATATTTACCAGAGATCTTTCCATGAGTACTCTGCAAATACCTTCTGTTAATATTGCAAATGCTTAAAATCATCATTTGATTATCAGCAGCATGAAGCTAGATATCTTTGCACGTGCTCTGGGTCAAAGTGCTGTTTATCTCTATTCTAATTTGAGTCTCATGTGGGTTTGTATTCACTAACCCCTTTTTATGGTTGCCTCAACACAGGGAAAGGATTGAGAAGCTGTATTTTTCAGAATGAAATGGAGCTGATCCAAGAATGCTGACTCGGGGTTGAGGGAAGAGAACAGGGTAACTTTAGTATCTGGAAAGGTGACAGGGCTCAAGTAACAGCAATGTCATTCATAGTAGTTTTCTAGGGCTGCCATAACAAAACACTAACAACTGGGTGGTTTAAATTAATAGAATTTTATTTTCTCTTAATTCTGAGTGGATGTCAGAAGTCTGATATCAAGATATTGTCTGAGCCATACTCCCTCCAAAGACTCTGGGAAAATCCTTTTTGGTCTCTTTTCTAGTTCCGGTGGCTGTCAACATTCTTTGGTGTTCCTTGGTTGGTAGATGCAACACCCCAATCTCTGCCTCTATTGTCATATTTCCCCCTATGTCTTTCTACACACTGTCTGCCTTCTATGTATGTATCTGGGTCTCAATTTTCATCTTGTAAGGATACCAATTGAATTAAGGTAAACTCTAATCCAGTACCATCTCATTTGAACTAATATATCTTTAAAGAATTATTTCCAAATCAGGTAAAATTCAGAAGCTCTGGGTGGTCATGGGTCTTGGGGGCACACTTTTCAACCCAACATATTCTCTTTTTTTTTTTTTTTAATATATTTTATTGATTTTGTACAGAGAGGAAGGGAGAGATAGAGAGTTAGAAACATCGATGAGAGAGAGTCATCGATCAGCTGCCTCTTGCACACCCCCTACTGGGGATATGCCCGCAACCAAGGTACATGCCCTTGACCGGAATCGAACCCGGAACCCTTCAGTCCCCAAGGCGACGCTCTATCCATTGAGCCAAACCGGTCTCGGCCCAACATATTCTCTTATAGCATCTTCATTTCCCTGAAGCTGCTTCACAGATAAACATAACCAACTTTCATGCGTTTATCCAAATGGGAACCCATCTTGAGTATGATATAAATGCAAAACTAGATTCTCTCATGCTATGAGTTATAGGCTATAAATGAACATGCCTTCTTGAATATGGCTTATTCTTTTAATCTACTAGGTAAATTTTTTCAAACTGTATTCCTAGAACACAAAGTAGAACCCCCGACATTCCTTAAAGTTCCCAGCATGAACTCACATTGGAATGTGAGCCTTTATTGTTTCCACTTACATCAATTTTTTAAACCAACCACACCAGCCCATGCTCAGTTACCCTGAGTGTCTGCCATTTATTTCTGAAACAGTTGAAAGTTATCCTCAGTTATCACTTAAGCATACACACACACACACACACACACACACACACACACACACAGTCCTCAGTGACAACCAACCAGTGCTTTCATGAGAGGATGCTAAAGGTCTATTTATGCCCTTCTTTTTGCTATATTTATGTACCATTATTTCATTTGACCTAGTGAGATATTCTAGTGCTCAGGGAATAAAAAATTAACAAATGAAATTTTTTATGTCACCCTTTTTTAGATTTGCATGGCATTTTTAAAAACAATTATTTTAAAGTAGACATTCAGTACATCAACTTTTAGGAACATGCATTCTGAGCTTATAATTCCTCTGTCCCATAATGAGAACATAAGCATAAAGGATAAACTATAATGACCTTTAAAATATTTAAATAAGTTATTATAAAGAAATGAAGATACACACTCCACCAAGTACCAGGAAAGATCGAAACACCTAGAGTGAGTCTGGGTAGGTGTGCCACTGATTAGTTTATATTTGGACCCTGACTGATGGAGTCACAGTCAGGCAGAGCTAACATACTCTGCAGTGTTTATTCTCCTAATTTCTAACCACTTAGCAGCTCTTGATTCTTTCTTCATTTGCTTATTTTTCATCTTGGTGGCACCCTCTTTATCACATTCCTTTTCCAGTTTCTTTGATCACAAGAAAATACAACAGAAAAACTCAGAATTGTACCTAGATTTGTCAACATGTATGCCATTTTTCTTATTCCATTGTTGCTTCTAATCTACTCTTTTCTTATCAATGTCTGTCTTCCTAAACCTCGAGCAAATGTTTGGAGGTACCAACTCCTTCTGTTGGTGGGGAGGGTGTGGCAAGCAACCATATGAAGTCTTTCCCATTCTTCTTGAATACTAACCAGGTTGCTTTCTCCCTTTCATCTCCTCCTGAAAGTGCTATAAGGAAATGCTGACGAACAGCATATTGCAAAGAAAGCAGACTCCAGACTCCTTTTGGGCAGAGGAAAAGGAGAGCTCATTTGGGTGCCCAAACTATACACATTCATAGGAGACTCTCAGGTACTCTTTAGGGACCTGGCTTTCAACTTAATAACTGTCCTTGCCTTTGGAAGTTGTCACTCTGCAGCTCTCTAAGTTTATTCTGGAGCTTTGGTTCAGACTGTGATAATGCTGGGGTTGTCAAAGAGGAGTCATGAGTGGGAGCCTTGAGTGAGATTCGCTGGGGGAATCTCAGCAAATTAGTAAGGAATCCACAGAACTTCTGGAGTGAAACCTCTTTGGGAATAAGGATGAATTGTGTTCATGTGTCTCTTACAGGAGTGGTGACTCTGCTGCAGCTTTATCTCACTCTAATGAGCAGATCTTCTGAGAGGCTGCTCACGGCCTCATTGGCCTGCACACTGGCCATGGAGCCATTTCTCCCAATCAATACAGCATCCCTGGGAGGCTCTGTCCACTGTCCCCTCTTTTACCACTTCAGCAACTTCCTTCACCAACCCTTTGGATGCCCCAAGACCTTGGTGCAAAAAAAGTCAGAAAATAATTGCAGTTACTTTGTGGTCCCACTTTTTCAACATTTCCCCGAGGTAACATTTACAGGTCCTTAAGCTGCCTGGGGGAGGAACACAGAGTTACAATTCAATCTTTTTTAAAAAACTAGCTAGTGAAATCTCTGATTAAAAAAATTGGAGAAAAAAAATCCACTAAAATTGAGTGAACATAAAATACACATAGAAGTGTTCTATAAAATACCTCTTGCTTACTGAAATACAGTTTTGCTGTTTTTATCCCCTGACATCTGCAGTAGAATGGAATTTTAACCCATGCCATTGTTTAGTTAATTTAGTCAGAGAAGCCACAGCCCATTCTGGTGGTGTTAGTACATGAAAAGTGCTATGTATTACAGAAGAGGGGCATCTCCATGTGACACAGGAGGACCTGGGTTAACAGGTGAGATGTTTAATCGCTTGTGATTTTTTTTCTACATGAACCAAATTAGGGGAAAATAGCAATTTGGAGCGACATTGAAGAAATGTAATTAAAAAGATTTTGTTCCCTGTGCTGGCAATTGGCCATTCCTGATGTCACAGCTTCTAATAATGTACACAACATTGTTTCTAATGACATTCTGGCCTGACAGAGGGAAGGAAATGCTAGCAATTTGTCAACAGAGCTAGCCTTTGAGATTTCTACTTTTACAAACTGAATCTCTGATTGGCACCTGAACTTTAGAAGGTTTGTTTAATGCTACAGAACTTCAACATTTTCAGGTTACCCTTCAAGTCAGAATTTCCTGTGTGTTTTATCCAGTGACCTGTTACTTACCTCAGCTTAGCCCTGTAATCCTCTTGCACTTGAGGTTAGCTTCTCCCATGAGTTTCTGTAAATCTGGACGCACGTGTGTATTGCCTGGGAGGCTGGAGACGGGCTGGCTGAGAAGGTCCCTGTGTCTGACTCTTCTGCCAATGATGTTTTTACTCCACACCTCCACCTGGATGCTTTTCTGCCTCTGCAAACTTAGACCTAGTCACTGCCTAGATGCTTGAGGCTCCAAGGACAGATGCTCTGAGGCACCTACTCCCTTGATGCTCTCTGTCTGCCATTTGTTACCCTGTTGTTTCAGTGTCATATGGATTTCTGGGTTCTCTGATGGCACTTGCTGTCTCTGAAATATGAGGAAATAACACAAATGTGTCATTTATGTCAATGTTTCTCTGCCAGTGTTTTAATGATTAGCCTATGGACTGACATCCTGTCTGTGTGTGTGTGTGTGTGTGTGTGTGTGTGTGTGTGTGAGTGTGTGTGTGTTTCTAGAATGAGAACATGCTGACCCAGATATGGTTGTGATATTTCTTGGGATCAAGACAGAGAAAAAAAGCGTAAGAAAGAACTGGGGTTGGACTAGCAAGTAGAGAAAGGAGAGAAAAAAGAAACAACATTGTTTCATTCATTCCACTTCAGCTTGGTGATTTAGGCAGCCAAGTTGCCATCTGCAGTTTTATTCACTTACATAAGAAACAGCCTCAAAAATTATCTCATAAAGTGGCCTATGAGAAAAGACCTTGGAAAATTGTGAGCAAGTTACTGTACAGAGATCATGACATTGTGAGAAGTGGGGAGGAATTAATGTGCACCCCAGGCCTGGCCTCTAAAGTATTTCTTTTTATAATCCTCTTATTTTTTCTCTCTTTTCTCTATTCCTTCTATAGAGAAGGAATCCAAGATGGTGAAGCCACATGGTAAAAATAATCCAGATCCCTGAGTCAGCACTAAAAGTGGCAGAGTGCTTTGTGGAGATGAAAGGAGGTTTATAGTAGAAGTGTGTGAGTTGATTAAAAGTGCCCAACCTCCACCATCTTCCTGGGAACATGGTCAGCAGACAGCCCAGTTGCAGAATGCTTAGCAGGCATTACCTGCTACCAAACACCGTGGATATTTGAGGTGAAAGAGTGTCATGTACTCAAGTGGAGGATTTGACCCATGGTATGCACTTACCAAAGAAGTGATAAATACTGGTAGACCTACAGAATGCAGAAGAAAGAGAAAGACTGGCAGACAATGTCTGAAGTTTTTAAGGATTCATGTATCTGACAATGACTGATCATCTGGAGGCTCTGAGACAGGTGGATATGTAGGAAGCAGAGCTTTTGTATACTACATTTTTTTTTTTTTTTTACTGATAAAAGGAGATTGAGAAAAGTCCTCTGCACATGTATTCAAAGAGAGACTATGGTGAGGGCCCTGAGAATGGAAACCAGGCTTACCCAAGTACAGTAATATACTGCAGTCTCAGTAGCATTAGAGTTACAAAAGGACCTTGAAGTCTCATGTCATTAGTATTATTTTAGAAAAATGAGAGAGGGTATGGCCAATGCAACTTTGAGATCTATAGTGAGAGAAGTGTAATGCAGAATCAGACCTGGAGCATGGAGATTAAAGGTCAGTGTGGATCCACCATCTGGAACCTGTCCATGATAATCAAGAGTTTGGAGTGACAATAGGCTGGCTCCACATCTGTTGGCACAGGGTCTGCCAAATGCTCAGGCCATTGTGGGAGACTTCACCCACGATTCTCCTCTAACTATGGAACCAATGAGTACCATCAGGAGAGCTGGGAGTTTGCAGGCAAACAAACTCTAAAAGTTTACAGTTCATCAGGTATAATTAGGATAAGGATGTGAAACAATACGTCTAGGTTTCTGTTATTTGTAGCAATGTCTTAGACTCAGGTTGATAAACCACTAAAAAATAACCTATCTCTGATTTTTAAATGGTGATCAAACTCCAGGACTCAATGAAGCAGATATATGCACTTCTGTAATGGTTTAAGGGAGGGTGGGATTTTCCTGTAACATTGCTAGTACGGTAAGAGCCTGTTTAACTCAATGGAGGAAGCTAAGGATGGCTTGGAGTGCTTGGGAAATGAGGGATGGGAGAGTCATAAAAAAAGAAATGCACCACATGAACGTTTGTGTTAGTATGACCGGTTGATTTTTCTCTTAGGTGGATGGAGGGAGATAAGGGAAGCTGAAAACTCAGGTCAGAGAATTTAGCGGCTGTGATAATTAAATATTTACAACTGCTGCTCCTGTTTTGGGACTAAGGATGATAGATTCCCAATCCTTGGTCACAGAAGGCCTATCAGTTGTTCTCCCAAGACTAAAAAAATGACAAATGTGAGGAGGTGAGAAAATAAAGGATGAGAGAAATAGGGGTGAGAACTAACTCTTTTCATGGTCTCATGTATACACCTCTTAGGGTGGAAGGCAAGAGTCACATCCACATTTGATTGTGTTTGGTGTGTTGTAGACACTGTTACTGTTCCTTAGGGACCAGCCCCAAAGAGTGTCCAAACAGCCCAAATAAAGAATTTGTATATTTCTCCCCACCTATCTTTTAATCGAAAGATGTAGTCTTTATTTATTTATTTATTTATTTATTTATTTATTTTTAATATATTTTATTGATTTTTCACAAAGAGGAAGGGAGAGAAATAGAGTCAGAAACATCGATGAGAGAGAAACATCGACCAGCTTCCTCCTGCACACCTCCCACCGGGGATGTGCCCGCAACCAATGTACATGCCCCTGACAGGAATCGAACCCGGGACCGCTTAGTCCGCAGAGCGACACTCTATACACTAAGCCAAACCGGTTTCGGCGAAAGATGTAGTCTTTATATAAAAAGAGAATTTTAAAAATTTTCCTAAAGTAGTAGGGAAATACAAATAAAATAATATAACAATATCTATTGTTGTTTCCTATTTCTTGGGATTAAAAACGAAGTTTGATAGTAAGGAAGTAAAAATAAAACATAATCTACTTTTTTTCCCCCTCACATTCAGGGGGTTAAAAGCAAATATTGATTTCTTTTCCCAAATACATATTCTAGAAGAAAGCTCTGCCTGTAAATTAGTTTGACTATGTTATTATAAATCATACATCCTTCCCATTTGAAAATTCACTGCTGTAGTAGACTGTGGTGTGAAATGGGTTTGTAGAAAAGAATACTAATTTTACTAAGGATTTGAGAAAAATGAGTTGGATCCTAGGGAAATGCTCTGATGACTAATTTAGGAGAATAACATTAGCAAGTAGACTAACATGATCTTGAAATTCGGACTGACACAAAGTTGTTTGCTTTGGGTGTTAGTATATAGGAAATAGAACATTTAATTGGGTTTCCATTAATGAAAGAGTATTATAGCTTGACATGTCAGTAATTGCCTGTAATGCAAAAGAGGGAGATAGGTTAAATGTATTAGATATAAAGGACCTGATTCTTTACTGACCAGGACAGCTTTGGACACAAAAATCTTGTCTCATTGATGATAGAAATAGGGGTTAAAATTGGAATTGACAAACAAATTTATGTTTTGTTTAACAAGCCTTTTTGAGTATTTGAATACTTACATGAAGAATCCCTAATTTATCTGCCTAGATATTGAGTTGTTTACTCAATGTCATTATCATCATCCCCATCATCATCGTAATGTCTTCCATGTATTGAGCATCTACCATTTTTGGAAGTATGTTGGGAACTTTTCCATCCATGACCTCTTTAATCCTAACAACTCTGGTAGATAAAACTATTATATATATATATATATATATATATATATATATATATATATATATATATATATATATAATCTTCTTTTTTTCTTTTTCCCCCTCCTCAGCACACAGAAGGCTGCATTTCCCAGCCTCTCCCTGGATGGGTGTGGCCAAGTGTACAATTCTAGCCTTTGGCCAAGCCAAAACACTCAGTTGCTAATGAGATCCTCTCCCCCATCCTGTTATGGAAATCTAGGTGGAAACTCTGAGTTGGTAGGGTCAAAATAATTAGGCAGCTTAGGTGCCTTTGGTCCCACACAGGATTTTTGTATGAATAGGAAATAAAGTTTTATTGTTTTAAATCACTGTGTAGTATCTCTCGTTATCATAACATGTCTAGTTTCTCTTAATTCTACAAAGTATATCTACTTATTACTTTACTTTATCAGGAAACAAAGGCCTAGAAAAATCAGAAAGCTTACTTGGTATTGCATATTAGGTGGAGTCTGAACATACCTGTTTTGTCTTCAAAACCTGATGAAAGTGAAATATAATAGATTGGGCAATCTGAGTAGCTAACTGGGATCTAGTAGACTGACGACATTGTCGAGGAATGGTACCTTAGTGAACAAAGTAGAATGTCCCGTAGAATGTCCTTGGGGTTCAAAATGAAACACTTTTTTATTGAAGAAGAAATGCTTGAGTTTCTCTTACAGTGACATATAAAGTTAAAAACACAGAAGACTTGGGAAGCTTCCTTTTGGAAGCTACTTGACCTTCTCTAGTACTTGTATCTATGTTTCTATTTGGATTCTTTTTCTCATGACTTATTCAGGCATTTAAAAAGATCCCTGCTGCCCAATACAAAGTATAGAATAAAATAAACACCAACCACAAAAGAGCCTTTGCCTTGGCCAGACAGGCACTGGCTTATCATTCATGATCCTAAAACATTAGGAAGAACAGCTGTCACTATTACCTGTGGCAAAACACTTTGTTGTGGATGGACGCGCTGCTCCTGACCTCCCAGCATGGATATGGTTCTGAAAGCATTTCTCAGTTTCCAGGGCAGGGTGACTGGGGTGTTTTTCTCCATCCTGATTAGTGCTTTAGAATCCATGTGGTGCCTCCTGAGAACAAAGTGGGGTCCATTTTATTAAATACTATGGGTATAATGATTGCCAATTGCAGATCAGAGCACTCAGTTAATGTACCAGAGGAACAACTCGTGGGAAGTAAATATTATAAGCTCCCTTTAAATGTACAGTTTTAGTCCATTAGCATTCAGTGAGTCAGGATGTTTTTCTTATTGTGACATATTATGTTTTCCCATTCCTCCTTTTTAAGAATGACTAACAGAGCTCACAGTCCTCTTTTCTTCAAGACCAGCTGTCAGTGTGAGATAGGATTAAGGCAGGGCATTCTCATTATGAGATTGTCAATTTCTTGGCAGAAAGGGTTTGGCCTTCCTGATCATCTGCCCTAGTCCCATGCTTGGCACATAGTAGGTTCTAGTACACATTAGATGAGAGAATGAAGAAATGAACAGCTTCTGAGTTCACTCAGGCTCAGAGGCAAAATAAGGTCTCTGGCATCATTTCATTTCTGGTGTTTAAATGTGAATTCTTCTTTATAGGACAGCAAGGACAAGAAATAATTGTATTATTATAAAGCAGAGTATAAAAGGACTGAGGTCGGCTGGTAGATTCAAGAGAGCACATTGTTCTTACCTCGAACTCTTTTACCATGTGATTCTGCATCAAAGAAGGTGGTCTTGGGGCCAGAGTTGTGCAGGGCTTGAGCCCTTTTCTCTGACCTCTCTGGATGGCTGTTGGTCGCTAAACCTGCCTGAGTAAAGCTGTCTAAGTTCCTTCAGAGAAATGTTACCCCAGTCATGTGTTTCCACGCCAGGCTCCTAAGGAGTATGAGAGTCAGGCTTTTGTACTTTTTAATTGTAAAATTTAATTAAACTAAATGTACCCCAGGGAAGAATAATTTATGCAAACTTATCAGAAAATCAAGCACTATGGTGAGAAAAAGTGAGAACATAACGTAGATGAGTTCCAGAATATTTGGCTTAAGCAACAAAATCAACCTATTCTGTGTTTTGCCTTACTAGGTTGTGTGTGTCTTTTAACAGTTGGTTGTTTAATAATAGTAATCTTCGAGCTTATTTCTCTAACCAGCCTGCATGTGACAGTCCTTTACTCTCAGTAAACACTGTGATACAATCAGTCTGCTGCAGCTGCTCCTTTTTCTATTACTGCTGCATAATCATTTGGGGAAATCTGTGAAACTAACGCAAAAGCCCACAGAGCTATTCAGAAATATGCATGGAAAATGGAAGGCTGGAAAAATAGCTTGTCATAGCCCATTAGCAACTACACACTGCTATTTAATAAATTATTTTTCAAATGTTTTATTTTTGCACATGACTTAAAAACATCCCAACTTGTTTGTTCTTGAAGAACAATGGGGACATTTATCATGAACTGTTAAGTCAGATGTATAGGCAAATACTAATATTTCCACTAGAATAAATTATACAACAGAGTCAAGATTAGCCTGTGCAATTTTTCTCAGAAGAAATAGCATTTCTGATATTATTTTTATGAAGCACAGAGGACATTAATGTAAGTACAATTTAATGGTATAATGTCATTTATCTTTCATGAGAAAGGATTCCATACTAATGATTGGATAGAACTTCATCACACTGACTATTAGTTCTTTCATTCTCCCCCTCCACTTTCTTGATTTATAGATATTTATTTACAAATCTTGACTCTCTACAACTTTATCTAATACTGGTGTCTGTCTTGATAATTGATCTTTCTTCCCAGAAAGATCCTTTTATCCCTCACCAAATAATGGACACACTATTCCTCCTTGGGATGCCAGCAATTTTTACTTTCTCTCTCTCTCTGTCTCTCTCTGTCTCTCTCTCTGTCTCTCTCTCTCTGTCTCTCTCTCTCTATTCCTCCTGTTTAAGAGAACAACAGGCTTTTATTCTTTTTTTTCCCTCCCCATTCTCCAGGAAGGGAAAGAAGGCATCTAGTACTTGTTACTGAGCCTACTACATCTGGACCTTGCATTCAGAGCCTTTATGACATTTTCTTATTATCTTATAGGGTGGAAAACTGACACTAAGAGATACATAAAAATTTGTCTAAAAGAATTCCTTGAGATTGTTGCAGAGTTGGCATTCAAACCCTTCATCCCAATACTCAAGCTTGTGTCTTTTCACTTTCCCAGAATAGTTGGGGAGGGTTAAACACTCCCTCTTCTGGCTAATCCTATAAAAGTGGAGTTAGTGGCATTGTAAGCATAGGATGTGCAGGAAAACCAGGCACCATACCTCCTCTGCCACATACTTAGTTTTCCAGTAAAATGAGAGTTAGCTTCCAAACTTAAAATGAGAATCTAGTGGATAATGTTGCATAATGCCCAGCTGTTCCTAAGGGCCAAAAAATAATAAATCATAATTATTACCCTAAGTACAGTGTACATATTTATCCTAGAAAACAGTCATAAATTATTTTCCTGGATTTGACTCTCTATTTAAAGCTCAAAATTTATACTCCCCACTCTTTCAGTCCCCTTTTGCTCTACCCCATGAAAAGCAAATGCTTACAGAAAGGAGGATCTGTAGATTTAAACCTCTAGGATGGTCACACTGCCTGTGATAGCCATGGACTCATATCTTCTGCCTTTTCTTCCCAGTGCAGGGAAAGCTAAAAGCTTTGGTGAGCATTAGGGCTCATCACCCTGAATCCCTACCAGTGGGGATAAGATGGCTGGTAACTCTAACTTTAGCCATGGATTGAGAATGTGTGGATACAATATGTGTAGGGAAGGACAGACAGTCTTGACCTTTGCTGCTGGAGGCCCATTTAGTCCTAATAAGAAGCCAGTTTCCATGATATTTCTTTTGGGGACTCTTCTAAACATTTGTACTTCTCTCAAACACCAATTCTATCTATATAGTCACAAATAACTATTTATCAAAACTGGAATAGGGATTCATGATCTTTCTGAAAAGCACATAAAAAATGGAAGAAAATAGAAATGTTAAGGTCATAACATTGAAATTTCCAAAGGGATCCTCCCTGTCAGTTTCTTCAGTGATATGTCCTGAATCCCACATTGGAAGAGGAAGGGGATTATTCATTTTGTTATCTCAAATAGTTTGGCAAATGAGATAAAATGTAAGTTCACCACTTGTTACGAACCAGGGTGATTATGATTTGATTGATGGCATTTTATACCCTAAGTCTGAACCATCAGTTAGGATGTAAGCCGATATTACACTATCAGACATCTCACTGAGAAAACAGAGATGCATGAGGCAACACAACCTCACTGAGGAACAAAATGAGAGGTTGTCCAGCTCCAGTGATGTGAGGAGGGCAAAGTGGTGTATCATATGGTGCAGTGGGAGGTAAGCCCCAAGATACCTTCTATGTCCTGAAATACTATAGGGCATGTTGGTGTATAGGGGAGCCCATATTTTCTTTATTCCCTTAGGATGAGTCTTACCAAAAAGGCCTTGACGTTCTCCTGAGATGGCCTAAACATCAGACTTCCTTCTTCTAGGTTCCTGGACATTCTTTACTTAGAACATTTACTCTAGAAAACATGCAAAAGTAAATTTTTTCTTTGCCCATTTGAAATGTAAATCTTGTTAAAAGTCTCTTGCCAATTTTACAAGGATAGAGCCTTTATTTCCAAGATACTGAGGAAGGGTAAGAGCCTACTTGTTCCAAGTTATAAAAGAACCTCTTGTCATGAAATAGGAGAAACCCTACTTTTCCCTTGGGTAAGGCCAGGCAGCAAACACAGATGCCCTAAAATTACCCTATCTCATCTTTAAAACCTGTCAGTCCTCTGTTTCATCTGTTAAGTAGTGACTTCTGGTTTCTCTCCCCTCTGCAATAGCCTTGAATAAAGTTTTCCTGCTTGCTTACCTGTGTCTGATGAAATTTTTTTGCTTTTATAATTGTGTGACAATACTTGCTCTTCCTTCTTAACATACATTTTTTTTTCGCAAAGAAAAGTGTTAAGTTCACCAGCTGCTTTAGGTTTTCAACAGGCTTTCAACAAAAGTCCCAAGGTGGGAAAGGGTGCTTCTGTGGTCCAGTGCTGAAACCCACAAACTTGATTCCTTCATTAAAACAAAGCAAAATAAAATTCACAGGACTGCATTTTAAATCTATGTTTGCATAACAATTAGTTTCATTCTCCACAGTGCCTAATTTATTCCCTATAGTAATTTTCTCGGGCTCTCAATCCTTGCTCACTTCAATAAATCAACTGCTTATAAGCAAATCTTAAAAGTCTTTTAGAATTTGTATCAAAATGCTAACTAAGGTCCTTCCACATGGCCCTGTTTTGTGGGGAAATGAGAGTCCTAGACCCAAAGGCCTAGATACTGACCTAACAATTCACATAACATAGGTAAATAATCCCTATCCCTAACACCCTCCAAGTTAGCAATAATTAAACACCCACTAAGCATCTCTACTATGGTAGACCCCTTATATAGCAATCTTACCTAATATTTACAGCATTCTTAGGGGTAATACATTTCTATCTCTGCTCTGCAGACAAGAAAAGGTAGAAATGTTACATGTCATACTTCAGATTTCAAAAGTAACATAGTTAGCAGAGCTGTCTCTTAAAATTTATTCTGGTTGGCTTCAGAATCTGTGAATTTTCTCTGCCTTACGCTACTTTCTTACCTGTAAAGTAGGGATATTGATAACTGATGCATAAATTATATTCTGGGCTAAGTATTCTTTGAGCTTGCCATCACAGATGTAACCGTCATAGTGAGCATCTTACTCCTAGAGAGGTATGTATGTATACTCCACACCTTTCAAGGAGGGAAGTAGAAACAGTTCTCTCTTCTGAGAGACTTAGCAACTCTCTACCCCACTGAGTCATCACATAGGATAGTTCCTAAAAGTGTGTGTAAGGCATCAAAGTGGTACCAATAACCAAAGGTTCAGCTAGAGAGCAGCTGTCAGTCTCCCTAATGAACATACTCAGCCTTTCTCTTTGTTTCCATGCATTTATTTCCCTCTAAACCCAGAAGAGTGATATTTACAGCCAAGCCCTTCTTGAGAAGCTTGGAGGGTGTAGCAAATGAAACCATCCATGGTATCAGGGTGTCAGGCTCATCCTGGCTCTGCCTGCTTCTCTTTTGTTTGCCTTTTGATAAATAAACAACATCATTTCCCTAAGACTTTGTTTTGTTTCTTATAGAATGGTGAGAATAATACCCATCTTATGGAGATTTTCTAACAATTAGGTAGAAGAAAAATTCAGAGAGCCTTGAGTTTTCCAGGCTGAATGCATTATATAAAGTAATTACTTAGTCTGAATAGCTACAAGGCATTTTATTCTAGTCAGGGGATGCCTTTGGTATTTATTTTGTATAAATAGAGCAGCTTAGAGGAACCTCAGCCATCACCTCTAATGCTCTTATTTTGCAGAGGAAGAAAATACTCGATTCTCTGATATTATGAAACTGGACTTAGATGAGGTATCCAAACTCCCAGGCTTTGTCTCATCATTGGGCTTCTCTCCCATCCCCCCAGGCCATGGAACTTAGCCCACCCTTGAAGACAGAACAGCCCTCAATATGAGCCCCTGAGAATCAGCTGCCTTTGAGGAAATAAATTTCCTGATCAGTTCTCAATACCAACCCCCTTCCCTTTCCCCACCAGTTCTTTCTACCTTGTTTACTTCTCCTTATAAAAGTCCCTTCATTCTTGGACTTCAACACACTTGCAGATCTTGGAGCAGGAATGTTCTTCCTAGTGTAACACTCTCCCTCCCCTTATTTGAAAATGTCCCTTTACCTATTGAGAGAGTTTCCTTCCACAATGCAATGTCCTTTCTGACCTTATTGCAATAGTCTTTTTAAATAAAGTTTATCCTTATCTAAATCCAGATTTATTCTTATTTAACACTAGAGGCCCAGTGCACAAAATTCATGCATGGGGAGGGTCCCCCAGCCTGGCCTGCACCCTCTCACAGTCTGGGATCCCTCATTCCTTATCACCTGCCTGCTCGCTGTTCCTTACCACTCAGCTTGCTGCGTCTGCCCCCTGGTGAGGAGGGACTGCCAGAGGGCTCTAGGGTGTGTCTGGCCCCTCTCACTCAGTCCCAATTGGCCAGACCCCAGAAGCAAGCTAATTAGATGGTCAGATCATCTACCCCCTGGTGGTCAGTGCACATCATAGCGAGCTGTTGAGCTGCCTTAGCATATCATTAACATATTATGGCTTTGATTGGTTGAACAGCTGCCCAGAAGACCTGACACTTAGCATATTAGGCTTTTATTATAATTTCTGCACAACTCATTGTATACTTATTATCTATGTATTACTGGATGTATTTCACCAGATGGGAATTATTTTCCTAAATATAAAATAAAACTACTCAATAGAGACCCTGCTTTGGATATATAATTTTATATCTTCCTTCAGAGACACAGGACTACACTTTGAACAAGACAGAAGCTTAATGAATGTGTGTTGCTTCACAATTGCTTTATTTACTCTTTTTCACACAATTAATTCATTAATTGATATGTAAAGCACATACTTAATGAATATTACTTTTGTGAAAAAGTAAGAAAAAATGAATTATAGGTCCTGATCTTCAAGACTGCATGGTTTATTTGGGGAGCTAAGAATTATGGTCAGATAATTAATAGTTAAGTGACAAAAGAAAAAAATCCTAACTAATAAAGAGTAACATGCAAATTGATCATACCTCTGTCACAACCACAAGCCACACCCACCAGCCAATCAGGAGTAAGTATGCAAATTAACCCAAACAAGATGGCTACAGAGGGATTAGGAGGCTTGGGTTTCCCTAGCAATGGAGGAAGCCAAGTTTCTGGCCTGCCCTGGCCTCCGCTGAAGGGTACAAAGTTTCAATTATAGAAGATAAATTCCAGATACCAGAGCCTCCACTTGGGTTATGGAGGGGCATGGCTGGCCTGCAAACCACCACAGCCCCCCCCCCCCCTCAAGCCATCACATGCCCCAAGGAAACCTCCATCTTGATCTAGGACACCCTTCAGGGCAAACCAGCTGGCCCCCACCCTTGCACTAGGTCTCTATTCTATCTAATAAAAGAATAATATGCAAATTGACTATCACTCCAACAAACATGATGGCTGCGCTCATGTGGTCAAAGATGGCTCTCCCCATGTGGATACAAGATGGCCAGCAGGGGAGGGTAGTTGGGAGGGTCCAGGCCTTCAAGGGAAGGCAGTTGTGGGCAATCAGGCCAGCAGGAGAGGGCAGTTTGGAGGGACCAGAACTGCAAGGGAGGGCAGTTGGGGGCAATCAAGCCTGTATGGGAGGATAGTTAGGGGTGATCATGCTGTCAGAGGAGGGAAGTAGGGGGTGATCAGGCATGCAGGGAAGGGCAATTGGGGGGAAGAAGGCCTGTAGGGGAGGGCAGTTGGGGACCAGGCCTGCAGAGGAAGGAAGTCAGGGGCAATCAGGCTAGCAAGGGAGCATTTAGGCATCAATCAGACTGGCAGGGGAATGGTTAGGGTGTGATAGGGCTGGCAGGCAGAAAAGGTTAGGGGCAATCAGGAAGGCAGGCAGGTGAGCAGTTGGGAGCTAGCAGTGGGACATTCTTCGAGGGGTCCCAGATTAGTGAGGGTGCAGGCTGGGCTGAGGGACCCCCCCCCCCCAGCTGTGCACAATTTTTTGTGTACTGAGCTTCTATATATATTTCAATAGAATGCAGAGAAAGATGTAGCCTTTGTGGCTAAATCTAGAAGAGAAGCGATTTTCAGTAAACACTGAAACCAAGAATGAGAGTAGAGGGAATTAGAGACATTCTAAGCAGGTGGAATGACTAAGTAAAGGCCAGTAGGAAGTCAATTAGGAAGTGGTTGGAAAGAAATTCTGAGATTAGAGAACACCTTGATTTTTCATTTAGAGCCTTTTAAACTCATTTATTGATTCACTAACATTAATCATAATTATATCTATTTGCTTACATATTGAGTTTTACTGTACTAAACATTAGAGGGAATAAAAAAGATAATATGAAATGGATAAAAGTACTTTTTGCTGAACAAGGTATGGTAAGAACTGCTAGTTCTGTTGTTATAGGTTTTCTGTCTTATTGTCACAAAATTCATCAGCAATGCTTCTACACATTTCTATTTTAACTGAAAATCACTTTAGTGAATGAATGGGAGATGCACCTCTCCCATGGGTTTTTCTCAAGACCCTGTCTCCCTCTTGCAGTAGTGAGATGGGTTTTCTTGAACCTCTTTGACTGTGGGCAAGAAACTGAAAATCTGAATTGTTCCACCTGAAAGATTGATCTACTCCTCAAATCTTCTTTTACTTATGGCTGTTTTTTATCTCTTATTACAGTCTTGGGACACAATTTTGCTACTGCTTTTGGGCATGCCTCTGCAGTCTGTCAGGTAGATACTAAAATTGACATTGATGATCTTTGAAATTAACTAAAATGTGGAAAGAACAGCCACAATAAAAAATATTGCATAAAAAAAACCCTTGGGTGTTAAGTATTTTTATGTCTCCCTCCCATTTTTTGAGAAGCAGTGGTATATAATTATTTTTCCTCCATTAGAGGGGCCACCTTTCTACAAAGAGACAAAGGGATGGGGTAATGATAGCTGTTCAATCCCCCAAGTAGATTTGGAACATAATTAGCAGAGAAACAAGCTCACTGAAGTGGGGTGTTTCACAGAACACATAGCTCTTCCTCCATCCTTTCTCTAAAATGGCTGTGATTTTCCTTGTTACAGTAGTTTAAAGACATTCTAAAGTCTGAATGATGGTTAAATTTAGAGAAACACTCTGCTTGACTGACATGCCAAATCTTTCTATTAACTGCAAAGGCTGGTTCAGGTGAATGATCTCATACCCCCATGCACGGTGCTCACAGTGATGAATTAAATGTGCACTGTAACGAGGGCATTCTTTTTGGCTCCATAGTAGGTGGAGAGAGATTCCTATTTAACACACCAGGTGTGGAGATGGTTAAGAATAATCTTTGTTTCGACACTAACTTTCCTCACGCATCTGTGAGATGTCTGGAGGATATTTCAGATGCCCAAGGAGCCAGCATACAGTTGAGTTTTGTTTCAATCTGTGTAGGGAAGTTGTAGCCTTCGTTATTCAGATTCTTAAGACTCAGGCGTGCATGATAGCAATTTAGTTAGCACATTTTATATCTCGCAGAATTGTTGGTAGTTTAGCTCAAAATATCTATCTTCTTAATTTTAACTGGTTTTTCCTGTTGCCAGTTAGAACAGATTGCAAGTAAAAATGAATATCATCAACACACTTAAATATTTCTGTGCACAATACAAAGCAGACTGTGGATGATTATAGACTACTGGAAAATGTGTTTCCACAGAAACTTTCTTAGAGATTGCTCGGAGTGTGTTAGACTTCAAAATCACTCATAGATGTGTGTTCAAAATTTTAGCAAATTTAAAATTTTCTTATTTTACTTTAAAAGTATATTATACTTAGGGAAATGAAACTACTACTCTAAATGATACTGTGGATGCATGTCATTATAAATTTGTCAAAACTTATAGTATATACACAAACAGGGAATGCTAATGTAAATTATGGACTCTCAGTGATAGTAATGTCAGAGCAGGTCCATCAGTTTTAAGAAATATACCATTTTGGTAAAAGGTGTTGATAGCGGGGGAGGCTGTGACATGTGGGGGCAGAAGGTATATGGAAAATATCAGTGCCTTCTTCTCAATTTTGCTGTAGACCTAAAAATGTTCTAAAAATAAAGTTTATTAAAATAAAAATAAAATTGAGAGCAATATTCTTTAAGGAAATGATTCATCTGTTCCCCCCATAGTTCACATGTAACTTTCATGTTGCATACAAGGTAACTGAGTAGCAGTGTGTGATAATTTTATTTTATTTATTTTATTTTTTAAAAAAATATATTTTATTGATTTTATTTTTTTTTTTACAGAGAGGAAGAGAGAGGGATAGAGAGCTAGAAACAACAATGAGAGAGAAACATTGATCAGCTGCCTCCTGCACCCCCCCCCCCCCACTGGAGATGTGCCCACAACCAAGGTACATGCCCACAACCGGAATCGAACCTGGGACCTTTCAGTCCCCAGGCCGACACTCTATCCACTGAGCCAAACCGGTTTTGGCAGTGTGTGATAATTTTAAACACCCAGTTACTAAACATTCACCATGACAATGCTGATCACCCCTTCTCTGTCTCCCTGAGCAACTTCCCTGGTGTGTCCCTTCTTTACTTTTCACCTGGATTGTCACTATAGCCCAGTAGATCTTTCATAATGAACTTAGAGTTATCCTTCTACAATGGCTCTAAATGCACTTCCTTTTCAGAGATCTTTAAGACTCACAAATTGCAGAAACAAGTCAGACCACTCAGCCCATGCCTGCACCTTCTACACTATAAGTCCCTCTCAGCATGTCCAGTCTTTTGATGACACTGCCCCTTTCTCTGCTGATAAATTCACACACTAGCTACATATTTCAGATGCTACCTCCACCAAAGTTCTATCCTTTGGCTTATCCAGTTCCTTTCTCCAGAAGCCTCTTTTCTTTCACATTGCTGCATGTTAATGTCTTATCGTGCAGGGTCCATGTAAATGCTACCTGTTCCAAAAAGCCTTCTCATATATCTCCCTTCACCCAACCCTCTGACCCCTATACACACACACACACACACACACACACACACGAAAGGTTAGCCTCGAGATTGCACTTGTCCAGGGATGACATTAACAATATTTACCCTGTGCACAGCACAGCTACTCACTGACCAGAAGCATCAGACTATAAACGTTTAATATGTTCTGATTGGTGAACTGTTGCAATCTTTAGGCCTCTCAATTGGTTCCTCTTGTCTTTTAAGAAGAATGAGCCCTCCTCTGTGGTCCCACAGCACCTGTGTGAGTTTCCCTCATCGAGCTGATTATAGTCTGCTGTGATTTCCATGCTCTGCCAGGTAGCATGTCAGGCATGTGTAGACATTCAGTAAAATCTTGGTGAACTTATTTAATTTAAAAATTAATGGAAGCCAAAGACCAACTTTGACCATCTTTCCATACTGTTTAAATTAATTACTAGAGGCCCGGTGTACAAAATTCATGCATGGGTGTGTGTGTGTGTGTGTGTGTGTGTGTGTGTGTGTCCCTCAGCCAAGCCTGCTGCAACTTCTCCAATCTGGGATCCCTCTCACAAGCCAGGACTACTGGCTCCCAACTGCTTGCCTGCCTGCCTTTCTGATTGCTCCTAACCACTTCTGCCTGCCAGCCTGATTGATGCCCAACTGCTCCCCTGCCAGCCCGATTGCCACTAACTGCCCTCCCCTGCAGGCTTGATCACCCCCAACTGATCCTTCCTTGCAGGCCTGGTCTCTCCCAACTGCCCTCCCCTGCTGGCCATCTTGTGGTGGCCATCTTGTGTCCACATTGGGGCAGCCATCTTTGACCACATGGGGGCAACCATCTTGTGTGTTGGAGTGCTGGTCAATTCGTATTTGACTCTTATTAGATAGGATATCCATAAAGTGCTCAAAAACACATTTGTTGAATTAAACTTGAACACTTGCTTGCTGACATCATAAAGTTAATCTTTTAATAATATCAGTAATGATGATGATGATGATTCTAATGACACTATCAAACAATTATACTAAAATATTCACTATGCATCTGGCACTCTATAAAGTGCTTCATATTTACTTATTAAATCCTTGCATCTACCTTGCGAGGTGGTTCTATTGTTTTTCTTGATTTGTGGGTGAGAACTGAAGCATAGAGAGATTAAGTAACTTGTCTAAATCCAAGCACCTTGTCAGTGGCCTGGCCAGGTTTCTATTCTAGATAGTCTAACTCAAAATTCATTGCTCTTTTACTCTGAACTTATTTTTGATTAAAATATATTTAATTCTAATGAACCTGTGATATATATATGCATTGTTTTCTCTTTCCAACCACTTGTTCTTTTCATTAACTGCTGATACTGTGGCTCTGCCCCTATTTCTCTGTAGAAGATTTTAAATCAAAAGCTTGTAAATATATTTCAGCACCAGCACCCATCATTGAAATCTCTTAAGATCTGCAACTGTTTCCCATACCACACATTTAACTAGTTCTTTCCTGTTTCTCAGGAAATAACCTCTGTGTTTGCCCTTCATGGTCTCCCAGCAGAATATAACTTGTAAAATACTATGCCTCCTTTACCCTACCTGAGCCACTCAGCTTCCCTACAGCCTAGAGAGATTCCTTAGGCATCTGCTGACACCAATGCCCAAAGGTCTTTTACTCTCATCCTAATTTCTCACCCACGGTTTAGTCTCAAGCTTTCAAAATTGATGTTGGCTTTCTTCTCACAATTAAATAAAAAGCACCAAAAAAGTGAGTATCACTCTCATCTTAAATCATGTTCTCAAATACAGATCTGTTGAATTGTAATAGTAACATGTCTGGCCTATCCAACACCCCTGTTCATTTAGTGGGCTCATTTCTCACTGCTCTTTAGTAGATGGATAGTCTGGTTTTGAACATTATCCTTGAGACCTGTTTTATGTCTGATAATAGATTGGTTAGCAAGAGGGTACCCGTTTTCAGCCTAAAGATCAGTTTCCAGCTCATGAAAAGTAACTAAGGAAGAAATACCTTATAGTCTCTTCGAAGCCAGCTCAAGGATGCAATCTCTTTGCAAACTTCCACCTTGTGTGGGATGATTATTATTAGTAAAACAAGTTTGTGCTTGTGTGTTTCTACATTTCTACCCCCATCCAACCTCAACGTCCTTAAATACTCAAAATGCACTTCTTTTGTGACTTACTCTCTGCTTTGAATCCCATTGTCATGGAGACTGCCCAGAAAACATTAAAAATAAGGAATTTGGGGTTTTGTTGACTGTGTAAATTTGAGTTCAGTTTCACTTGCTGAGTTTTCTGAGGTTGAACTAGGTTATTCCAGTAAAAATTATGCTGTACTTCTTCTGGGTTGTTCTTTTTTAGAGTTGCTATCAATGACATCCAATGTCACTGCTTGATACTAATGCAAAGTGTCAGATTAAATTTAATAGCAGTGTCTGTCTAATCATTTTGCAACTGAACAACCCAAGTCCCATACGTACAATGCAGCTTGACTTTATAGAGAATTCACTAGAAAAGGCGGTTCTTCAGAAGAATCATATTTTTAAGTTTTCTGAGGTATTTGTACAGTACAGAAAGTGCCTGACTATTCATCAGTTTGGCTCATTTGACCCAAATGAGAAGACCTGGACACCGCCACCTGCCACCTGTCACCTCTAACCTCCAGGTCAGGATCTTGAACTGTTCTCTGCCAAACACTGGAAAAGAAGTCTGAACTTTAAACTCTGTAAAATGTTATTTTAGTTAAAGCTTGGATGGGAGAGTTCAAAAGAGGTGGCGGCTGCCTTGTTGGTTTACCTGGAACACTGAGATGAAAATCAGAGTCAGCATCAACTTAAAACCATTGGGGTGCAGGACTTAGGGGAGATTTTTGAATTTATGATTTATTTTCTGTTCTGGTGGCAGGTAGTGCTCCATATCTCACTTAGAACCACATGCAGAACTGTGTGCACATGTGTGGCCATGTCAAATTTTAAAATACTAAATTATTTTATAATAGTTGATAAATAATCACTGTACTCAGTCCTCTCAACAATCTCCCTCCAAACAAAGACCTTCCCTCTGGACTCTAGGATTTCCCCACAATTCAGCAAATAAAATAAATAATCATGACATAATAGGATTCTTCTGGACTATATACCAATACCAAGGCCTGTGCTGTTGTTAAATATCTTAAATATAGCCCCTGAAAAGACAGAGAACTTGAGTGGGCTTTTATGCAGCATGAATTTAAGAAATATCTAGTCTTATAGGCTGCTTTGGATCTTTTGCAAAACTGCAGTGGAAGATACTATCTTAGGAGTCTATGGTCTCTCAACACAGGATCTATGTGTTAATTTCTAAATTTCTTTGGGAAGACCTTTTTCTGGGAATATAATTTGCTTCTCAAGAAAATATCTGATTTCTTTTAATCAAGCAGAAGGAATACATTACAATATAGTTCCCTTTTTTTCTTTGTCTTTTTAGGAATTCTGGAATTAAAATTAATGTTCAGCTGAACAATAAAATTATACGAGTTATTTTGTACATCTTCCTTTCCTCCTAAGTGATCAATTTACTAATTTTAAATTTTCATTTATTTTAATGTGGTTTAATGTTAGAAACTGCATTAAGAAAAATTGTGGTTGGTTGCAGGTGATACAAAACAAATGAAACCCAAGTAAAGCATGTTCTGTGCTCTAATGTGCTGAGTGTTTGAGCTGCAAGGAATCCACTGCCTTTAATGTATTCTCCGGGACTAACCCAAACTTACCCAACTATACTTCTGAACTCCAAACTGATCCCTTTCTTCTTATCAAAAATGAGATAGAGTGGAATAAACACTGAAAAGATATTTAATTGTTCATGTTCTCTATTCAAGTGTACCCCTAAAGTTGACCTAGTGGAAATGGGGAAAATGAATCTTTAAATTTTTCATTATATTATCATTTTTTTTGTTTTTTCCTTATGCATGACAAAGTGAATTTCTACATGAATTACTGTATTCATGTAGATACAACTCTTGATATTTACTTAGTCCATGGACAATTATAATCTTTTTAATTTCTTCCTTTTCTTACCTTCCCTATGGGTGTCAAACTCAATCAGAGAAGGGGCCAAAATCTAAAATCCAGCCTAAATCGCGAATGGTTTACTGAACAGTCATAAACTGTCATTGTGATGGAAACGCAGTGGAGTGCAGTGATGACAGCGCGGTGCGGGCCACATTGCAAGGCCTGGCGGGACAGATTTGGCCCGCGGGCCTTGTGTTTGACACATGTGTATGTAGCCATTTCACATGCATATGTCTGTTTTGTAGAATTAAGGAAGGTGGATAGAAGTTAAATTTAAAGTAGTCATTTTTTGCTAAAGGTGATTTATAACTACTCTAAGAAAAAAGTGGTGTGAAATGTTACATATTAAGGAAAATAATTAGAGTGAATACAGGTTTTTTAATTTCTGTGCATGTCATTTCCAAGAACATTCTTTTTTATCATCTATGCCATGGATGATAGCCTAAAATGAAAACTAATCCTATTTCAAGACCTATTTATTTTCAATAGTCTGCATTCCATGAAATTTAGAAACAATATAATGTTAGTTTTCTTGATTCCCATTCTTTGTTCAAGACTTTATACATGATGTTTGCTCAGGGAATATCCAATTTTATTTTATTATAAAGTATGCATTGTGCATTGTGTGCTTAGATCAATGGGAATAACTAAGTCCTCTTTATTTTTCTCACAATTTCTGTGATCTAAATCTTTATGTAAAGTTCTGCCATTCTGCCAATCAAATGCGTAATTATTATCATCCATCTGTCCTATCTTTTCAATTTCCCAATCAACAATATATTACTTACTATATGCCAAAGATACTTCCAAAGGAAAGCATAGATAAACAAGATGTTTTTCTCCAATAAATTTGCTAATCTTCCACATTAGAAGATATATTTATAAGTAAACATGTTTCTATATAATGTTGTAAATTGAAAGAAAAATCTTTGAAAGTATGATGGGAATAAAGAAGAGGAATTATTCTGTCCTTAGAAATTTAGAAAAATCTTCAGAGAGGTGTTGATTTGGGGCTGAAATTCAAAATATGAATGTGAGTGCCCTGGATAAAAGGAAAGAAAGCAGACAATGCATTCCAGATGGAGTGAACACCTGGTTTAACACTCTGGCTTTAAAAAAAAAAAAAAAAAAAAAAAAAAAAAAAAAAAAAAGGCTGAAATGCTCAAGTGGAATGGTGGTGAAAGGTGGTGGGTAATCTTGGAGAGATAGTGAAATGCTACTATGAAGGACTCCCTGTATTATGCTGTCTTTGTCACTTTGGGTGGCAATAATAAAAATACCAAGGACTGGGTACCCAAACCACAGAAATTTGTTTGTCACAGTTCTGGAGGCTAGAGGCCAGGTGCTTGGTGAGCACCTTCTTTCTGGCTTATAGTTGGCTGTCTTCTAGTCATGTCCTACCTTGTGGTAAAGAGAGAGAGAAAGAAAGTTCTTTCCTGTCAGGAGGGCCCAACTCTGATGACCTTATTACGCCCCTCTTCCCCATCCTATTGTCCATATTTCCAAATGCTATCCCGTAATTTCAATGTATGAATTTCGGGGTAGGGGATACAGACATCAGTATTTAACACATGCTAAAACCTAAAAATTTTGGAGTTACTTGGTAGGTGAAACAGGTGGTTAGCACAACATCTAATTCACAACTGTTGACTTGTGTAGATATGCATGGACCAAGGATGAGGGAGGGGCTCTCCCTTAGATTTTTGTTTGTAGCTCCTCTAACTCTACTGAACTATGTTGCTGTGGAAAAAAGCAAGCTGCAAAAAAATACAGGAATTTATAACAATAAATAGAAATAATATGTTCTTCAACTGATGTGTGTGACTAAAAGGGTTTCTCTTTAAACAATTGCAAATAGTAATATTCATGGCTCAACACTAAGAACAATGTGCTTTTATTCAAAAAGTGTGGTGTAATTTCTTTATCATTTTAGATATAATGGAAACCTTGACCTCTATATGCTATGCCACAAATTTAAGGTACACTTAAAAAAGTATTCATGGTAGGCTTATGTGACATCTGCTGAGAAATCTAAATTACCCATTGACAAAGATCATTCAGATAGAAAAAGCTAAATCTATGTAGGAAAATAGAAAGGAACTGAGTTGGGCAGCTGCAGGGGAGAGATGATAAATCATCCATTCATGTCAGAGGAAAGTGCCTGCTTCTGTATTGTTGGTATGTCATATGGTTCAGGTTTGAAATACAAAGCTAATAATTTTTCTTTATATATAGCATCCGTCCATGACGGGCTCGAACTGCATTTATGTGATGGTTTCTCACAATATTTCAGTGGAATAAGGGATAACCTATGATGGCAATTTATAGATCAGGTGATGGCAGTGATTGCTGGGAAAGTACGAGGGAGGTTGCAGTGTCAGCTTGTTAGGCCTTGGTACAACAAGCAGGCCAGGCCAGAGAAGAAAGTCGCAGTGGGTGATAGAATTGTGGAAGGCCATGTGCTGTGTGAAGACAGCCCCACACGTGTCACTGGAAATGGGGAATGACAATGCCAGGATGCCCAGAGGTCTTGTCCCATTTGAAATGAAGAAATGAAAGACACAAATTAGCTATCCCAAACTGAAAAATTATTGATTTTCCAAGCCTAACATTCTGTCTAGTGGATACATTGCATTACTTATATCCATTGTGTTACTTGCATTTGCAATGATAAATCTTTTTATTTTGTTTTATAATAAGGGGTGATACCAAATTAAATAAAATGTGAGTTTATTAGTGTGATATTAGTATATTGCTATGTTTATTTGAATAAGGAAATTGGGAGTGTGCCTTATGATTTTAACATAACATTCCTGACATTCAGCAGGAATTTCAATGTATTCTGACATAGAAAGTATCTTTATAAATGATCTTTCCAAAAGAAAAATAGGCAGAATTATTCTACAGCATTTGCATGAACAAAGTAATTAGCAGTAGATCTATTCTTAAAGAGATTAATAGATAATTAATCATTAACAAGTTGAGAATTATTTTCCTTCTCCCATGGTTCCTTGTGTCTATATGTGTGCGATGATAGAGAGAGGTGCATCATTATATTAATTATTTGCTTGTATTGAATAATGATCTGTTTCAGGCCCTGTGCTAAATTTAAATTCATTACATGCATTATCTCGTGTAAGTCTTAGGAAACTTTTCTCCCCAGTTGATATCACTATTCCCACTCTACATAAGAAAAACAAAAACACACAAACCACTGAGCTTAGTAATATTAGCCTTAGACCATACTCACTGAGTGGCAATCAGGATTGGAATCTGGGGTAGCCTGGATTCTACAGGGTCTGAGTTTAGCCACATCTCCATGATTCTGCTTAACTAACATTTTGGGGGTTGGGGAAAGCAGAGAAAAAGTCTTATGTTTTTCTCTGTCCACCCTGGGACAGGTAACTAGGGGTGGGTTTGGGCAGACATGACACCTTTCCTAGGGCAAACGAAGGCTGGCTCCTTCCTTTGGGCCCTTGGCCAATCTCCCATGTATTGTCCCTCCCCCTGGCCATGTGGCAGGGCACCAACAATGGTGGTGTTGGCATCCGGCATTCATTCCTTCATGCCTGGCCTGGCAGCCATCACCTCCTCTCTGGCCTAGCCCTGACTGGGGGCAGGTCTAGGGGCCCCACCAGTGCACAAATTTCGTGCACCAGATCTCTAGTTTCAATATAAACATATTAGGAATTCTGTGACACTAAGAAAAACAGTATATCACTCAAAATAACCAAGGTGAATCAAGCATAGTATATCGCCTAAAATCACCAAGGCAAGCAAGCAAGCTGTTCTATATGGAAAATCTGGCAAACAGGAACGGTGGGAGGTTTGGAAAGCTGCCTGCTTTCAACAGGGAAGAAAAAAAATAAATTCCTTTTTACCAACAATATGGCAGATTAATTATAGTTTCACAATTTTGTCCAGTTTTTATACAAAGTAAACAAATTTTCTTGAGCTGATCAAGATTTGTTTTTTTTCTATTTAGAAAATCTAACTTCTCTGTTTCCCTAGCTAGAGATTCTTCCTTTCTTCTTCTTCTTCTTCTTCTTCTTCTTCTTCTTCTTCTTCTTCTTCTTCTTCTTCTTCTTTTTCTTCTTCTTCTTCGCCTTCAGTTAAGGTAGAAAACCCTAGCCCAGCCTAAATAACTAGGATGTGTTTGTACACTTTCCACTCAATCTGATTTCTGTCATAGATCTGTGTCTTGGGGAAATGACTCCTCATTATTTATGTAAATTGATTTTAAATGAGAATGTTCAGCTAAAAGATTTTATCTTAACATCATGACAGCTGTTATAAATATGGGTGTCTAGGCTGTGTAATCTTTTTTCCAATTTATTTACTTTTTAGATTTCTTACTATCTTTATAATATCTTTTTGAAAATAAAGTGTGTGCCTGAAATTTTCATGAAAACTTTAGGACTACAAATTAAGGTGAAATGATGGAAATGAGCACTGAGCTATAAATTATGAGGTGCACATTCAGAGTCTAGCTTTTTCAACATTAACTGGAACATTAGGCAGGCTTAGCTCTCTGGACCTGTTTCCTTACTTGTCATTGAGGAGTTAATAGATAGTGTGTATATTAATTTTCTAGGGTTAAGTGCCACAAATTGTGTGACATAAACAACCCAAATTCATCGCTTCACAGTTCTGGAGGCTAGAAGTCCAAAATCAAGTGTTGATAGGGTTGTTTTTTTCTGAGGCAGTAGAGAAGGATCTATTTCATGTCTCTCTCTTTGGCTTTAGATGTCCATCTTCTCCTTGGATTTCTTAATGTTTATTATCTTCCCTCAATGTACATCTATCTCTGTATCCAATTTCCCCCTTTTATAACAATACCAGTCATATTGGATTTGGGATCCCCTAATGGCCTCACCTTAACTTGATTACTTCTGTGAAAAATTCTTACCTCTATATCAGGACACATTCTGAAGCACTGGAGAGATGGGACTCAATTGAATTCAACAATGTCCACATTCTTTCTTCTCAGCTTTAACATTTTTGAAAGCCATATATGTGCTAGTCTGTCCCCTTTAGGTTGTTTTAGTGGGGAAACATACATGTTGCTAGCTTCACTCAGTGGAAGGAATTCGTTAGTTCACCGAATACAGAGAACACGAAATGACAGAGATATAGCCCAGGCCCTTAAATGTCAGTAGGACTTTCCATTTGTTCAGCTCTGCTTTGTATTACCTTTAGTTTCTTTCACTGTATATTGACTTCTAAAAAAAAAAAAAAGTGACTGCTGATAGCTTCCAAGTCTTCCAAGGATAGGTCTGGGGAGGGAGGGGCCTGGAGAATTATCTTCCTTGGAGTTTGAACAATCACAGGGAAGGCATTTCTGAGCCCAACTTAGACAGGTTCTTACCCCACTGCTGCCCACAAAATTAGGTGGGAGTGGAGAGATATTTCTTCAGAGAATGCTGGCTCACGGGGGAGGCAGCATCATGGGATTTACTGCCGTGATACTACTTAAAAATGCATATCATTCTCTTGGATTGTGCATGCATGATACAGGACGCGTTCAGATATCTGTTTCCCTGGAGAAATCTTGGCAGTGAGACTGAAATAAACAGGCATTAAACAATTCTCTGTATGAATGCAGAGTGGATGGTCAGGGAAGAGACATGAAGAAGGAAATTGCAAGGAGTGGCAGGAGTTAGGACCAGGAGCTTAGGACCAGGGCATGTGTGTGCAGTTCCTTTGTTTGAGGCCTCAATGTGACTCAAGAAGGGGAGTGGCACTGTGTCAGGGCATGCAGCCATGCTGGTGGGAGCACAGTGGGCTGAGGGACACACTGATGGGCCAACCTCACATGACATAAGAATGAAAGGGCCTGATGCTGCTTGATGCCCGCGGGTGTGACTTGGCTCTGAATTGATTAGTGTCTCCCACGCTCTACATTCATATCCACAGGGAGCCTGTAAACTCAACCTTATTTGGAAATGGGATCAACATTTATCAAGTTGAAATGATATCCTACCGGCTCCCTCTAATCCAGTGACTGGTGTCTTTCTAAGGGGAAGGAGAAGTGGATGTGGACACACAGGGAGGGTGACTCATGACCACAGAGGAGAACATTGAGCGATACAGCTACAAATTAAGAGATGAGAAGGACTGAGCCACCAGAAGCTGGAAGAGGTGAGGAAGTGTTCTTCCCTGGAGCCTTTGGAGGGCACAGAGCCCACTGACACCCTGATTTTGTACTTCTAGCCACTCTCTCACTGGAGTGTGAGAAAATATACTTTTGCAATTTAACTACCAGTTAATAGTAATTTGTTGAAACAGCCCTGGAAATACACCATGATGGCATACTTCAATTTTGAGCAGGAACCTGTGGGCACCGAGAGAACTCCCTGGAGGGGGATGACTTATTCTAGAAGCGAATAGTTAAGCCACATGAACCACTAACATCCAGAATTGAAATTATGAAGTGGATGTTCCATTATATTGGATCTCTTGGACGCCTGCTCAATTAGACTCAGTGAGCTCCTAATTTATACCTCTGGGTTGTCAGATGTCCTAAGCTTTTAAGATAGAAATCAAATACATATTATTTAGAGAGGAAAACGTATATTAAAGGTCGCATTTAATGATAAAAGTTTCTCTGAGACTTCATCTTAAGTCATTGAAACACACCATAAAAAGCACAAATAAACCAGACAGACCACTCATTTTCTATCCACACCCGCTCTTAAAAAAAAAAAAATGCCCTTAGTGTTTTTTTAATTCTAGAGCATTGCCTGATTTGGCTGAGAAATATCAATTTCCTCTCTTGAAATTTTTCGATTTCTTCTCTAAATGTCAGTGGTATTTGGCTTTTCCTGAAAAAAAAAAAAAATGCTGTCAGGGAGGCAGTTTGCAGATCAAATTGATAACAGGAATCAGGTTGCTATTATTAGCCACGGAGAAGGCGGTGAGTTCGCTGGTTACATAAGCGAGCGAAATGGTAACATTCTAGGAAGGAGGGGAGACCTGGAAAATCAATCAGCAGGGGAGATCCGGCTGTTTTATCATTATCGCTGTTTTCCATCAAAAATAGATGAAAAAAACAGACAAAACTAGCTCCAAATTGTGCTCTAGTCTTCCTGTCTGCCTCCAGTCATTTGAATCCAATCCACCAAAGAACACTATTGTCTTCATTTAAAATGTTTCAAGGTTGATGATAACACCCCTAGTTCAAGTCTGTGGACAGAAGTGAGAAGTAAAAAGTCAGGCGCCTTTGTAGGGAAATGTTATTTCTATCACTCCCTGCTTTCACTGGGTTGCAGTGTATAACATTCTAGACAGCCCTTTCTCAAGTTTCTGTGTGTTTCTTCACAGTTCATAATAACCTGACTGTTGGTTTGCAATCCCTTGTCTAATTAGGTTGTTTGGCATGTGAAAATGCAGCACTGCTTTCATTCTAGTCCAGGTTAAATCCCCTCCCCACCCTTTGCCTGTTCATTTTTTTGTTTGTCTCATTTTATTTTATTTTATATTTTATATTTATTTTTTAAATACTTTATTTAGTGGCCAGTGCTTCTGTGGTTATTTGCTCACCCGTGGCATAGCAGCCTGAAGAGTTAATTTCTGGCAGACTCCTTCCAATGCTTGTCAAGTTCCATTTCTCTGTGTTTTCTTAGTATAGAAAGCTCAACCATCGCTCATTGTTTTTTGAAGATAATGCTGGTTGTGAGCCTGGAACGACTTGAATACGCTTGCAGTAAATGACCCTATCCAAATGCAGAGAGCGGCCTGCACAGGGCACAGGCGATAACCAGTGCATGGCGACGGTATCAGTAAAAGCTGTCAGCTCCCCAGCACAAACACCGAGAACTGCCACAGGCAACTCCTCATAATAGAACTTTTGCAGGAAACAGTTTCTTTTCAGTGACATTGTCTTTAACAGCCTCCAAATATTCGCCCTTTGCAGGCACTCCACCTCCAATCAGAAATTAAAATTCTAAACAGCAGACTGAAACACTCTTCGGCGAACCACTCAATTCTTAATCTCCTGAAAATTAAAGCAGCAAATCTCCAGCCAGCTAGATTCCCAGCAGCAGCCAATCAGCAAGGTCATCGGTATGTTCTCATTCCTCAAAGCACACAGCTGTGCTTGCTCACAGAATGAGAGACGAAATTATATTGGGGGGAGGGGGGTTGTGTATGGAGGTGAATCATACATGTAATCTGATTGTGTGAAAGGGATAATAGGTGAAGCCTGACAAAGTTCCTTAGGCAGTGCCTTTGGTGCTACTGGGTCACAATTAGACACAACAGAATGATCCTAGGAGCTATTTTTAGTTTTCGGGTCTGAATGGTGTATTTGTTGAGTTTTCCAAATGACTCCAACATTTTTTGGAAACTGCACATTCAGTTTTGGACATACAATGTCTTGGTTTGGGCAAATTTAAGGCTCCCTTCCCCCTCCTAACAATAATAATAAAAAACACACATACATGAGTGCTTTAATCTTGAAAGATCCAAAGATTGGTGAATCATCCAGTAAATAAATGAATGGTATAATTACACAAAAATAAATGAAGCAAGTGATCGGTAAGGCGTGAACATACAGAGCAGATCTGTCATCTGTCAACTGTCCCTCCACTGTGGGTCGGTGAGGGATAGCTGTAAGCAGCTCCAGGTTTAGGGTCCTGTAACTTCCCTGAGACAAGTTCCATCAAGCATTGAGTGGTTCTTTTAAACAGGGATTATATCACCATTGTCCTTTATTCCAAACCCTCTAATAGCCTCCACTGGCTCAGGATGAATTAAAACTCTTACAAAGGTCTTACATCATGACCTGAAGCCTTCACAGCATCCAGTCCCATCCTACCTGCCTCTCTCCTCCATCTTGCTCCAGCGACACAGACCTTCTTGTTTTTCTGTAATCACACCAACAGGGCCTTTTTAACTGCTGTGCTCACAACCCAGTGCCATGAACGAACCAGATGAGCCAAATACAATCATAGGTTGCTTAAAAGTAGAAGAGAGAGGCAGAGTTCAGAATCAGAGGGAGAAGTGACTGTGGAAAATGGTCAGAGAGCTGCAACCATGATGGCTTTGCAGATGGAAAATGGGGCTCTAAGCCAAGGAATTCAGGCAGCCTTTAGATGCTAGAAAAGGCAAGAAAACAAATTTTTTTTGAGAGCCTCCAGGAAAAAATGCAGTCCTGCTGAGCTTGATTTTTGCCCAGTGAGATTGTGTCAGACATCTAATGTATCAAACTGTAAGAGAATAAAATTGTTTTAGCCACTAAAATTTATGATAGTTTATTAAGGCAACAACAGAAAATTGATGCAGTTTTTGTGTTTGTTGCTACATAGTCATAATCATAGACTTACACAATGCTTTGCTCTCAAATTTAAGCTTCTGTATAACTGCTGAGAACATTATTTCTCCTTTGGTAGGTTCCACTTGCTTTTAAAAGCCATCGATTTTTGAACAGAAGGTAGGTTTCAAACTAACCACTTAAAAATATAAAGTACTTATTAGTTATTCCAAAATGAAGAAGAAAAAAGTTAAAATAAAATATTAATATTTCATGGAAAGAACAAACCTCAGGCTATTCTCAATAATTAGAAAAAAAGTTTTAAAGAGAATTAACTTTTAAAAGTTTATATTGCAAAGTTTTAGTCAGCACTGAGTTCATTTTGTCCAAGATTATATAGTAACCAAAATAAATTATATTTTGTGTGTTAAGAAAGTTTTGGGAATGGAATTATTAGATGCATTTGTCAATAATAGCACAAATTGGTTATAAAGGAAGTTATTTTTTAGAGTATGGAATATCTGAAGATGACAATCCAAGTTTCCTAAGAAATGGCTCCCATTACATTTTCCCCCCTAAATTTACCATTTTTTAAATTTAATTGGACTGTGTATGGTTGTGAATATGTGATGGGAACTTATGACCCATGAATGTAGATGCATGAAGCATCTTAAGTGACCAGTATTCCTTCTAGGTTGAATACCAAGGTATCATGCCAACAAGATACCATATATGTGATGGGTTTGAATCAACCAAATCCTTGTGCTCTGACAATCCTCCTGGAGAGAAGCCTAATAGCACAACCAGCCTGCATCAATGAACAGACCCAAAAGGTGGAGTTTCATGAGTGCACAAAGATTTAGTCTACCATTCTTAAGTTACTATTGAAGTGTCCATTAATATATGAACAACTAGAAAACACTGAGATGCCTAAATCTTTTGAGAATCTCAACAACAGAATTTCAGCAGAATCACGCTCTCGCAAGTGGCATGGGAGACTGAAGCAATAAAATTGCTAAATATTTCTCTGACAGACTTGAACCTGTTTTAAGAGGGGAGGTTTAAGTGTGTGTGTGTGTGTGTGTGTGTGTGTGTGTGCATGTTTATTATATTGAACCACTGATAAATTAATAATTAGTGTAATTTCCTGCTGAAAACTGAAGGAGAAGCTTCAAGTTTAGCTTAACAGATGTTAAGTCAATTTGTATGCTTTTCAAACTTTTTTAAAAAACAGGATGCTCTTATTACACCCAATATTTTTGGCTACTCAATGTATGTACCATTTCCCCCAAGTAACTCTACAAAGCTGTATCTGTTCCATCTTCTGTCTTTAACACTGCAAACAAATTGGACTAAAAATGTATAGACTTGTACAAATGAAGTACAAATATGTAACTTCATTTCTTTGTAACTAAACTCAAGTTTTTCTCACCACCCATTCTTGCCGAAAATGCAAGAGCTTGACCATCAAAGAAGCCACAGTTTCTCTTGCTTTAAAATGTATTAACTTTAATTTCATTATTCAGTATTTCAGCTATTCTTCCTTGTTTCTGCTCTTCCCACATTGAAGCTTATTCAAAAGGAAACATATGTAATATGATGATGTGGGTGAGGATGACTTGGGGAGTAGGCTGCTTAAATGTCCAGAGCTGTTATCACTCCTGGTTGGTTGTATCATCTTGGTCAAGGTCTGATTCTCCATTGCTAATTCAGCTTGCATCTGCCTCAGGTTGATGGGTTTAGGCTCCACCCGCAGTGGCCTCCATTTGGTGGACCAAGCACCGCCATGTTGGATGCTACATTTTGTGCCTCCTGGGAGGCAAAGGGTGCTCCAGGCTCTGTCCAGAGATGTAATAAAGAAGCTTCCTACCTAGGATCTGCACCCCCACCCATGTTATCTGGATGATCTCTATTGCAATCTCTTTTCTGAAGCTCAGTTCAGAGGGGAGAGAGGAGGGGGAATAGTAAAGGCTCACCTCTCTCATGCTCCAGCACAGCAACCTAAAGAAACATCTTCCTGTGAGTTGCAGACTTTCCTGACATTTTCCTTATCTGATAGTCTTCTATCTCTGTGCTAGGACTAACTATGAAATTATATTCGGACTTGTATGCTTTGCTCTTAATATGGAAAAAAAATCTTTGGTTACTTATACAATTTTTCCATATACCTTCAACCAATTCAGGCAGGCTTTCAACTCACTGTCTTATAAGGAAATATAGGGATATCTAAGGAGGAGCCCAAAGCTGATTCAGGTTTTCTCTGTTCTTGGCAGTCTTCAAAGGGGAAGAGGCACCTAAATTTATGCTCCTTCTAAAGAGCTGGAAGGGAAAAAAATCTTCATCTCTCTGGGCATATTCTACTTTTCAGAGCCAACCTGGTGTTTTCCATATATAGTGGCCAAAATGTGGCTATTGGTTTGTTTCATTTTCTTTAACTTCGATGCCATTACAGAGAAAGAGAGAGTGCTTTCACGGGGCACCCTGTGGAGGGCAGATCAGCTCCTCTGGTACAGTGAGTGGTGTGGTGAATCTTTGGTGTCAGGATGCCAAGATCCCAGCTCATTTCAGGATTCCTGCAGCCTGGCTTGGGTGCTGGTCAGGTTGGCATTTGTCCATGTGCCACCATGCGTGTGGCCATCACTGGGGAAAACTAAGTCATAAGGAAGAGATGCCCAGGGACAAGCTGAAGACAGGTTCAAGGAGGAGAAGGAGGGTATGGAAGTCAGAGCTGTGACATTCTCTGCGCTCTCTGGCAGGCGGTGTGGGTGGACTCTGATGGCTGATGAGCTGAGGGGGTGGACATGTTCTGAGAATTTAAGGGAAACAGACTTAAAGCAGACAGCTACATCGTCTAATAAAATAATTTGATCATTTGCTTCATGGCTACTGGAGGGAGAAATCTATGGGTTGAGTGTCTTATAATGTTTCCACCGTGCTGTGGGGAGTGGAGGAAGCGACTTTCTCAGCCCTGGATGGAGGAACACGAGGGACACCACCTGTAAATAGAAAGCATGAAGTTTACCTTTTACAGAAACAGTGTTTTCCTGTGGTCCTTGAACTTCTATAGAAGCCATCAATAGCAGCTAGGGGTCACAGCAAAGAAAACCTGTGTGCATGTGCCTCTGTGCATATTGTCTCAAGAGATTCTGGTGTGAGGGGCTGTAAGAGATCAATGGAAGGACTTGTATGCATGCATATAAATATAACCAATGGATACAAGACATATGGGGAGGGGGGAGGTGAAGGCATATGTGGTGGTGGGGGGTAAGAGAGGCTGGGGAGAGGTCAAGGGGGAAAAAAGGAGACATATGTACTACTATTTGTAATCCTTCAAACAACATAAAGAGGGAGAGAGAGAGAGAGAGAGAGAGAGAGAGAGAGAGAGAGAGAGAGAGAGAGAGAGAGAGAGAGAGAGAGAGAGAGAGAGAGATTCTGGTACTTTCAACAGCTTATCAACAGAACCCCTAACTCAAACATCAGGAGGGGTTGTTACATAAAAGGAAATGATACACAAACAAGTAGCTGGTAACTTGTTACATTAAAACCCTTTATCCTTTTCCAAAAATTTCTGTGAAAGAGAATAATGTCACTGATCACAGCGTGCATTTTCTGTTTTCACGAATTCCTCTAGTGATAAAACCTGTGCAAAAATGTCCACCTAAAAGAGAGCAAAAGCCTGCCTTTAGGGTCTCCCAGGAACCCTCTCTCCTAAGGACCCTTTACTGCAAATAAGCAAGGAATTAAGAATGCCTTTAAATCCTTCATTGGTTTTTTTTTTTTTTTTTTTTTTTTTTTATAGGAATCCTGCTTAGGAACATTCATTTGCAAGCTGAGAAGGGTGTGTGAGGACAAGCAGTTGCATATGATAAATAACGTACTGGAAAGGGCAAGTTTCTGTGAGGGATTAACGATTCGTCTTCGGGAGGCCTTCATTTACTATAAAAACCTGAGTGCCTTTTGCTGTTATCAGGCTGATAGTTACAGGGAAATTGATTCTCTGCGCAGAATTTCCCGATGGTCCCAATAAACCATCAGGCGCTCCTGGCCTTCCCTTCCTTGTCTCGGTGGCTGCCCTGCAGTGGCCAGCATCACCGTCTCTGCAGCAATTAGCGGTAATAAGTAGGAGCTCACACAATTGATGGTGTAATTTGCCTGGACAGTGTGGAAGCATCAGTTATGAAATGCCTCACCGAGCAGAGCTCTTGCACTTGGTGCCTCCCTCCCATCAATTTTCCAGGTAGCAGAGCCTAATGAAGGCACGAGGCAGGTGGCGGTGTGGGGACTGTAGGAGCGTGGACACTGAGCATTCTATCCTGGTCAAATGGACGAGACTGTACTTAGCATGATTGCTATGAAATCCTTCTTTCACTACCGAACTGATGCTTCTCCTTAATTAACCCTGAAGAGGTTTTTAGGAAAAGGGGGCATAGAGGGGGAGAATTAGCTTGTTCATAGTTTTTTTTTTTTTCTTTGTATCTTGTTCTTTCTGCTACTGAGTTTTTCATCTCTAACATTCCCTTTTGGTCCTTTCTTAGAACTTCCATCTCTCTGCTTGCACTGCCCATGTGTTCTGCATGCTGTCTAATTTTTCCATGAGAGCTCCTTACGTAGCAGTCTTGGGTGTTTTCAATTCCCAGTCTGATGATTCCTACATCCCTGACATACTTGAGTCTGGTTCTGATACTTGTTCAGTCTCTTACAACCTTTTAGTGTGCCTTGTGATTTTTTGACGACTGTCAGACATGACATACGAGGTAAAAGGAACTCTGTTGAATGGGCCTTTGAGGTAGAGGCAGGGGAAGCTTGCTGTGATCCTGTGACAGGACTCAATCTTTCAGTGAGCCTGGGCCTCTGGGTGTGAGCTTCACAGGTGTTCTTTCTCCTCCTCTGCTCCTTGGGTGGGACAGACTGACTAGAGTGGGCAGGAGTTAGTTATTTCCTGTCCCTCATGTTTCCTAGACCCTATTAAAACCCCAATAATTTAGGCTCTAGTAAAACAATTTTCCCGAGGGCAGGTCTTGTTAAAAAGAACAGAATACTTGGGCATGTGTCAAAATTGTCACTTTCCCCTCCCCTTGTCAGAGGCAAGAGCTGAATTTTCTTGAACCTGGCCCAGATTCTGGAGATAAAACTCACAAAACTAAAGGCTCATTCAAAGACTGGCCCTCCTGGAGTTTTTATCTCTCAGACTGGTTCACACGGAGCCTCTAGCAGCATGTACAGGTCTGATTTCTGCCCCAGGAAGTTGTGATTCTCTGGATCAGCCTGTCTGTCTCTCCAAGTTTTACATCAGAGGTTTGCCCTGCAACCTCCCTCCTCTTACAGATCTAAGAATTGTTGATTTTGTAGTTTATTTGGCTTTTTACTTGTTTTTAGGATGGAATGGCAACTTCTAAGATCCCCCGAATCCCCTGTTTTTGAATTAAAAATTCCCAACACATTCATTACGTTAAAAAGATTTTGGAAATCTTTTCTGGTACAAAGTGATCCTCTCTGAGTACTTCAGCAATAAGTAACCTCACAGTTTAATTACTCAGTCTCTGCAGATGGTTCTCAAAATTATATCTCATACACTAGTTTCCCTGTTATACCTTAGATCTTCATGCTCATCTTTTTCTTAGATGGATATATTTGGACAATCAAACCTCAGACTGTCATGGCCAGCCTGAAGTCAGTATTTCCTTGCTCTTATTCTGGAATCTTCAGTTGCACCTGCTCTTCCAACAGCACCTGTGCTTGTAATTAGGGACACTGAACATTCACTCACCTCTCCAACTTAACTAACAACTCTCCCTCCTAGAAGGCAGATCTGCTAGTTGCTCACTATCCAAATTCAGTCAATGAACGTGACCTTCAGGCCTTACTTCTGAAGGGTTTCTTGGATGCATTCTCCCTTCCCCACACTATCACCTTGGCATTATTTCAGGATATCCTTGGTATTATTTCAGGATATCCTTGGTATTATTTCAGGATATCCAGGACATTCCTGAATACTGTAATAGCTTCTTAACAGATCTTTATACCTACAACGTCACTCTTATTTTTTTTAAAAAAACATCTTTATTGTTCAAAGTATTGCAGATGTCCCATTTTTCCCCTCACTGACCCCTTCTAGCCCACCGCCACCCCCTACACCAGGCCTTTACCACCCTATTGTCTGTGCCCATGGGTTATGCATATATGCATACAAGTTCTTTGGTTGATCTCTTCCTATCCACCCACCCACGCCCACCTTCCCTCTGAGATTCCAGTCTGTTCCATGATTCTATGTCTGTGAATCTGTTTTGTTCATCGGTTTATTTTGTTCACTAGATTCCATGTATGAGTGAGAACATGTGATAATTGTCTTTCTCTGATTGGCTTATTTTGCTTAGCATAGTTTCACTTTTAAATGACCTCCTTTAGACCATAGACAGTGTCCTTCCAACAGCTGCATTTAAAATAAGCCCCAAAGTTGCTCATTTTTTTTTCTTCTCACTGTATCCTTTCTACTTACTGTCTTTCCATGCCTACTTTAGATGTTATCTTATCTCTTTAAATATGGCAGCATACTGTTTTCCCTTAAACTCCCTCTCATCTCCTTGTTTTTTCTTAGTTCCTCATCCACTAGCCTTTTCATCCAGTGACTGTACCTCATTACAGCCTGTCTATAAGAAGGGCAGGCTGACATCCTAGCTGCCTTCACAACGCACTCTTAGACCTTTGTGCAGGAACCATTTACTTGTCCATGGATCCAAATTATTATCTTCAGCTCAGACTTCTCTGCTGATGTGCCTGTACATATAACAGGAATCCCAAGTGCAGCATGCCCCAAAGAGTTTCTCATTTGTCACCAAACTTGCTGTTCTTTCTGCTTGAGTGTTTCTTGTATTAATACTAACTTGATCATCGACTCACATGCCCACTTCAACATACACAGAACTAATTTCTCAACACATGGCTACAGTAATTTCTCTGTGATGCAAACATGTTCATGTCACACTGCAGCTTAATATATTTCATTGACTTAAATTGCTTTCTGGAGAGTCCTAACTCCTTTGTGTGATTTGTGAGATCCTCTCTGATCTGAGCCCTGCTTCATTTTTATTGTCCCATCCTTTGTTCTCTGCTATTCCATGGCCCCCAAGAAAAGTGTTGTCTCTGGTCCCTGTAGCTCAGAATGGACCATCCTTCCCCTTTTACCACTTCCCCTGACTAGTTCCTGCCTGTGCTTCCATCTCTACCTGAACCTTTGCTGACTAGTCTATGGGAAGCTGAGCAGTCAATGGCAAGATGAACATGCCTTCAGTGAGTAACCTTAATGATCTTTCTTTCCTCATCATAGCAATTGCCACATGATATTCTAATGACATGTTTGTCAGCGATTTTAGTTGTTGAGAATAGAAACTCTGCTGTTAAGCAGAAAGGATTCACATGCAATGAAAAGGCAATTCTGTCCTCCTTGACCGCTCCCGGAAACTCTGCTCTGGTTTTTCACCCCTCCCTTGCTCCCCAGTTTCAATACTCATTTTGGTCCTTGAAAGCCATAGTTAGAGAATACCAACCAACTGTGGTTCTCTGCACACATCAGACTGTGCTTTGAGAACATGTCTAAAATTATTCTTTACTATCTACTTGTAATGTTTTCCCTACATTTTCCCCACATACGACATATAATCTCCTCTTTGAAGCCTTCTTACAAGTCTGGGTGAGAGGAAGTCCCAGTGTGGACTCCATGGTGCATGTAAGTTGTCTGTTTAAATGCCCATCTTCCTTCAAAGTTTCATCAGTGAGGACTTTTATTTATCTCCAGTCTCAATGCAAGCACATGTTCACTGTTCACTAAATGTCAGTTGAACAAGGAGAGGGAGAGAGAACAGAACTAGCATCTATGAAGTATAAGATACTTTGCCAAGTGTTTTTGCAGAAAGGAGGAAGAAATTTACATAGTAGAGTGAAACTGTGTATCTCCCTTTCACTTTCAAGAAGGCATTGGTTCTTCTGTTTGGATGCAATGGATTTCTTAACGCCTTTGAACTGCTGTGCACTTTGTTTCATCCCTTTGTAGAGTAGATGGAGGGCAAGGACCTGGGTTTGTCCAATCACCCTGTAGTATTGTTAAAGAATACCTGTCATCAGATTTTTCTCCTGTGAGCAGCCCCTCCTCGCTTTCCTCCCATCTGCTTCCCATTTTCTCCTCCTCACAGTTTCAATGTATCTGAGATATATTGCTCTGTTCTACCTCATAGACTTAGGGAGCTGAAATAACTCCTCTAACTTTCCTATTTCTACATTCTAACACTTCCCCTCATGGCACAGAATAGGAGAAGTGTATAGCTGAATAAAAATGAAGGCACAGAGTTCCTTAGAGAATTGTTAGAAGTTAGAGTTGATTAAAATTTGAGAATATTACTTGTAAAATATTGTCTACTCTATGGAGAAAAAGTCCAGAATATGAATTCATAAATAAATAAAATGAATAATCCCATTTCCCCTAAGAGACAGATAAAAAATGGATTTTTTTCTTAAAATAAGTCAAAATGCAAGGAAAGAGAATAGGACCAATTGTGAATTAAATGAATGCCTAACTATTGTAATTATAACTGCATTTCTTATGAAGAGTGAAGTAGTTCTTAAGGATTACCAATTAAATTTAATTTTAAACCTCTGTAAAGATAATTTGTTAAGTAGAAGTGCTGTTTAAAAAGGAATTACTTCTATAAAGAGTATTTTCTTTTTTCTCCTTTGGGTTCTCAGATCATACCAGGTGATTCTGGATTGAACTTTCAGAAAAGTTTCTCTAAATATAAAATTTTTTGGGAGGAGACAGAGGCAGCAGAGTAGATACCAATGTGTTGGTGTCTGCACATTTACTTAAAGAACAAAGAGCTTTGGTGGGATAGCTTAGTTGGTTAGAGCATTGTCCCAATACATCAGGTTGCAGGTTTGATCCCTGGTGAAGTCACATATAAGAATCAACCAATTAATCTATAAGTAAGTGGAACAACAAATTTCTCTCTCTCTCTCTCTCAAATCAATAAATTAATCATTTTAAAAATATATTTTATTGATTTTTTACAGAGAGGAAGAGAGAGAGATAGAAACATCGATGAGAGAGAAACCGATCAGCTGCCTCTTGCACACACCCCACTGGGGATGTGCTCACAACCAAGGTACAAGTCCTTCACTGGAATCGAACCTGGGATCTTCCAGTCTGCAGGCCGATGCTCTATCAACTGAGCCAAACTGGTTTCAGCAATAAGGTAAACATTTTTTAAAAGGAAAAAATAATCTACATTCCTCCAGAGCCATCTTCCTATTTAGAAATTTAGAGAAATTTTTCTGTTCTTCATTTTGCTAAATGTTTATATATGAGTAATTATATCTATCAAATGTGTGCATATTTTCCCTGTATACAACCTTGTCTTTCTGGGATTATAGCAAAGGTGATATGTGTGAATTGAGCATGATCTGCTATGAACTTTATTACTAGACTGCTTCTAGAGTCCGGATTATCATCTGGTTCACTTGTGTGACTTCATTAAACATGTTAAGAAAACACTGGTAGTAAATGAGATGTGACATTCTCTTCTCAGATAATCCAACTGCCTAAACTTTAAATTATTCAAGAGTTAAATTGGGCTTTTTCTTTGTGATCAAAATGCTTGCATGCTTCTTCTAGATTCTCATGTAACTTCACTTTTCCTGTGCTTCTACTTTTCACATCTCATTCTTCTCCTTCACTTTTGGTACAATTGATTGAGAGGAAGGGAATGTTGAAGCCTGGAGGGCAGGTTGGGGGCTCTCTCAAAGATTCTAGGTTCAACCCACAGACAGGCATTTTTTAAATATACGGAACGTTTGAAGAAAGTGCAGTTGCACCCCTGGATATTTTCAAAACTGCTTCTTTTGGAAATTCTTTGGGAAGAGCAGCAGCTGGGCCGAAAGGCTTTATTTTAGGTATATATATTAAAAAAGCTGCCCTCTTCTATTGAAGCATTGCTACAAGTTTGGGCAAAGTAGGATGATGGGAGTGATCAGCTGTTCTTAACCTTGATAAACCATAGGTCTCTTTCCAATGGTTAATTCTAATGCAAATCATGCTGAACCAAGTTGGAGAAATTTAGGAGCAAATTTTGTTTTTGATTTTGCTCTGAGTTCTTGTTACTACCACATTAATTCCTATGGTAGGCAAAGAGATATTAATGAAAGATGCCTCTAATTTTTTCACAAATTATCCTGTGACTTTGAATTTTTACTCATTGTTTTATTAAACTCATAAACACTTTGAGTTGTAACTTATAGGCTTTGAGTAACAGATAAAAGTGAGTCTCACAAAGTAAATGTGAAATCCATGGGCTGCTCAATAGCACAGTGGGGATTCAGACTGTGATCTGGAACTACCCAGAATTTTCCACACACAGCACATGCTCTAATTATGACCATTTCCAACTACCATTTTTCTGGTCAAAACATTTATCCAGAAAGCATCTATTCAGAGCCTTGCTTGGTTCTGCTGGTTTATAATGAATCCCCAGTTAATGTGGTAACTACCAGTAATGATAATGAGATCATGGGCTATTTTTTTTTTTTGAGATGATATAACTTCATTTTAATAGAGATAGACTTCAGATAATTTGCTAATACAAAAGAGTGGATCTGATATTGACCTTAATGTTACATGGCCAACAGGTGGGGCAGACAGTTTTGAGACGTGGGTCTGTTAATGTCCTTCAAATTGAAGTATGTGATAGGATGCCTCTACTTTGGAAATTCAAGAAGATTGAGCTCAATAATGGTGTTTCTACCCTTTCGTATGAATACTATCAAGAAGATGCTTGTGTAAATAACATTATCTTTTCCGGTATAATGTTATTAGTTTTGTTCCTATTTATAGGAACTTGTGGTCTTGTTATACATACTGCATATTTGAGTAACTGATCAACATGATCCCATTACTTGCACTTAGGACTCCTGTTCCAGTGGCCTCACTGTTTTCTAATAATCTTCACTGGCTACACCAGCCACTGTTCTGTGCCTGACAATATAGCACAAGTCACTGTGCATCTGTGTCTCACTGACTTTCACTGTAAGGGAAAACGGTGACACTATGGACTTCAAGATTCCTTTCATTTATAACGCTCCATGTTTCATTTTTGTCCCATTCTAATTGACTTATACCCAACCTTAAAAACCCCTGGTATTTCTGGGTGGTGGAAACAACAATTTCTGTGTACAGACTCAAGACGTGAAATCCTGGATCCAGGAACTTGAAGCTCTTGGCTTCAGTGGTAACAGCTCATCAATGACCTTGATAAACCATTTCTTGGTTGCTGTGGAACTAACTCATCACTTAAAAGAGATTTGCTGTAGCCCCAGCTACTGTGCCTTTGGAAGAAATAAAGTTCTCCTGCCTCATTTCTAATCTTTTTTTCATAGTAACCCCAGAAATCTTGATTTCATCGATTCATCAGTGAAAGACATTACCACCTCCCAATATTCAGTCACTTCTGGGCTTGATGGATGGAGAATCTAGGTCTGTGCTTTTTGCTTTCTTAGCGATAATAAATGTAGCTTACTGGGCCCACATGCCAGAGATATAGGCACCAGTAGGCCAGAGGGGGAAGTGGAACATTAAGGCATAGAGAGCTCACTTGCTCTTTTTCATGATAATGTGTTTTCACTGTCAACATCATCTTAAAGCCTTTCATTGGGCTCCTTCTCTCTCCCAACTCCCTAACCTGTATTTTAAGCTGCTATATATCCATATACATCCTCAATTTTTCTTTTTTTTGAGTTTAGCGCACTGAACATTTCTACTCATACATAAAACATGCCCTGAAAATTCCCATCATGGCTGCATAAGTGTTTATTTACTTTTCACTCTTTGAGAATCAGGCTCCAAGGTAGTATCTTCAAGAGATAAGCATTTATAGTTTTGCTATATGAGTTGTTGGTTCAGGTTTTTTTTTTTTTTTTTAATCTTATTTGCTTATCAGGAGTAAAAGGGGGAATTTAAAATAATACAGAGCATTTTTTTGTGGTTAATTTGAGGTATTTTGTAAATAGATGGAATATATGGACTTTTTGAAAGAAATAAAGCTATGGGAAATAGAATATACTATAAACCGAGCAGATGTTAAGAAAAATTTCATTTTGAAGTTGATCTGAAAATTGTTGAATCACTAATTTTAAAGTTAATGCGGTATGGATATAAAATAGGCAATTTAATTATAAAATTTCTATTTTTGATTAGGGGTTCTGCTATAATCCTTTGAATAAAGCATGTGTCAGTTTTTCTTATTTTTATAAATTGTCTAGATTGTATATAAATGAGAGAGGAAACATTTTGGTATTATTTTTAGCTTTAAAATTTTTCTTATATAACTCTAGTATTCTGATTTTAAAAGATAAGGTGAAGAAATGAAGGTGCTGTATGTTAACATGTAAATTTAAAAACTTTTTGTTGTTGTTCAGAATATAAAACACTTAAAAACTATGGCTTTGTTTCTTTAAAATGAAGAAAACTTTTGAGTTACTCTTAAGGTAGACCATACTGTTGGCCTTCTCTGAAGTGTACATTTAAGGACTGGACTGGAAATTTCCCATAGAATTTCTTATGGATGAGAATCGAAAACCAATTGTTTCCAACTGCAGCTATGAGAATACATGTGATAACCTATGCACAGCTATGGATCAAATGAGCTTTTAGCATTGATAGAAGTGAAGTTGGGGAATGCCTACCAAAATCTTGACCTGCTTATTTATAGCTTACCTGGATGAAACACCTCTGAAGTTTACTTTATGTATCTCTGCCAGGTGTTTCACATTCATAACCCCAGACAAAGCCAACAATCAAAGTCATGCAATGTCTGCTGTCTGAAAAACACAGGTTTCCCATTTTGCCCCAATACTATCTGAAAAGCATATGCTTTTTGGTAGAACACTGTTCTATAAGAATTAATATCCCAGTTCAAAAAGAATGCATTGTTCTTTATCTTTCCCTTCTCACTTATTACTCAAGCCGTGTTCTTCTAGCTATGGTTTTATAGAGATGATGAAGAGTTTGAATAATTAGAGAAAGACAATATAAAGACAGTATTTGACATCTGAGATTAACTAGATTAATTGAAGATCATCCAATTATCTGGATCGTTTTTTTATAAAAATAATAAATTATAAACATTTTAAAATATCTATATTGATTTTTAAAATTGACCAAAATACAATAGTATCATATAAACATATAGGTCCCACACTGACAATTCTGGTACATTTATGCATGTGATAATGAAAAAAGGCAAAACTGTCTTTAGTAGATGTTCAGTTAACCTTGGAGCAGATTTCTAATGACTATGAAACAGTTAAAAGAAATTTGAAAAAACTGGTTGAGAGGTAGAGGCCATACCATCATCTCAGTAGAAATCTAATATTGATCAGATACACTATATTTTGTAAAGACTTACAGCTTATAACAAAGCGATTTCATCAATTAATAATTTATATGTAATGATATGGATGGTGAGAGCACGAATTTTCCAGTCAATGGATGTACTGGATTTAATGTCACAGATGTTACTAGAAGAATATACACATGAGCTGAAAGAGTCTTGTAGGCAAATTGATTTTGTGCCCAAAGGAAGGATTCATATGGTCAATGCTGTGTTTTCTGTAGTGAAGTGTTACTTTCAGTATGTCTTTTATAGCTTGAGATACATTTTAGCTCCTTCTCTCCCTATACTTTGGAAAGAAAGCAGCTTACAATAACAGTTAATCATGATCTAGGCAGAGACTTAATCAAGAAAAAAAGTCTCTCTTGACACAATTTGCCCACAGAGCTTTCAAGAGAAGCAGCCCTGAGTTGCCTAGAGTGAAGGAAATCAGAATGCAGAGGATTGTAGACACAATAATTCTCTGTTCCAGCACATCTAACCACCAGGTTGATGTAGCTATCATTTGTCACAAAAGGCTTTGGGGAAACTAAATGCAGCTTTCTCTCTGCAGCTAGAAACTTACTTGGCTAGAAGGAAAATTGCTGGGGAGGGTACAGAATAATCTCCATTGTTTCTTCAGAGATACACTCACCCTGCAATCTCTTGTATTAAAATAGAAGAAAGGAAGTGCTGAGTGTTCAGGTGACCTGCCTTGCCCTGGGGGCCTGGAGTCCCCTGAAAAGCCTTTACAATTTTGCACACCTGCAAAAACCATACCAGAGCTCTCCAGAGATTTTCTTCTGACCTCTCCATCTCCACGCCCACAACACAATTCATAAATGATCAGTGTTTTTAAAATTATCAGTTGTCATTTGTAATAATTAATGGGATACTGTATTCCAATAACCTAGTCAATTACAATGGGTAAGCATAAAATTTGTCAAAGAGATCTAGTTTGCTTTTCTGAATTAAGAATTAGATTTAGACCATTACTGCATTTCTCAACATTCTTTTATAATGTCTTGCCCCTTTTCTATATTCTCAATTAGAGTCTAAGTTCCATGAGGCAGGGACAGGGTATGTCCTATTCATCCTTGTATTTCTAGAAATCATATGAGATTTGGTGATGCTTACAAATTTGTTAAATAATTGAAATAATAAATGACCCCAATAAACAGGACATGTGGGGAAAATATGAAAGTACAGATGTATCATTTTCTCCCAAATAGTGAGGATTCTTGGAATTTGACTCACTGAATTTAAAATAGGAAACACTACTTTGCTCAAATTAGGGGTGACTCCTTTCCCTGATGCAGGCCTAATTTTTAGTTATTTTTAAATAGACAATTATATAAAAAATTTCAACATGATAAAAGACCTGCAGACAAGTCAAAAGTTATTTTACTACTACCTTCATCTCTCCTTAAACCAGTATTGTAAAATATTCAAGGAGCGCCATGGTAGCCTTAGTGTTGTGCTTACAGAATTTCAATCTCACCTTATGAAATGAAAGTTGTGGGAACTCTCACCTCACAGCTCTTAGGAATATAAACGTAGAATATTAACAAAAAAAACCTAGGCATCTGTTTCAAATTTTACTCCATCTATTAGCAGTGGTCAGTAAACTCATTAGTCAACAGAGCCAAATATCAACAGTACAATGATTGGAATTTCTTTTGAGAGCCAACTTTTTTAAACTTAAACTTCTTCTAATGCCACTTCTTCAAAATAGACTTGCGCAGACCTTAGTATTTTGTAGAAGAGCCACACTCAAGGGGCCAAAGAGCTGCATCTGGCTCATAACCTGCAGTTTGTCAACCACGGTACTAGGGGACCTTAAGGTGGAAGCCCCTGACTTGATAAAATAAACTGAAAACCCTATCATTTCATTGCTAAGTTTTAACTATAGCAGTAAATTAAAAGTTCACACACAGTTTTGATGAAGATATTTTGTTTGGGAACTTCCCAAACTCCTAGATGTTCAGTTTGATATAATGAAGGGAAATTTATTGTTCTGCAAAGATTCACACACATTGCTGTGTGACTTCCTTGAGAACACTTTCATCTTTCATTTTTCCCCAAGAGAAAGGGAGAAATAATAAAAGATATTAAGGGCACTTCATGATTATAAAACTCCGTATTCTCCTGGAACAACACCTGAGCAGTAGCAGAAAGGATGTCCCCTCTATCCCAGAAATTTGGACAGATTGCTGCTGGAGAGAGAATTGCTGGGGATATGTTGAAAGAGGCAATGTAATGCAAGTCAACGTGATTTGGAGGAGGAAGGTCCTACAGAGAAGGGAAAGGATGTAGGTGCAGAGTTTGTTAATCTTGGGTCAGGCAGTATGTTATGATTAGGGGGACAACAGAAAGTGTCTGAGAGATGTTCATAGACCGACTACTCAGAGGGTACAGGCATACATATTGGTATAACACACACACACACACACACACACACACACACACACACCAATGACCTTCCAACTTTTAAAACTTATGCTTCTTTGAAAACTCAATTCAACTCAGCTCAACTAGCATAGACCTCTCATAACACAACATCCCTGGATGTCAGTACATAACTGTAGAGACATGTGATCCTGCCGCTCCTCGAAAGCCAAACATTGATGTTAACTGTTGATTGCAACCCAGTTGGACACATGCTCTAATGGAAAGGTAAGCAGAGGACTGCGGGGATAACACAGAGGGAGAACAGGGTGGCACTGGCTACTAGGCTGTGCTAATATGGTGTCGATCACATTTCAACACAGCTGGGTTCATTCCTCCACAGCGTGCTTTGTGCTTTGAGATGCAGAAATGAGGTTCAATAAAGCAAAAATAAGGAGGGGAAATTGTCATAGGCACCACTCAGCAAAATACCCTGGTATATGCTAACACTGAAATAATGTCTGTGCTGTAAGTCTCATGGTTATAACCAGAGGGATACCCACGAGGCAGTCAGCTGCAGCAGGCAGGGCCCTGGTCTGGTTTTGCACAGTTTTCCAGCCTAGCTTCCAACTCAGTGCTAGGCACATAGTGAGCACTCGATATTTATATTTACTGAATGCATTATTAAGTGATGGTCCTATGGGACATAGTAAAAACTGAAACAAATAAAAACCTGCTGAGTTATGATGAGGTGGGTGATGAAATACATAGGAAACAATTATTTCTGACCAAAGTGATATCAGCCATAATCAAAATTATAAAATTCATTTAAAATTTTCACTTTACTATCTAGAGACAAAGATGTTTATTGCTGAGATTCCTCCAATGTGTCATTGCTATATTCTTATAGTTTAAAATCTATATTCATGGCCAATAGAAAATAAATAAATATACCACTGAAATAATACAGGTTTTGTGTAAGAGCAAATCAGAATTTTCTCGGCAAAAATACTTATTTGTAAATATTGTTGATCCTTCTAGAGCAATTTTAGGCATAACATGTGATTGGTATCTGGAATTAAATGTAAACCACTTGGTATTCCCAAAACATTTTGAGTTTATACCACTAGTGATAATGAGAGTTCAATAGTTGTTTAAAAGTCTATTCACTAAATTCAGACTGTTATCCTTTGGGGGAGCTATAATTAGATTTTAATTAAATGTGATCATTAAGATATTTTTTACATTGTACATTAATATATGTCAACCTAATAAGGTGGGTTTTAGGTATTTTAAATATAGATAACAACTGAGGAGATGCAGTCTTAGCTTGGCTATTACCAATGTTGCTAAATTTCTTTTTACTGGTTTAAAAATACATTTTTTCATTGCTTCCACACTTCATAATTATCAGCAGATGTGCCTTAATAAGAATAGATTGTTTCAACCAAAGTAAATAATTCATTAAGTCATACATGAAATGCATATTTGGCAAGCCACAGTGAAAGCAGTAACCAATCTGGGTCCCCCCCAACTGTTTTCAGATTGCCTCAATGTTCAGATCCATAAAGCACTTAGCACTCGACAACTCCTGCTGAGGCCAAGCTTTGCCAATGCTGAATAATAGATCTTTCAGTGGCACAGGAAGATACCTCAGAATTAAGGAAAGGAAGATGGCATCGGTGGTACAAAAAAAATCTCCCTCTTCTGTTGCTTCATTCTGTAGCCTTTGATTCAGAACATTGCAGCCCCTCCCTCCCTTCTTCAGCCTTGGGAAACAACCAGGTCTGCCTTGAGGAATGGCATCTGTAATATACTGGGGTTGTAGAGAAGCACAGAAAAATATTTGAAAATAAGAGTGCCTCCTTCTTTGAGTTCAAATAATGCTGATGGTTTTTTGATGGTAAAATAAATTTGGTTTCATTTAAATTTATTAAACCTGTACTTGGCAAATCTGATGTTTTAGGGGATGTTGCAACTGATACTATGGATTTAAAAGCAAATGATATACCCTGACTGGTTTGTCTCAGTGGATAGTGTCGGCCTATGGACTCAAGGGTCCCAGGTTCCATTCTGGTCAAGGGCATGTATCTTGGTTGGGGGTACATCCCCCATGGAGAGTGTGCCAGAGGCAGCTGATCGATATTTCTCTCTCATTGATGTTTCTGACTCTCTCTCCCTCTCCCTTTCTCTCTGTTAAAAAATCAAGAAAATATATTAAAAATAAACAAATAAAAACAAATCATATATATATATATATATATATATATTAGCAAATTTTACTTTTATATTTGCACTAGGACAGGTTCTTTTCTATTCTAATTAAGTTTGGGTAGGCATTCTTATTAGTGTATCTTAATTACACTAATTATCTGTACATGAATAAATACACTAATTACTGTCTGAAATAAAATTGAAAAGTAATACTGTAAGGAAATAATTGCATTAATTATATGAATTTCAATGCACAATAGTATATATTCTAATGGAGAGAACTAGTTGATATAATGCTGTTAATTTGGTGGGGGAGGGGTGCTATGAAATAAGTAGAAATTGTAAATAATTTGGTCTAAATTCAAACTTTAATTACTGTACCAGGAAGCCCCTTAAATAAAATATTGCAGTCAATGGCTTTTTATGCCTTTGAGCATTCAAAACTTTATAATAAGAACATTATTTGAATTTTTAAATTCATTGCTATTTCTTTTTCTAATTTAACTTTTCAATTACAGTTTTTATAAAATATTTTGTATTCATATCAGGGGTACAGCATAATGGTTAGACAGTCATATACTGTACAAAGTGATTGCCCCAATATTGCTAGTAATTCTATCCCTCTATACCTACCTCATGAAGGCTTTAGATTAGCTTCTGGAAATCAAGTCCATTAGAATTCTGAAAATGTACTAAACTTAGAGTCCTCATCTTTTCTTTCATTAGCAGCTTTGAGTCTGTTGGCATAGCACCATGATATGATAATTACCACTATGTTCAGGTCAGGAATGAAGTTCTAAATTTTCTCTCTCTCTCTCCCTCTCTCTCTCTTTCTCCCTCCCTCCCTCCATCTGTCCATCCATTTTTTTCTATATCATCTACCTACTTTACCTATTTACTACCTAATTTTAATATTGAAAAAATAATAATAGCCATGTTTCAGAACACCAAGTACACAGGGACTGCTGGAAAAATTGAATAAATCACTGTGCATGTCTTAGTTTTCCACATTCATCTGAAGGAAGCTGATGTTTGCTCGGCGCCAATCTCTTAGGAAGATCAGGCAGTTCCTCTGATAGCATCTGCAAAATGTTCTGAACACCTCAGCACAGGATGTTCCACAAACACAATGTATTATTATAATCATCATCTCTATCACTTCTGTACCAAGTAGAGCATACTATTTGCCATCCATCTCACACTGATGCTGTATGGATTAATGAGATAATATCTGTAAGGTACTTAAAGTTTCCTGGAATCAGGAGATTATGTAAGTACAAGGGAATCTGATAATTATTAGTCCAATACATTAGGTTGCCCTTACTGTCTTTTTTCATCAAGAGTTAATTTATCAAGCCCACTGAGAGAAACAGCAATATAACATTAAGTTGCTTTGGAAATTGGAATGTATGTGTATGTGTATATGCATGTCCAGTGTGTGTGTGTGTGTGTGTGTGTGTGTGTGTGTGTGTGTGAGAGAGAGAGAGAGAGAGAGAGAGAGAGAGAGAGAGAGAGAGAGAGAGAGAGAGAGAGATCTTATTTGAATCCAGTCTCTTAGGCAAACACGTTTCCTTTCTGAACTAATGTGGCAACATTTAACATAAAGAGATCTTGGTTTATGAAACTGAATGTTTTGAACCACATACTCCATTAGAAAGAAAAGAATAATGAAGTGAAATATAAAGTCATTTTAGTAGCCTATGACAAGAGCAGACTTACCTGCTTTCAGTCATTGTTTTACTAAACCTACAGACAGGTGAGCAATAAAACCTGAATCAATTTCATAAACCTTATAAATATTTCCCTTTTCCCTTAAATAACATTTTCTCTTTTTAAGGAATTTAATATTCCTCAAGTAAAAAACTGAATTTTGAATAAGAAATCAGGTTTGGGAGGTATGAGTCTATCAGAAAAAAATAAATTATGCATAATGAAAAATTAGAATTTGGTGCTATTAGGGCTATGTTTTGAAAGATAAATGGAAGGTTCTGTGTAATAGACAAGAGGGCTCCATCACAACTTTTTGTACCAGTGTATGCTGCTATCAACCTTTCTCTCTATCTTTCTGTATTTTAATCCTTTGGCTCTCTCCATCCATCCCTCTATTTATATTTCAATCTATCCACCCACCCCTCTATTTTTCCCTCTATCATTCATTCATTGATCATAACCCACAGAAGTTAATAATTTAAACTAAGTATCTGCTGTCAGAGTCTATCTTCTGAGTTTCTGATCTGCTGACTTTCCACCTCCCCTGGATGTTTTAAGGGCATTACAAACTGAAAATTCACATATGCTCTTCCCACACCACATAGTCCAGCCTGCTCTGGCCTGAATCTGCTCTCCTCTGAGGTTCTACTTGTCAATAAATGCACTTGAGATCCCAACAGAAACCCAAGACACCCCTCCTCTCTGTCACCGCCCAGTTTCAATTATTAATCATGCCCTATTGTGTATATTTCAGTTCTTTCTATTAATCTTAACAATTGCTCTTACTTAAAGAATAAAATAACTTCTCTTCTTCTGTTTTGTTTTCCTCCTCTCCAAGGAACCATCTAATTGTTCCAAACAGGTGATCATTCCCCCAACAGATCTATGGTGTTCAAAATGAATTTGGGATACTATATTTAATGGTTATAAGCATCTCACTGGTCCACCAAAAGCAAGTAATTAAATGTACATGTGAATTATTTTTTCTTGATAATTTTTAAAGGCGAACAAAATACAAGGCTCATTTTATTTATTTCAATGTCATTTTTAAGCAAAAGGAAAGGACTCATGAAGTTCACAGAAGATAATAATTTCATTTTAGACATTTCCTGTATGTCATTAGGTCTGAAAAGAAATGTCTTAATCCACAACGTACTTGTATCAATAAAATAATGATCTACAAGGAATCACTTTACCAATTATCTTCTGCTGCTGAGAAAGCCTGTTTTATGTAGATGGAAATGAATTTCAATGCTGACACTCCTCCATCCTCAGCCCCCTTTCCCATGCTATCTGCCGTATTTATCTTGGATAAATAGTTAGATTTGAAAGAACCTCATTCAAACAGGACTGCCATCCATTTTGATTTCAATGAAATGGGGAAAGCAAACACTTATTTTGATGATAAACAGGATATTTTCTGGGAATTATAGCCTCTCAGCCCATCATTTCCCTGGATTCCTCTGAAGAAAAATTCATCAGTGTCCATCTGGGATGTCTTGGCGTCACCAGTGAGATTCTAAACTAATGTAACTCCCCTAATGTATTTCCTCAGCAACTCCATGTAGGTGAGAGTATGGTAGCCCTGGGCTTGGTACCATCCCAAGCTTTGTAAGGGTGTGTTTCCTCAAGCACACTAACTCTGCATGTATCAGTGGGGATGCTGCTGCATGCAAGATCATATGGGACATAAATAGCCCTAGGGTGGCAGGTTCTCTAGGAAGATATTAGCTTGGGGATTAGTATAGATTCTGCTTGCTCACAATACGTTGGTCATCTAGATGTTCCATCTAAAAAACTAACACAGAAAAACTGATATATATAAGACTGCCATAGCCACCAGCAAGCACACTATATTCCACACCAGCATTAAGGGCAGGTTTTGATGGACTAAAAACAAAATACAAAGCTCCTTTTATTGAGCTCTTTTCACTTCTGCCATTATTTCTCTTCCTACCCCAGTCAAACCCATTTCATCTTAGTTTTCATTTTTAAAATATGGTTACAACATGAATGGTTTCAAGCAGAAATAACAGGGATTTGAACAAGGAAAACTGACAAAAAGTACCATGGGACAAGTTGGCCTGAAATATAAATTGTTTTATGGGCATACACCAGTTTTCTTTCCAGTCTTGAGCTGTCGTGTTGTATTATTTTCACCGTGGCTGCTGAGGAGGTCTGCTGAAAAGCAAGCAACTAAGAATGAATGAAGCAGAGAAGAAGAGTGGCAGGGTAAGTCCCTGGACAGCTCAGAGCCAGCCACATACAGAAAAACACTTCCCAGTTCCCCTCCAAACACACATACCACACACACAGAGATACAGACACACAGATAGACACACATACACACCCACACTACACTTGCTCAAAATTCTCATTTTCTTTCCTTGAATATCCAAAATGACTGAAACAAATTCAGGAAGTTTCCTCAAGTTCTCAGCTGTGAGCAAAGAAAGAAATCAAAATCTTTTCTCCACAGTTTTAGCGTCTGAGTTAAAAGAGATGGATGCTTTTCAGCTCTCTGCCTAAGTATCACCATCTTGCCTCTTCCCCATTTTCACTCTCAACCTATCGGTCATCATTAATGCGCTTTACCTTTGACTGCAGGGCAGAGTAGTGGCAAACCTACCCCATTAATCAAGCAACATATGGAGAATTAAGGCCCATGAAACTGTAAAACTAGGATCCTTTCTTTCTATCCCCTGAGATCTGAGTGCATTACCCAGAGGCTAAGCTCATTGAGAGATGATCATGTACTAATCTGCTTTACAAATGGCGGCTCTTCTGATGTGCACACATGTCCGTGTGTGTGTGTGTGTGTGTGTGTGTGTGTGTGTATGCACGCGCACGTGTGTACTTTGGTGTATTTAAACAGCTGAGCTGAGTATTGACTTTGTACTTTCCAAAGTACTTTTCCAAACATACCTTAAGTCTAAGCTTTGTTAAATATACCAGTGTCTTTGAATGCCAGTGTTTAGTGTACACGCTTCATCCCCTCATGTGTTTTTGAAGTTAAGTGCCCCAACTGGGATAGCCTTTTTGTATTTATAGAGTCACACAATGTGATACATGCTGAATGGGGCTGATGGGAGTAAATGTGTAAGGATGGCTTAATTTTGTTTAATTGTGAGGAAGCAGTAGTGGGAAGTGTGCCTCTTTAGCTGGGAGCAGCCCTCATGCAGGTATTATTCTATAAAGACAGTTGACCTACTTCTCCAGAGAAACTGAACCAATAGGATGTGTGTATATTTAGAAAAAGAGACCTATTTTAAGGAGTTGGCTCACATGATTACGGACTCTGGCAAGTCTGAAATCTATAGGGTAGGCTGGTGGGCTAAAAATCCATAAAAAAGCCAATGTCACAATTTAGGTTCGAAGACCTTCGCCTACAGAATTCCCTCCTGCTTGGGAGAGTCAGTCTTTTGTTCTACTCAGACATTCAACTGATTGGGTACCATCCATTGTCATTAGGGAGGACAGTCTGCTTTAAACAAGGTCCACTGGTTTAAATATCAATCTCATTCCAGAACAGTTTCCCAGAAAAATCCTTATTTGACCATATATCTGGGCACTAGGGTAGAGCCAAGGTGACTCATATAATTAATCATCAGATTTAGTCTGAGCAGATTGATTGAGAGGGGCAGTGCGATCCACCAAAGTCAGGTGTCCCTCTTTCTTTTTAAATGCACAGCTGTGTGGTTTTATGTGCATATGTACACCTGTGTAACCACACCTAGGTCAGGACCTGGTGAGTATTCATTTCCTCCTAAAGCTCTTATGCCCCTTTCCAGTTTAACCTTCCAACCCCAAACCTAACCACCTTCTAAATCCCATCTCTAAGGATTAGTTTTGTTTATTCATGAATTTTATAGAAATAGAATTGTTCAACCTTTACTTATTTTTCTCCACTTTCTTTCACATAACATGTTTTGAATTTATCCACAGGGTTTTCATAACTTAGGTGTTTTAATATCACAAAATATCAGACTATGAGAATTTCTTCATCCTGGGTCCTATGAGATCCTCTTTCATTGCTTATTTTGTTTCTGATGATTCATGAATTCTCTTCCCTTTCTGTGCTTTCTTTTTGGTTCCATACCCCTTTGTATTCTATACCTTATTTCCTTATGGCTAATTGCAGAAAAAATCATACATTTTATGGTTTGCAATTGTTTGAGTCATGCTGTAAGTGTGGAGTCTTCATTGGTTGTTGCATGTAGTTGAAAAACTGAAGTACCTACCCCTACCCCTACCCAGCTTTCAATCACCTGCTCTCAGTACCTGGAATGTCCTCTTCTTTGGTGCCCCCTTGTCCTGAGGTCTCTCTGTTATACAGAACAAGAGTGGGTGCAATTATATAGGTTGCCACTGTGTTTGCCTGGGAGAAATGACTTCCAGGTTGATTGCTACCTAAAAAGCATCTCCACTTCTGTGCAGAAGTCATTTTAAAAGACATCATCTTTTCTGAATGCACTAAAATCCAACATTCTTTCCATTAGTTTTAGCCTTTGACTTTGCTGTCCAGCCCATTCGAGGGGTAACACATGCTTGGCTGACGTGGTTATCAGTTGGCTAAGCTATAACTGTGCAGGAGGAGTAGCATTGTAATTAGGTCACTGGGTCATGAGCTGATACTTTGCTGTTCATATCAAGGTTGGTCAGTTTCTGGGCTCACACCAGCACACCTCTGTGTAGAATGCAATTGTGCACTGACTCTGTTCCCTGCGGAACTCCCTCTGGGCGTGGTGAGTATTCCGAAAAACGCTCTGGCCTTTGGAACCATCCTGAATTCTAGAACTGTGTTTTATCCACAGGGCTTGACAAGAATGCTTCAAGGCTCATGAACTTATATCTCATTGTGTATCACTGCTTTGATAACTAGACAAGGAGAAAAAAAAAATCCTGCAGAAGTCTCAGAATGATAATCAAAACTCATGTTTATTCAGATGCGGAAAGCCTGCATGGGCCATTTTATCCAGTATATCTTTGACTTTCTATTTCCATACACATGCTCTCGTTTATGTTATTGGAATTTCCCTGGGCTGAACTGTCAAGATCAATTCAGCAGAAAGACCAGCATTATATCTTTAGAATCAGGAAGGAACACTTTTTAAGCTTTAAAGATAAAGAATTTAATGTGCTAACAGAAAGTAAAGGTGATGACATATGTGATACAAACATGGTGTAAACACAGCTTCTCATCCCCACCTCCTGAAATAAAGTGGTTTGGATTCCAGAGAAACTGACAGCATATTTGTGGTGTAAACATCCTAACTGTTCAAAAGCCTTTCAAGAAGTGCAGAGTGCGATCCCCAACTGTGGGAAATTCTGCTCTCTAAACATAATCTCTGCTTCTTTTTGTTCTTCCTTCCCTCTTTCTTTCCCCCATTTCTCTCTGCCTCTTACATTCTCTCTTTCTTCAATATGTACTTGGGTAGACCTACTATGCACCAAGTGTCCTTTCTAGCCTTTGACATAATAGATAAGGACCAACCCTCACAGAAACTTTTATCCTCCTCTTCCTTCTCCTTCTCCTTCTGATTGATTTCATGCCACAATATTGGGCTAAAACTAGACTAATATCATCACAAGAAAGCAATGCCACTCACTTTGAGCTGGCAGCCCCAGGAAAACCTTGTGAGAGGAAGCACGCTGCTCCACAGGCCTCCCTGAGCCTGGGCTGGGAGCTGCGGACAAAGGGTTATGGGAGGCCCCTTGTATACAACTAACTGTGTTTGTTAGTGACAGAGAACAATGTCACTGCTTCTGCACCTCTGCCAGGTCCCCATCTGTCATCAAGACCCTTGTTAGCTGTTGATTAGGCTTCCTGGATGTCAGTGATTGTGTTGCTAAAGTGCTAGTCTAGTCTCATCCCAGGGTGGCCATTGTTGCTTCAGAGCATATCAAAATAAAAGAGTAGTTGAGCAGCAGTTATGAGAAAGCAATGCTGCCTGGCTCACTCATGGACCTCCTTTGTGGTTTTTAATTACTTGATATGCTCCTTTGCTTCCTGGAGATTTGAAAACACCAAGTCAATCTCACCTCATTTTCGTGAATCTGAACTGCAAAACTCCCTGTTCCTTGAGGACTTGGCTGACCTGAGTTTCTCTGGTGCTCCCAGCATCACAGTCTGAGACTTGAAACTAGTGGAATATTACTTTCACTGTGAACATTTCAATTTGTAAAGTGATAAAAATAAACACATGACTTGGATTTATATATTATTTACATTGAATCTCACTTCTGTTGTCTTGCTAATACGTGGCTCAAGTGTGGTACATGGTAGGGGCTTGCCCAGTAATTGTCACATTAATTAAAATTGGAATGTTATCACACACTCCAAGTTTAATCCTCCTGTCATTCTTGCTTCCTCATTCAGTTTAACATAAAAAAAATTCACAAATGAGTGAAATCTTTCTCACTGGAAAAAAAAAAAAAAGGAATCCAGTGAAGCTATATATAGAAGCTATATATACCCTGTTTCCCTGAAAATAAGACAGTGTCTTATATTAATTTTTTCTCCCAAAGTTGCACTAGGTCTTATTTTCAGGGGATGTCTTATTTTCGGGGAAACATGGTATATATTTATATTTATTTATTTTTATTTATTTTTTACTAAGTAAGGTTCTATAGACTTAGGGCTTACCACGTCTAGGACAAAGTTCTCTATGTGGTTTCTATCAGAGACTATTAATATATTTGGAAAGATCTCACTTTCTTAGCACTTCCAGGAATATTTTAGATATAGAACACTTTTACTGTTAATATTAATAAGTTTGAGTCATTAAATATAGCTATGTTAGGTTTATGTAGGAGTTGTTAAAACTCCACACCTCCTCTCCTCTGCCTCTAGGTTTCTGATTCTGGGGGTATCACTGCCTCATTCACAAGAGGTGAAGATATGATAAAATTTTCCACTTGGGAATCCTCATTGCTGAAAAACATTTTTCTGATATTTACTCTCTAACCATTATGGAGAAAGCAACTGGAGCTTGATGTCCTGCCATTCCAGGACCCAAGGACAGCTCAGTACCTGCTGATCATCCCTAGGTTGTATCGATGAACTACCCAAGAAAAAATATACTAGAGTTAAACAGACAAGGAGGACTTTATTCAAGGCTTTTGTAATAGGGGAAGATTTAACTTAACTCACTCTCTGTAACCAGACAAATGGGAGGATTTTTAAGTGCTGGAGTGAACTGATGCAAAAATCCAGGAGGACGTTAGTTGGGAGGCTGGTCAACATGACCAGACTATCCCTGTTGGCTAATTCACATGTACTGAAGTTAGGCTTTCTCCTTCCATGGAGAGTGGAGCATTGGGGCTCTATCTTTCCTAATACCCTCCTTTCAAAGGTATCTCACCCAGGACCTTGAGGAAGACATTCCTGGGTTTCAAAACTGGCAAACAGGCTGGAAAAGATTTTTCTGCATTTCAAAGGAACAGAGACATGATTGCAATTACAAGTTTTCTAAAACAAACTTCAGATGGGTTTCTTCCTCACTCTAAGACCCTGAGATAAGGAGGGCGGGGTCTTAGAGTGAGGAAGAAACCCATCTGAAGTTCAGTGAAGCCAGTGGGAAAGGTAGGCTGCTCTTGGTAAAGGCTCACCTACTTTCTTGGAGCTCTTGGTCTCCTTCTTGAAATACTTGTTAGTTGTGTGAGGAAGGAATATAACTCTAGTTTCTCCTTTCTCATTCTCCTCTCTGCTCACAACTTCCTGCTTACTTACTCAGTGCACCTTCAATTTTCCTGGGACCTTCTTCACCACCCTCTCTAATGATATATTTATTTATGAGCTCATGCCTCACTTCCCTTCTAAAAGAGTGTAAATAGGATCAATCTTATTACCTCTAGACTTTATAGTCTGAATTTAGCTTCTGGGTTCCTACAGGACAAAGACCATATCATGAGTGAGTTCTACTTGTTTCTCAGAAAATAAGACATCCTCCGAAAATAAGACCTAGCGCAACTTTGGGAGAAAAAAATTAATATAAGACACTGTCTTATTTTCGAGGAAACAGGGTAAATTAAACACACCAATGGGCCAGTAAGCATTGCTTTGCCCCCAGAAAAGAAGAGCTCATTCTGTGATTCAGCAATAAAGGCAGTAGACAATGAAAACCAAAGAACACAGGGATCTTTGTGCCAGTTAAGTCTAGACAACGGAGTCTGGTTCTCTACTCATTGTTGCATATGTTAAATGGCAAGTATAAATTATTCAACATTTCAGATAAAAAAAAAAAGCAAGGAAGCAAATATGGATATTTACAATGAGGGAGTGAGGGAGGCAGCCTGCAAAAGTGAGAAAACACTGGGTGATTTCAAGTCTGAGCAAACCAAGAGTGTCAATTGTATAAATAAAGACAACCCAGGTTCAAATAAACACAAACCAAACTGAGAAGAATGTGTGAAGAATGTGTGATAGCAAAGGATTCTGAAATGGCTAAGAATTGAAGACTGCAGAAATAAAGTTCTGCTTGACTCTCCAGAGCAAACATGTCAAACTCAAAGACTAACATGGGCCAAAAAAAAAACCAAACACAAAGTTTAAGTTTATGTGATCCATATATATATATATATATATATATATATATATATGCTTCAGTTTTCATAGAAACGTAAGCTTATTTATTTTTATTTTTTTAATATATTTTATTGATTTTTTACAGAGAGGAAGGGAGAGGAATAGAGAGTTAGAAACATTGATGAGAGAGAAATATCCATCAGCTGCCTCCTGCACACCCCCTAGTGGGGATGTGCACACAACCAAGTTACATGTTCTTGACCAGAATCAAACCTGGGACCCTTCAGTCTGTAGGCTGACACTCTATCCACTGAGGCAAACAAGTTTAGGGCCTAAGTTTATTTTGATAGAGAAATATTGAATACAAGACTGAAATAAATGACTAATCATTAACATAAAATAGTAGAACATTTTTATACAAATTAACATTTTTTTTTCTTGAACATTAACTTACCAGATACCGGATAACTGCACAAATTAATGCAAATAAACTTACTTTTCTTGTTCTCTGTAAGTAAAATAGTTCCTGCTGCACACACCAAACAAGTCAGTCCAAGACTAATGATGTGGCAATCAGCTGCTAAAATATTCTCTGCTAGTATTAGTGGAGAGAAATGGTGTGCCTGTGCATAAGGAGTGTAAGGGAAATGAATGCAGCACAAGTACCATAATCAGTCATTAGAGAGCATTATAATTCGTTATTAATAATTATGTATAACAGGATGTTGTAAAAATTAAGTTATGAAATTTTTGTTAAAATATTTCTTACATGCCATTATATTGGCTGGGCGATATGTGGCCCATAGGCCACAAGTTTGACATGCTTGCTTTAAACTTGTGGCTTTCATTAGCAGAGGAAGACAGAAGTCAGCATCATGTTGCTGCTCTAAGGAGCAGCCACTTGTTTAACTGTGAGGTGAAATACAGGAAAAACAATTGATTGAAGCTCATGAAGAAAGTACTAATAGAAGATTTGGATAGTACTCAAGAGAGAAAGAGAGCAGAAAAGAATTGCTTACAGCACACAGCTTTGTTGACCTTATTTAGTAGGAGTCCTGAGTTCCCAGGTAAGTTCAATGGCTCAATGGTAGGGTTAATGGAGTGTGCCAGAAGCCAATTCTAGCAGGTTAGCAGGGCTCTGTGCATAAATTAATCAAGAGTTCATAGATGAAGCATAATTTTGAAAGGCATTTTAGGAAGTCAGAAAAGACTTACCTAAAGGAACTAAGTTCTCTTTGTCTCAGGATCCCTGGCTATCCACTAACAGAATTTGTCCTAAGGCAAGGTAGAAATATACACATCAAAGGGTAGGGTTAAGTACAGAATCCATTGTCATATTGGGGAATTGCCTTAGGCTGTTAAGGTGTTTGGCCAGCAGAAGGCAATAACCTGTAGATTGAGATGCCCTCAACTGTCTGGCACCAAGCAATCAATTTATGTATTTTTTTTTTTTCAGGTTTGGGGAAATGCCTTTAACTAGCTATTCCCAGATGATTCAGCCCTGCTAACCTGCTAGAATTGGCTTCTGGCACACTCCATTAACCCTACCATTGAGCCATTGAACTCCCATTCCGGAGAGCCTGACTGGCCGTGGTAGGTGTGTGTTTGTCTGTGTTTTTGTGTGAGCGCTCTGGAGGGACTGCCCCTCCATCGGGGCTCTTACATGGGTGTTTACCGGTTGCTGCGTCAGCCATGGTTTGAGTCCAGATTCGAATCTGTAATAAATTCTAGCATGCTTAATCAAATTGGCTCCGGTAGTTCATCTCTTGGGGACTCCCATTCATGAGGGCTCAACCCTCATGACCTAATCAACTTCCAAAGATTCAACCTCCAAATACTATCATATTATGGATTAGGGCTTCATAATATGAAATTGAGGGTTGGAACAAACATTCAGCCCATAGCACCTCTAGTAAACACAATGAACTAATCTATTGAATTGAGTATATATTTGAATATCAGGGCCCAGAGATTTCTACTCTTAGACATCTTACTCTCAGTAATAATACAGATATCGGGTCTAGTAATAATTAATGTCGTTTTAAACATTCGTTTAAAATCTTGCTTGGCGTTGACTTGTATTGACATAACCTTCAAACATGTGGTATCTACAGAACGTGTGAAGTGCAATTAACAAGTTTTGCTTGAAAAAGTTTGTGTTTGGTTTGGTTTTTGTTGCAAAACTAGGGCTAAGAAGATGGCGGATGAAGAGCATATTCGGCACTGCATGCTTTACGAGTTCCAATTAGGAAGAAAAGCAAGTAAGGCTGCAAAAAACATCTGTAGTGCTCTTGGTCAAGATGCAGTTAGCGCCAGAAAATGCCAGCGTTGGTTTGAGAAATTTCACGAGGGAAATTTTTCGTTAGATGACAAGAGTGGTCGAGGCCGTGTGTCCAATTTTGATCAAGAAGCTCTTCAAGCTCTTTTGGTGCAAAATCCTCAAATTACCCAACAAGAGCTTGTGACAACTTTAAATTGTTCACAAAAAACAATTTCCAATCAATTGCGTGCACTTGGCAAAGTCCAAAAGTTTGGAAAATGGGTTCCTCATGAGTTGACCGACAATAACCATAATCAAAGAGTCACAATTTGCAGTTCGCTCCTCTCTCATCAAAACCGTTTGCTGTTTTTAGAGCAAATTGTTACCGGAGATGAACAATGGGTGCTGTATGTTAATTTGAAAAGGCGGCTTCAATGGTTGGACAAAAATGAGGCTCCGCAGCCCACGCCAAAACCTGACTTGCATGCGAAAAAAGTGATGTTGTGTGTTTGGTGGAATTTTAAAGGAATTCTTCATTATGAACTTTTACCATCTAACCAAACCATTACAAGTGCAGTGTATAGTGCCCAATTGGAAAGGTTAGCCCAAGCTTTAAGAGAAAAAGAACCCGCGCTGATTAATCGGAAGGGCGTAATTCTTCACCATGATAATGCACGACCGCATACTGCAAGAATCACTGCTGAAAAACTGCTCCAGTTGGAATGGGAAGTTCTCCCTCAACCTGCATATTCTCCTGATATTGCCCCTTCCGATTCGTTCTTTGCAAAACTTTCTTCTTGGAAAAAAATTTAATACTGAAGAATGCCTCAAAAATGCATTGACCGAATTTTTTGCATCAAAATCACAAGAATTTTACAACAGAGGGATTAAAATGCTTCCTGAGCGTTGGGCACAAGTAGTAGAAAACAACGGCAACTATATTGTTGATTAAATTTTGTTGTATTGTTTAAATAAATTCGATTTAAAAAAAAGTATTAGAAAACGACATTAATTATTACTAGACCTAATAGTTACTATTTAATGCATGCTTTCTTCTTGCCCTTTATGAATGAGAAAAGGGTTTGGGTAGCTTGGTTCACCTCATCACACCTGTTCAGACATGAATAATCAAGAAACTAAAAGATTCACACCTTTGAGGGCATCATATGATTAGATACCCAACTGCTCTTCTTATATTATCAATAATGGAATGGGGACCAAGAAAGGTTAAGAGATTCTTCTACAGTCAATTAGCAAGTGCTTCTGGGTTAGAATGCAGGATTTCATTTTATTTATATATTTTTATTGATTTCAGAAAGAAAGGGAAAAGAAAAGGGAACGAGAGAAACATCAACAATGAGAAAGAATTATCAATTGGCTGTGTTCTGCATGCCCCCTACTGGGGACTGAGCCCACAACCTAGGCATGCATCCTGAATGAAAATTGAACCATGACCTCCTGGTTCATAGGCCAACACTCAACCACTCACTCTCACCAGTCAAGCAGAATCAAGAACTTTTGATGTGGGTTTGTTTTTGTTTATTCCATAGCTAGCTAGCTAGCTAGCTAGATATCCCTACCTATATTAATTTGCTATATTCAGGAAGGTTAGATTTTTCTACTTTAATGACAATCTATGTGTACAAGATTACAATTGTGGTATGTGTAAGGGCTACTATAAGAATTTTATACTAATGGAAACATTATTGCTATAAACACATACTTTACTTTCAATCTTGCTGGTTTAAAACATTACTTCCTGAATACTATATGATTACATTTGACAACTTGGATGAATTTCAAACTGGACTTGGAGGTGTATAGATATGAACATTTCATATTTTTCTGCAAGAGATTGATTGACGGCTCCTAAAAATAAAATACTAGGAGAGAAAATGTCAAATGCCATCTAGAGTAGTCCCCTGCTTCCAAGCACTTACATTTAGACCAATTGCAATCCAAAGTTTTTTGCTTTTTTAATCCCTGTGTAATGGAGACCCCACACTTTCTTCTGTGTTGTTTCTCCCAAGCATGTCTTCTGACACCTCATGTAAATCTCCCCTTCTGGGTGTAAACTCTTTTTTTTTGTGGCCGTATCTTACCGTTTCTACTGCTGCTGCTATATTTGATTTCTGTGGTGGATAAAAGTAATCATCTGAATTCCCCCTAGACCTAATACTGTGTCCAGAGGCCTCAGGCAAACTGTATCTTTTGCAGACAGCTTCTAAACCCTACAGAAATGAAGGGAGAGTGACAGAGGGCTGATAGAGGCTGACTCTCCCTACTTGCTCCAGACCCAGAGCAGGAAAAGGGAAAGCCTCTTTAACAGGGAAAGGAGAGAGAACAAAAAAGGCAGAAAGGGCAAAAAAGGAGAAAGAAACCGAGAAGGTCAAGACCTAGGGAAGCAGGTCCTCCCACAGTAAGACCGACATTCCCCTCCCCTACCCAGCAACACAGTGAAACTTCATCAGCCCCTCACCGCCTATCCCCTTCATACCTGAATAGGTAATGTTACCACTGAACATCCTTTCCCAAAAGTGAGAAGGGGAGGAGATATGCAATTGCAGGCAGCCATCCACTGCCCCTTTTCACTGTCAGTATGCCTGGGCAATGCCTATTTCATGTGTGATTGAAGAGGATAAAGGAAAGAGCAGTGAGGATGAGAACTGTGTCCCATGCATCGTGTGCAGAGGCAAGCTGAGCACGTGAGGGGAGCTATAGGAATATAATTTATAAAATGGGGGTCCAAATGAGAAGAGCTTTGATATGGGATTATGAGTGAGGTGCATTTATAAATGTAGAGATTTAATGTCTCTTTTGTTGCCTTACCTAGTTTTGATCATTTAAAAAAAGGTCATTAATGCTCTTACATTGAATTGATAGAAAGTTTTAATGTATTTTGAGTATCTTAATACAATGATCTTCACTGTTTTTGAAAAGCTAAGAATTATTTATGTCAGCCCCACATGGAAGTGTGATTATAGTATTTGCTTTTCAAATATTCACATGTTCTTTTCTTTCTTTCATTTTCTTTCTTTTGTGCATGTCTGGCTTTCCTTCTGCCCATGTCATTGCCTTGATAGAAGGAAAGCTGAGGGTTAAGAATGAATGACCATTTTTTCAGCATTTAATAGTTTAAAATCATGTATAACTAATGAAATATTTAATCCAGAATACTCTCCCCAAAGTTGTAATTTTATACCAAAAATAGTGTGTGCTTTTTTTTTTTTTAACAAAGGTAAAAGAGGCTGAAGTAAGGAACCCCCAGTGTGTTAAATTTTTATTAATTCCAGACAAGTCAAAATTACAACTACTATTTCTCTTGCACTTGGGAGAATTTAAGACCTCTATACCTACATTTTTAAAAGGTTAGGGAGAACCATACACAGCTGACATTTCAGTGTATGATCAAAGTGTTCTTCAATCTTAACTATATGCTTTAAATGTGTCAGACACACCATCACCTGCTCACCATAGCATATAAACGTCGCCACATGCCACATGACATTACCTGACCAAGTGAGTTCATTGTTCAGTGTGTCCTACATTCTGCCCATTGAGCCATTCTACTTGGCATTATGTCTGCTAAGGAAGATGTACCTCATACTGGTAACATTGTGTCGACACTTATCTTTCAAATGCCCCCATCATTTTTAGATATTTTCAGTGAATGTTATTACCCTCTTGTTGGTAGCTGAAAAAGAGCAAAAATTCAAATTTTGTGACATTTTGTGTCATATTGTATCTGATCTGGTTCTGTGTTTTGAAATTCTGAGAATTCACTGTAATGTTCAAATTACTAACATTGTGTTTTCATTCCAAAATCAAGATGTCAAAATCAACAAGGGGTTTCTGAAAGACAGAAAAGAATGCTATTGGGAAAATCACAAAGTCATGTGTGTGTTTAAAACTTTAGTTAGCCTGCTCATTGTGGATAAATGCACTAGTATTTCTCTTTGGATTTAAATCTCAAAACAATCTGATGAGCTGAGACGGCTTGAGATTAGATACTCAGTGAGCTAACAAATGTACTGAGTGTTTTTAAATATATTGACTTCTTTCCTTTGCTGAAATGATGATTTTTCCAAGAAAATACATTTTTGTGAGAAAATTTAGGCTCACCTGTCTTGAGTATTTCTTGCTTTTCAGTTTGGGGTCATTTTGCTTATATTGTGTATGAATTGTTGAACACTATTTCAATAGTTTCTTTTATTTTATAGTAAATCAAATGATACCTTTCTTCCAGGTGACAGACAGCAGCACTATGAAGGCACCATGAAGTAAAACTCACTGTTTGCTGGAAAGAATTGCTAAGGGATTGAGTGGAAATCAAAAAGCCAGAGAAGCACATCAAAGCTGGTCAGTGTGCATGTGTCATAGGCAGGCACTACAAGGCTGTAAAAGGCCTTGCTTCTGTTTTTCTTCTTCCTTCATCCTCATGTGGAAATCTAATGTTCAACTAGAAAGATGTTCAATTGAAGAAAATGGAAATTCAATTCAATACATAGTTAAGAGGCTGCCTTGTGAAAGCACAGTTACAATCACTATGAGGCAAAAGAAGGATTATTGAGCTGTAGGCATTATCTACAGAACTTAAATAGAAGCTGAGAGGCGGAGCCCAGTTACATGTCTGGGGTGTTTGCAAGGTGCTGCTGCAGCCTTGAGCCTGGGGGCACCCAGGATGATGGGACTCATCTCTTTTAGGAAGATGCTATTGAGCCAGTGCTGCTGTCTCTGAGACAAGTACTGAGAACATAACATGGGGAAAATCTAGAAATGAGCTGACTGTGGCTCTCAGAGAAGCATTGCCAGAAACCAGCTGGCAGGACAGTGAGCTATCTAAAGATGTATTTCCCCTCTCCCCCCCTTTCCCTCCCTCACTCCCCCACTTCCTTCTCCAGCCTTCCAGTCCCCCTCGGGCCATCTTTTGGGACTCACCCTCAGAAAACGAATAGGTTTTTCAGAGTCTCAATCCCAGAATCAAAAAGCAAAATTCAGAAGGCAGAGTTTCTGAGCAGAGAGATGATAGTTTAATAACAAACACAGCTGAAAAAATAGTGAATAAGGATAAGACCACACAAATCACAGTCCACTTCTCAGAAATCCAGATTCCAACTCCTCGAGTGTTATATAAACTGGATTTCTATAAGGGCTTTTCTGGCTCTGGAATAGGCGAGTGCCCTCATTCACTCATTCATTCATTCACTCTTTCATTAACTTGTTCCTTCTTTCTAAATAGTTATTGCACCTTTGCTGCATGTTACACATCATAGTTGCCTTGTCCTCAAGACTTCATGACACAAGTATTCCATTTAGTTAACTCAAAATAGCCAAAGAGTTATAAGAAGAGAGCAAAGAAAGTAACAAGTTAGGCCAAAGATATGAGTTTCAATGAGGAAAAGCTTTTTCAATAGTTTCAAATGCTAAAAAGAGCTATAAATAGAGGAGTTAAATGAGTACAATGGTAATTGTTCAAGTTAAATGTTTCTAGTTAGAGAAAAACACTTTATTGTTATCAAGGTTATAAGACTTTGGAATCATTATTAGTTGATAGTTTCTCACATAAGAAGGAAGTAACTTTTTAAGCAGATACAGTCTGCTTAAGAAAAAGTTATTTAGAGAAGAAATCAGGAAATCCTAATGGGAAGTCTACATGAAACATACTGTGCATTGGTGAAGAAATAAATGTTAAGTAGTATGTAAATACAGTTGAAAGATGAATGCCTCCCATTTGCTGCTAATTTAGTCCTGGGACTCATACGAGGCATTACTTTGCTTACATGGCGCTTTGTTTCCTGTGTTTTGTTTGACTTATTGTTAATTTTTGATTGATTTTTTTACAATTGTCTTAATTAAAACATCTTTTATTTACCCCTTAGGATAGAAGCAGAGTGTAATTTGTAAAAACAAATCGTTAAGCATGTGCACCATTGTGGAGCCTGGGATCATGGGGAGAAGCCGGATGGATTCTACTGATGTGGAAAGAGTGGCCTCGAGGAGCCCCGAGGGTGATTCAGTCTGAGCATGGGCTCTGGGGAAAGCTCTCATTGAAGGAGGCCCTGGAGGATAGCTTTTATTTTAGATGAAACAGACTCACACATTTGGCTTCTCCACAGTTAATGGGGAAAGTTCTATTCCAGGGGCCTCTGTGCAGTGACCACTCTATTAGCCATCTTGGATGCAAATCCATTTTCATGCAGTGTAGCCAGGAGAAGGTGTCTTTTTTTTTTAAGGACCACTAGTGGAGAACATTTTATTTATTTATTTTTATTTTATTTATTTTTATTTATTTTTTATTTTATTTTATTGGCAAAAGAGGCATCTAAATAGGCTCTTCTCAGATTGACTCTTCACCACCAATTAACTGCTAATTTGGGTATAATAGATCACTGGTATAATGGACTTGATACCATTCACATCCTGAAATGTTATAGACTTTTCTGTATCTGATTTCCAACACATAGGCAGCACAATAAAGCAAAAGAAGTTACAATGCTTCATCTTAAAGGAGAGTTTAAGATAAAGTTTTCTTATTTTCCTCTGTTTCCTAAAATCTAGGCATGTTTTTCCCCAGTGCATTACTACATTATTTTTTTGGGGGGGGGGGGGCAGGTTCTACATTATTAGTTTTTAAAAATATATTTTATTGAATTTTTACAGAGATGAAGGGAAAGGAATAGAGAGTTAGAAACATTGATGAGAGAGAAACATCGATCAGCTGTCTCCTGTACACCCCCTACTGGGAATGTGACCACAACCAAGGTACATATCCTTGACTAGAACTGAACCTGGGACCTTTCAGTCCACAGGCTGATGCTCTATGCACTGAGCCAAACAAGTTAGGGCTAGATTATTATTTTTTAATGTTGCTAAAAGAAATGTCAAGTTCAACATCACATAGTAGTGAATTCTTTGCTTATAGTGATCACTTATAATAAGAACCATATAGAAAAGGATAAACCTTTGATGTTGATATGCATTTTAATACAATAGCAGTAGGTAATGGTTCTTAAACCATTAAATAATGAATTATGGGGCAAAAACCAATTTTCTTTGTAGAATTTTAGAGATAGGCAGTTTCTCAAAGAGCTCTTTTCTTTCTTTCTTTCTTTCTTTCTTTCTTTCTTTCTTTCTTTCTTTCTTTCTTTCTTTCTTTCTTTCTTTCTTTTTAATATATTTTATTGATTTTCCACAGAGAGGAAGGGAGAGGGACAGAGAGCTAGAAACATCGATGAGAGAGAAACATGAACCAGCTGCCTCCTGTACATGTGTCTGCAACCAATGTACATGCCCTTGACCTGAATCGAACTTGAGACCTTTCAGTCCATAGGCCGAAGCTCTATCCACTGAACCAAACCAGTTTCGGCAAGAGCTCCTTTCTTAAGATTACCTGTCACCATACCCAGAGCATGCATATGTTATCTGCTTTTCCATGTCCCCCTGAGGTGACACTCAATCTCATCACTGCTTTCCACACACATACCTTAAATACTCACACACCAAGTGTTTGCTAGATTTCACTCTTCCTTGAGGATAAGTGGTATCATGGGAATTCAGACCACTACGTTCTTCTCTGTCTTCCTCTCTCATCTTCATCTCCCTTTTTATATATCCTTCTCTCTTTCAAAAGGATGAAAAAGATTACATTTTACCTGGGATCCACTGAGACTTTCCTCAAGTATCTGGAGTCCGTAAAACTTCCATTTCAAGCAGTTTTATCAAGACCTTCCCTCAGCAAAGGAGTTCGACCTGCCATGCTTTCTCCATTTCATTACATCTCAAAAGTTTCTACAAATATGGTTTCTTTAGTCCTATACAATCACATTAGTAGATGGCAAATGGGGAGATTTAGCTTCTGAGAATGAGAAACACTGACACAGAGAGGGAAGACAAGACTTCTTATCTCTACAACAAGAGGAAAACCACTGAGAGTAAATGACTATCCTTTTCCCCTCCAGTTATACCCTGGAATGCTTACTAACAAAATAACATCCTCAGTAGAGAAGGCTTCCATTTCATACCACAGACTGTGATGGGTACATCCATTTCAGTCACCCCAGGTCCTTCCCAGCCTGAAGAAGATGCCATCATTTCAGCAGATACAGACTTGAGTGACTGCACAATGATGGTGACATATATGTAACACCCCTCTTCTCTGAAGTTACTAGGTGGGGAGAGGGAGGATGCCTGCTGCTCTCAACCTGCTCCTTCATTAGTAACACATTTGGACTAGGCATTGCATGGAAGTTTCTCAGGGGCAAGTGGGACTGTGGGACTGTGGCTTTATTTTAAATTCCTGCTCCCTAGAGATAACTCTGGGTGGATTTTTTTTCTTCCCTTCCAATGAAACATGGAATCCCCTGCCATTATCTCTGTTATATACAGACAAGACTGTTTTAATGTATATGTCATATACTTATAAATGGATAGATGTTTTTTACTCTCTTTTTTTACAATTTAAATTCTTTATTGTTTAAAGTATTACACATGTTTTCTTTTCCCCCTATTGACATCTCCCCAGCCACTCTCACCCCACAGTACACGCCCTCATCCCCCTACTGTCTGTGTCCATTGGTTTTGCTTATATGCATGCATATAAGTCCTTTGGTTGATCTCTATTTCCCCCTTCTATCCTCCCCTGCCTTCCCTCTGAGTTTTGACAGTCTGTTCAATGCTTGTGTCTCTGGATCTATTTTGTTCATTATATCCCACAAATGAGAGTGATTATGTGATATTTATCTTTCTCTGACTGGCTTATTTCGCTTAGCATAATGCTTTCCAGGTCCATCATGCTGCTGCGAATGGTAAGAGGTTTTTTTTTTTCTTTTTTTACAGCAGCGTAGTATTCCATTGTGTAGATGTACCACCATTTTCTAATCCACTCATTTTCTGATGGGCACTTAGACTGTTTCCAAATCTTAACAATAGTGAATTGTGCTTCTATGAACATGGCAGTGCATATATCCTTTCTGATTGGCATTTCTAGCTTCTTGGGGTATATTCCCAGAAGTGGGATCACTGGGTCAAATGGGAGTTCCAGTTTTAGTTTTTTTGAGGAAACTCCATACTATTCTCTACAGTGACTGCACCAGTCTGCATTCCCACCAGCCAGACATGAGGGTTCCTTTTTCTCTACATACTCACCAGTACCTGTCCTTTGTGGATTTGTTGATGATAACCATTCTGACAGGTGTGAGACACCTCATTGTCGTTTTGATTTGTATCTCTCAAATGATTAGTGACTTTGAGCATGTTTTTATATGTTTCTTGGCTTTCTATATGTCCTCTTTTGAAAAGTGTCTATTTAGGTCCTTTGCCCATTTTTTTTTTAATGGATGTTGTTTTATCTTCCTTTTGTTAAATTGTATCTAACTTAACATGCAGGAAAACTTCCATATAACCAGGATTTCCAGTGCTTAAAATGATCTGTTGCTAAATTACCTAGAAAATCTCTAAATGCGGCATTTACATCTTCAGTTTATTATTGCAAAATAACAAATTGTTCACCAGCAAATGATATTGTGTATTCCTGACTTATCAGTTTGCTAGCTTTTAGAATCTTAGTCAGACATTTCATTCATCTCATGAAAATGAGAAAACTCATATATGTCCAATGGTAATTTAGTTGACATCATTTCTTTAAAAAATAGTGTAAAGTATGACCAATATAGAAAGCAACTGTAGAAAATGCTTATAAAAAAAGGACATCATTTTACCTAACATAGTGCATAATTCAGAACCTTCATTAACCCTCTTTGAATAGATATAATGCTACTCTAACAAATGTATAAGTAGAACTTCGTTAATTCATGGCATTTTCCCAAGCCAAGCCCTTGAATTGTGAACATTTCTTAAAATTTTGGCAAAATTATCTGCGTAGTTGTGGTAAAATTATCTGCGTATCTGCATATGAAGAGACTCATTGTACTAAATAATTTTAGATATTTAGTGCAAAAAAATTTAGAGTCACTGTATTACAATTCACCAAAGATTTGCAGAAAGCTTATTTAGTGACAAACACTGGAGAATCTATAATAATAAAAGTGTAAAATGCAATATGCAAATTGACCAAATGACTGTCCAGATTTTTTTTTTTTTGACAACCTTCAGACGACCTTCCTGATGAAGCCAGCCGAGGCTACAGCTGTGGGATTGAGGCAGCCATGGAGGCTGCGACGGCCTACTTTTGCACAAATTTTATGCATCGGGCCTCTAGTGTTATCATAAGAGCTATTGTTTTGTGAACACTTAAGATGGCCTGGAAATTGTTTCTATATCCTTCATCTATATTTTTAATATTTAATTTGAACCTCTGAAGTACCTAATGTCCCTCTTTTGTAGATAAAGAAACCATGGGACCAAAATTAGCCAAAATCATATTGCTAGTAAGTGGCAGAAATAGTACTTGAATCTAAAGAGTCATAAATTGGATTCTGATCTGTAGGAAGAGCTAGAATGATTGATTCTGATTAGGAACCTGGATCACTAGGTGTGATACTACTCAGTAAGAATATTTGACCTATGCTTTGAAGAATGAGAACTATCTTATCCAGTAATAAAGGGAGAAGACATTCTGGAGACAGACAAGCAGGAGCAGAAGCCCAGAAGTGTAGAAGTGCTTGAAATATTCAAGATTTAGCAGATAATTCAAGAGTTGTATGGTTGACATAGAAAAAAGGGGAAACAGCTTTTGTGATTTCAAGAGGTGTTTGTTTTTTTCTTGGCCAAAAAATTGTGTGATTTTCAAAGTCTACTGATTCTTTAAAGTCTAACACATTGACTTTTTAAAATATTCATCATAAATATTCATACTGAGTAGTATCACATCACATGCTACACCAATTCCCCAAATTTGCCATCCTGTACTATGAAATGAATGGATGCACGTGTGTAAATGGATACAGATTGTTCGTATACATGATCAGCTTTGCTAAATAAAGTATTTTTCTCTAGATGCATATGACTAAGTTGAAAATACTAGCTTAGATAATGAGCAAACAGGCTAATGTACAATGAAATAATTTTCATCCTCAGTAAGCCCAGCTTCTTCACTTCATTAGTTTTTAATTAAACCTCTGTCTGATTAAGTTCTCCATCTCTTTTTCTACAACCTTTGCTTATAAAATTTCCTTAATTTGGTCTATAGCAGCCTCCAAGAAAGGTGAAAAGCAATATTGTTTGATTACTCTCTGGTATCTTCCTGTGCACAGTATCTGTGGTTTTAGTTTAAAATGTAATGTAAAAAATATATTTCTTAAGGACAACCAAATGGAGTCTTGGTTTTCTCAACTAACAATGCCAAAAGAAGATGGAGAGCCCTAACCGGTTTTGCTTGGTGGATAAAGTGTCAGCCTGCAGACTCAAGGGTTCCAGGTTCGATTCCTGTCAAGGGCATGTACCTTGGTTGTGGGCATATCCCCATTGGGGAGTGTGCAGGAGGCAGCCAATTCAATGTTTTTAACTCTCTATCCTTCTCCCTTTCTCTCTGTAAAAAAATTAATAAAATATATTTCAAAAGAAGAAGAAGAAGAAGAGGAAGAAGAAGAAGAGGAAGAAGAAGAAGGAGAGTAGTCCCACAACCAGAGACCCTGCTGGGCCCCTACCCTGAGTGGGGCATGTTGGGGATCACCTCTATGGCTCTCTTCCTATTGCATGCTCTTGAGTGACAAGGGACAGAACCTGCTCCATTCTCCTTTTTTAGATCATTCTCCAGACCTCCAAATTCTGGCCCCAAAGTCCTCAAGTGTCTTCCAAAGTCCTCAAAGTGGCTCAAACCTCTCCCCTGCCTACCCCTGAGCCAGAGGACTCAGCTGCTGTTTTCCCACCCCTTAACCAGAGAATAGCCTGGGACAGCTCTCAGTGGGGGGACGGGGCTAAAGGAACTTAGAATTTGCAGTTGAACACCCTATAGTCTTCTGGCTCGCATGCCAGGCCTCTTTTGGTACAGGGATGATCTGGCAATGAGAAGAGAAGACAGAAGATCTATGGGTCTAAGGCTTTTGTTTGCACCCTTGCCTCAGGTTCCACAAATGGCAAAGGTGGGTATTAGTGACACAGAGCACGCAAAGCTTAATGACAACATTTGTGGAGCATAGTCCGGTCCCCCACATTTCCTTCAGAAGCTGAATTTAATCTTGCACTCACTCACTCACTCTATCCTTTATTTCTTATTTATGGAGCAAATATTTATTCAGAACCACTGTGAACTTCTGTGAGCTGGAATGGAGAGATAATGCCCAGAACTAAAGGAGCAATGGAGGAGAGATGATCAACAGGAAGTCTCAGTGTGAAGGCTGAGAGTGCTCAGAGGCTCCTGGGAGAAAGGTCAGGGGCCTTCCTGGGGAGGTTCCAGGGGAATGGCAGAGGCAGAAATGAAGTTGGCGTGGACTGAAATGTGAGTGGGGAACAAGGTCCTAGATGGTGGGTAAAGGTTATTCGTGAGGAATTTGTTCTGTGAAGGGTTAGAGAAAAACAATGAAGTGTCTGGGGAGGGAGGTGGATTAAGGCAGAGGGGTTTTAAAATGAAGGAGATTACCTTTGTTCAAAAGGAGCCCAGCTCCCAGGGGCTCAGGGAGCCCTGTGGTACAACGCATTGATGTAACACTTGCCTTTGTGTGGGGCTTGTACAACACGTTTTATTTCAGTAACAACATGTCTGGCTTCAGGTTTAGCAGGAGGGCAATTTCTAGACAGCTAATCAATACGACTGTTTCTTCCCCTCCCCTCCTAATTTTGTAATTATCCACAGAGCTATTCCCAGAACAAGCAGGCTGAGCTCTTTCCTTCCCGCATTTAGCTGGTAGAGTTCTATTCTCTGAATAGACTTCTCTTGCTACCTAAATTTTAATTTATTAACTGTTTCATCTGAAAGCAATCACCTGGCAGTCAATTCCCTGAATAAAACATCTGCCTTTTCAATTCAGACAGCTATAAGTGAAGAAATTCACCAAGGGAACAGAATTATGTTCTTTTAGAGAGTAGAGATGTTCACAAAGACGCTTCTTACACTAGCACCTGGTCTGCATCACAGATGAGCTGGGGTTCACCTGTGACAGCCTGGATTCCCCCAGCTCTCTTTCATCCTTCTCCTCCTGTTATCAGACCTGTTACAGGGGATACCTGAGATCTGCAAGCTCTGAGGTCATTACTTATCACCACACTCTGCTCTGAATCTATTTGCACGCCATTTGTGTGTTTTTTTGTTTTTTTGTTTTTTTTAAATATATATTATATTGATTTTTTTTACAGAGAGGAAGGGAGTGGGATAGAAAGCTAGAAACGCCAATGAGAGAGAAACATCGACCAGCTGCCTCTTGCACACCCCCTACCAGGGATGTGCCCACAACCAAGGTACATGCCCTTGACAGGAATCGAACCTGGGACCTTTCAGTCCGCAGACCGATGCTCTACCACTGAGCCAAACCAGTTCGGCGCCATTTGTGGTTTTTAACATCTTTAGAATCATTTTCCCTCTGAGGCCTTAAGGTGCCATTTGCAAATCTTTTAAGACACCTTCAGAAGAGAATGATGTGCAAAATTTTCCTCAAGCCTTACTACCAAAGTCTAGGGGCAAAAGGTTCTGCAAGATAGTATTTTAATCCCTCATGAGATGGGTGGGTGAGGCAGACACTGAGGAAAATATACTATTAATATATGGCTTTTCTTTCTCCCTCCCCACCACCCCCTTCCCAGAATATCTGAGTCATTTGCAGGTTTGGTTTTTAATCAGTGCTGGCAAATGAAGCTGCCTGAGACCCTGGGTATTTGAAACAACATAGAGTTCCGTAAGTTCTTCCTGATTACAGCTCTCTCCCACTTCCAGGAGCTCAGCCCAGAGCACTGTGACCTACCAGTATTTGCCGTTTTTTTACCCCTGATGGGAGAGGTGCACACAAAGAGCTTGTGGTTTCCTGGTCAGGCCTGCCTTTCTCTCTCTCTCTCTCTCTCTCTCTCTCTCTCTCTCTCTCTCTCTCTCTCTCTCTCTCTCTCTCTCTCTATGTCTCTCTCCCTCTCTCATGTACATATCTATGCTTTATGCTTCTCTTGTCAGAGAAGTGAGCAGGGACCAAAATAAGCCTCTGAAAGATTGTCTTCATTTTTGCAAGGGAACAAAAAGGAGTTCTACAATGACTGACTACCCAAGCAGCCCACACAATCATGTGCAGGGCAAAGCAGACTGGAACAATTTGTGGAGTGGAGGTATTTCAGGGAGCTCTGGGCAGAAGAGAGCAGGACAAAGAATCTGTGCTAAGATTGTTTTCTAGATGAGGCTCAATTACCCTTCACATTAAGTTATATTGCTTTGGGAAGTCATCCCAGAACTTAGGAGGGTAGGATCCTGCAGGACTGATTGCAGCATTCTTTGCAGGGAGTCAAGGCATTTGTTAGTAAGTTATATAATGTCTAATCACTCAGGTGTACACCTAAAATTTAAATAATATTGTATGTATGTCAACTGTAATTGAAAAAAAATAAATGATTAAAAAGCAAAAAATATATAAATAAAAGACATACATTTTTTACAAAATTACTTAACCAACTGCAAAGCAAACCAAGAAAGCAGACTACAGTCTTATATACTAGTGGCTATAAGGAAGTTCTACTAGTATGATAAGTGGAACAAAGGAGCTTGTTCCAGGTGGGATAAGATAAAGGGGAGAAAAAAACAAATGATTCTGCAGAGCATTTGAAAACCATCACCAACCCACACCATAGACAGGTTTTGTGACTGTAATTATCAGAGTTTTCATAATTTTTTATGTAAACTTTAATAAAAATATTAAAGTATTAAAGTTTCACAACATTTTATGTCTATCTATAGATGGCATTTAAATAATTGTTTTTTATACAGTAACAGAGAAGTGCTCTGAAACAAAAGCCCTCACCTCCTTGCATTCAGGAAACTCAACTGAGTTCTTGTAACTTGTGACAAATGACGGAACACCCTCAGATGTAATCTTATTTGTTATCTTTCCCTCAAATTGATTAGTCAGGGAATGGGCAATTTGTTTAGTTCCTTGGGTTATAAATATTCTATCTTCCAGCTTTCTCATCAGCACAGAGAAGACAATTTATAAAGCATTACCCAAATAAACCCAAGTATTTTAGACCCAAGTGATTTCTCCTTTATAGCTTCTGCTATAGAATAATTATTTCCTCCCAACTTTCAAATGTGAAACCTATTCTCCTCTGTGATGATTTTGGAGGAGGGTCCTCTGACAGGTGATTGATTAGGTCATGAGAGTGGAGACCTTGTGAATGGGATTAACGAATGGCCTTAGAAAAGAGACCCAGAGTGATCCCTCTCTGTCCTTGTGAGGACAGCATGAGAAGAAGACCATCTCCTCTATGAATCAGGAAGTGGATCCCCCCACCAAACAATGAGTCTCCCGGCACCTTAATCTTGGATTTTTCAGCCTCCAGAAATGAAATAAATATATTTCTGTTGTTGATAAGTCACAAATGTGGTAATTTTTTATAGTAGCATGAACTAAGACAGTTTCCTTTTAATTAAATATAGTGTTCTTCTTAAGAGGAGACTTATGTTTCTGCGCTCTTATTTTTTTGTCTCAGAGAGGTGGCTTGTAATAGTCTATTTCCATACTAGCCAATGATTGCTTACATTACTCTCTGTTCAGAGTTTAAGGGCTTCTTCCTCAGGTTACAATCTTGGAATGCAGCCCTACTTTCAATTATCTTTCACTATCACCTCCACATTAAGAAACAGTACATGCAAATAGCTGCTTATAGGATAAGGAATTGGTTGAGCTCTTTGAAGGAATTCTGTAGTACAAATTCAAGGCAAATTACAAGCATGGAATATAGGCCTGAAATATAGAAATCTGTGGCTGGTTTCTAGAAAAATCTTAGTTGTATATCCACTTCCATTTTCTTTTACCTTCAAGCAGGGCAGAGTCCTTTTGCCATATCACTCTATGCTAGCATTGGTAACACTCAGTTTACTTATGCTAGCATTGGTAACACTTCATGTTTACTTTTGACCCCTTCTAGATTTCAAGTTACATTGAAGGCATGGGATGATTTTGTTCTTGTTTATTTTGTAATTCTCAGTACCTAATAATGTATCTAGCGCCATTCAAAGTGGTTAATAAATACTTTGCTGAATCCCATTGAAATAAGGGCTCTTCTGAAATTATATCTATTGTTTTTTCCTAGAATAATAGACCCGTGAGTCTTTAAAAAATCTACTCATTGAGCTGTTTTATGCGAATTCCAATATTTCTTTCCTTTTTAAAAAATATATTTTGTTGATTTTTTTTTACAGAGAAGAAGGGAGAAGGATAGAGTCAGAAACATTGATGTGAGAGCAACATCAATCAGCTGCCTCTTGCACATACCCCACTGGGGATGTGCCCACAACCAAGGTACATGCCCTTGACCGGAATCGAACCTGGGACTTTTCAGTCCGCAGGCCGACGCTCTATCCACTGAGCCAAACCAGTTTCAGCCGAATCCCAATATTTCTACCTTGTCTGGTTTGTTTCTATTGCCATTCCTCCCTCCCAAATTACATTGTTTCGCTTTTTTACTTCTTCACAATTTTTTATTGTATGCTCAATTCTGTAGTCTCTTCAGGATTTTGTTTTTTTCTTCTAAAGAATGTTGAGTTTTGTTCTTGTGGGCAGATCAGCTCAGTTTTTTTTTGTTTGTTTGTTTGTTTTTTTTGGGGGGGGTGTTGTTAAACTTTGTTAAGATCAGTCTAGGATAGTCTTCCTGTATGACCACAGAAGCCCTGCTTCTTTAGTGTCTCAGTGAAATACCTGAAGTGTTCAGCAAAGTGTTTGCACTCAGGAACAGTTCACTTAACTTCTCAGCATCTGCGCTTCCCTCCCCTCTGAAACTCCACCAGCATTGCTTTATTCCTCTGAAAAGTTATTTTCAGAATAATAGCTTCAAATGGATAGAAAGCTTTTAAAACACCCGGCTTCCATTTAAATGCACCTTTCAAACCAGGCTCCCAAATGTCCAGTGATTCAGAAACATCTTAAGGGAATATCCTCAAAGTAAATCCCAGCCATTGGCTGACAGAAACGAACTCCTAGGGTGTTAAAATAATCATCTACCCTTTTTTTTTTTTGCCACATCCACTCAAGCACTTTGCAATGTGGAGTCAAATCTGTTAGAATCGCCCTTTGGACACTTTTGTCTTGTTGGATTCAGGATGTATTCATTTCTGGCTGCCACGGGTGCAGTTTGCTTTTCTTTAGGGTGCTCAGTTTGACATCTGTTACAGATACTGCCTGACTAACAAAGCCTCTTTATTTTCTTAAAACATGACATGACCCAGGGCAGCCCAGGCATGATAAAAAGGAAGAAAAACAAAACAAGAAAGACCAAGATTTCATACCACAATAAATTTTTTAAGGAAAGCATGATGTGTTATTTTCATTGGAGTTTAGGAATGTGAAGCACAGACACTGTATTCCATTTATCCTGCAATCTGGGTTCTGCAGGGGCTGCCTCATATGACCTCATCTGGAGCCTTGGCTCAGACTTGGGCACTTTGCCTCATTGAACAGGGAAGCTCAGGGGCATTTTATGAATTTCCCCTGAGGGAGAAAGTGGCTAGTTATGCAGAATAAATTAAACAGTCTGGGAAATAAGAATTGCTATCTCCGATCTGATGATTTGATTCAGTGTGGCAAACTGAATTTCTGAAGCAGAAGAGACATAAAAAGTCAAAGGTTAATCTCCCTCAACACACCAAGGGGGTTAGTGATTGGCTGGGATGATAGGAACAACTCAGAAACAGCAGTGGGTAATGCCTAACTCCTGAACTCTAGTTTTTAGCCTCATTTCAAATATATAAGACAAAGGTAGACCCATCATTCCAGATAGAAAATGCCAGTGAATGAAAAACAAATAGTAGTGAATGTCTGGAGACTTAAAAGTTGATGACAGGAGTCCTCATTGGAAGTTGTACACAGTGGTCTATTCTTTAAATTGTGTAACATGTGTTCACATGTCATCCTCATGTATGGCTCTTGGAGGGGATGGAGTGGGCCCTGCTGTGAAGATTAGGAAACTGGGGACTAGGAATTTTCAGGAACTTGTTTGAGATCACTAAGGTAATAAATGGAAGAGGCTTAAAAATGTTGAACTCTGTATCTTTGCCTCACCTGCTACAAAATAATATTGTCACCATAAAACACTGGGGGGGAAAAAGATGTCTTTTATGGCCTCCTGCAATACTTCTCTACTATATAGAAAAGTACAACAAAATGTCAATTTTGTCTTTTTTACTCAATACATGTTTCTTACTGACATATTGTAGGTCAGGTGGAACTGAAAAGTATATTAAGACATAATGATATCACCCTGCCATTGACACAGAATTTATATATATGAAAATTTCCAAGATGTTAATTTAAACCCCAAAGGCAGGGACTTGGCCTTGTTTACATTGTATTTCTGACTTAATAATAAACCAATGGGAAAATCACAGGTCTTTCCAAACCATAGGGGGCACAAAAATTCATTGGACCATCTACAAATGCTTAAAATGCAATATTAAATTTTCCAAGGAAATGCTACCTTGGAATAAATGCTAATGTGATGGAGAACTCTCACAGAATGTATATTTGCAAATGGACATTATTTGTACCTCGAATCCAAACATTCTGTTTCAGCTCACAGACATGTCCCAGTAAAGAGAAAAAAACTCAACTAGTTACCCAACAGGTCTTTGCTTAATTTAAACCCAAATGAAACCACAGGATGGGGTAACCCATTTTGGATAAGGGTACAGATTCCCTAAGAGGAAAAGGAACTAGAAAGTGAAGCTCAGTCACATGCAAAGAATCATCTGCACACTTGATCTTTTAATTATCTATCCATACTAAGAATGTGGGCTCTCAGTACCTGAACTTTAAATGCATAGAATCCAAAACAAGGTCATGAGGTGATAGGTAGTGAGAATAAAATACTGCCTCCTGCTTCCCTTTGACCAATATGCAAAATGATCAGCAACAATATGGCTTTATTGTTATTAATAGAGGTAGAAAAATGCTGTTTATATCCTAAAGAACAATGAACTCTAGATGGTTGGGTTAAAATGGTTTTATTAAGAAGGTAATCTGTGACTTGGAGTGTGAGGAGGAATATCATTTTGGCATAAGAAAAAAATGGAGAAAATAAAGTAAAGGTCATTCCAGAGAGAAAGTAGAGAGTGTGAAAATATTAGAGAGATAAGAAACAGCACATTTGTCCCCTTTGAGAATCTGTTTAAAAAATAGGGACCTCTCCCCAGAAAAATGCACAAACATTTGCACCCAAACCAAAGTTTATTGTATGATTTCAGGGGCATTGTCATCTTCTCTAAAATTAGATTTACCACTTTGATCAGGATCACATCTGCATGTTGAATTCGCCCTTCTGACCCTAGCACTTACTATCCTGTCCTTAGATGTGGACATAATTATTTTGGTTTTTAGGTCCCTATTTCCCCATCAGGTGCATTTATGTTTAGCTTACTGCACAGTGAACCTAAATTGAGAGCCTACATCCTAGACCGAGATCATTTTTCAAATTCAGTGCAGGATTTCTCTTAATGAGGTAATTTTATGGGCCTTTTTTATTCCTCTCTATTCACTTTGGGGCTAATTGTTTGCATTTGTAATGTGTGGAAGGACAACATCTGCCTCCGAGTGAGTTCCTGTGCTCACTATTCATTGAAGCAGTGAAGCATGGGGAATGTGGGAACATTTCTCCAGACGCTGCTGCTAGTTAATAACGCTTCATGCTCAGGATGTTGCATCTCTTGCACTCAGAGTCTATTAATCTTGAAAACAACACAAGTTGCTGGGTTCTCACTGAGTGCCTTTAAAGGACACCACCAAAAGGTAGGGCGAGAGCAGAAGGGATTTCAGGCAAGGGCTTCTCATTGGAATCTTTTAATACAATGTTTATGGAAGTGGATCTTACTTAAATCAAGGAATACATTATTTTCTTAAAGAAAAATTATATATTTTTTGGATTAAAAACCTAGGTTTCCAATCTCTGGAATAAGATAATATTATGAAAAGAAAAAAAAAAAACAATAAGGTTATCAACCTTGTAGAAAAATAAAGTTGGCTCATATCCACATGAAAAGGTATCAACCTCACCAATAAATTGAAAATAATAAAACATGTAAAAAAAGAAAATGCCACCCCCCCACTTTGAATCCAAACACAAGAAATGAAGTATCATACATTTATAAGTAAGTTTGAAGAAATTGCCCCTTGTAAAAATGTTTAACACATTAAAAATTGGAAATTCACTAAATTTCCTATAACAATGGAATGATCTACTTACTAAATATGCTACATGGGTCCATACATAAAAGATCCTTTAATCTATAAATTTGAAATGTGTGTGTATATTTACTATAATAGAAAGGGGTTTACAATAGTAAGTGGGGGAAATAAATTGTCAATTGAAAAATATTTGCTACACAAATTATAAATGTAATCATTTTTTAAAATTATGTATATTTTACAGGAAATATTTGGAAGCATATACAACAGAATGTCAGGAGTTGTTTCTCTAGGTAATGAGATTTTGTTTTATTTTATTTTCTGCAGTTTTCTCAGCTTTTTCAATTAACATGTTGTTTCTGATGAAGAATATGGAAAGTATATATTATGCCAACAAAAGAAAAACATAGTTCACTTACTATTATATTACATCACTTGGATATAGATACCTGTGAATATTTTAAAATTCTCTTTTCTTCTCTCTTCCTGTAACATTCACTTCCCCCACTGTGTGTAAAGAAAACCCTATACTAGGTTAAGAAAACCAAGTGAGCAGATGTGGATAGAAAATCTATCATAAATTCCATGTGCGGAAGCTATGCAGCAAATCTATAATAGCATATTGGCCAATTCAAGATGCAATTAACAGAAAATGTGCAATCTGGTCAAAATAAATGTTCAAATAAGATGGTCATATGCCTCAAACTGCCTCATAACTAAAAATTAAATTTCCTAAAAGAGATGAGTTGAATGAATATTTTTAAATTTCAACTTTTCTTCCAACTCTCAGTGGGGCCAGAGAATAGTTTTAATGATGGCACACAGCTGATATTTCACATAGAAAATGAATCATGCCCCCAACTTTATCAGGAAACAAAACGGTGCCCACTGTGGCCCTGACTCCAGTGAACTGATGGAAATCCACTCACTCGTTAGTCGTTCACCAAGCATGCACTGAATGTCTCTGATGGGCACAGAACTGTTTTAGACCCTGGAAGAGGATAAATGTCATGATCCTGGTCCTTGTCATCAAGGAGTTTAGAAACAATTTGCAACTAAGACTCACACATGAAACAGTTAAACTAGCAATGAAGAGGTGTATGTTCTCATGTATCAACCACTGGGCCAGGCACTCACCAAATGACTAAGAAGGTATGCAGGGAGAAGAAGCTCTGCTGAGTTAGCACTCAAATGACAAAGTGGATTTTGAGATAGAGAATGCAGAGGAAAAGCCTGTCCAAAAAGAGGAAGGAATATAGTCATCCGAGGAGTGTACCATTTTCTTTTAAAATTATTTCTTAGTGTAGTTTTGTGGGAATGCATGTGTGGGAGCTCCAAATTTAATGTGGACGAAGTTGAATCTTTATTTGGGCCATTGAATCCAGAGGTAGTAAAAAGGTATGCAGGGATAAAAAGGAATATAAGTAGTTGGCTCTGATATACAAAATCTACTGTTATATTTTATTTATTCATTAAGTGTACTTATTGAATGCCTGCCATGTCCCAGGAATTGCTCTATGCACTGGCCCTACCAGTAGTTCTCAATTTCTATAAAACTATTAAGAATGTGGTTATAATAAAACTTTTATGATCACATATATTTTTCACTTTGTATACAGATAAAATGCAGCTTATTATTATTATAGCACATGGGTCCACTAAAATAAAATCAAAGTAAAAGTATTATTTATATTGTAATGGCTTTCAAATGAGTTCATTATAAAAACAATAAATACTGCTGTGGATTCTTCACATGAGTTTTTCTTTTCAGCCACATACTGTGGTATGATGGCTTTCAACTTCTTAATAGTAAGAAATATATTTTATATCAAATCTCAGCATACATATGCAAACACAAAACAAGAGTTTCTTGAAAATAAAAGATAAAGAAGTAGAATTTAAAAGTTTGGGGAGAAAATGGACTATGTAATAAATGGTATTGGGACAACTTGTGCATACAAAAAAGAATACATGTGTCCATCACATTATTCATAGAAATAAAATGTAATAAAATCAAATAACATTCATAGATCACTGGAGAAAGAAATACATACTACTTTTAATCAGTTAGTTTCTCTTTTAAATTATTGAATTGTATTGCTGGTAAGAGGAGGATGTATCTGGGATACTGTCCAAGGAAGCCCTAGTTACCTTTTAGCTTATTACCTTTTAAGGGCTTGCCAAAAATTATGCTGTTTTTGCTTTGTTTCTGATTTTTTATTTTTGACAAAATAGCCTTCTTCCTTTAAAAAAAAAAGATTTATTAAAGTTACTAAAATTATATGTTTTTCAAGTGTACAATTGTATCATACATTATCTGCATCTTGCAGTGTGAGTTCACCACCCAAAGTCAAGTCTCCTTCCATCATCATTTACCCCCTCTTTACCCTCTTCTGTATACATGCCACTACCCTTTCTCTCTAGTTATCACCATGCTGTTGTCTGTGTCTGAGTTTTTTTTTTTTTGTATTTTTTTATTGTTGTTTTGTTTTTGCTTAACACCTTCACTTTTCTCATCCAGTTTATTTCTTAAACTCAATCTCTACAAAAATGTATTGCCTCTATTTTTGGCTTGTTTTTATTTCACTTTATACATTTTACCTGATTTTATCCTTCAATTTGGCATTCTCTGGCCACACAAAAATGGTCCTTTCTTACATTAAATCTTGGTGATAGGAATCCAATTTAACAAATCCATTTCCAAAGCAGATCAGGAGGGGCACATGAATCGAAATAAGCATTTGAGCTTGAACCACTGACTCATAAATTGCTTTAGTTTCAGTGCGGGTACACAAAATAAAAGCCCAAGCCCTTGGTGTCAAAATTGGGATGAGAAGGAATTCACTGCAATAAAAGTGGCCCGTGAGTAGACACATGGGGTTTGCCCATTACTGTGCCGAAAGGAAACCTTGCTTTGCATTCTAGCAAACATCATCCTCTGCCAGCCCACCCTCAATGGAAGAAAGAAAGCAAGTTGAAAATTGGAAGAAGAGTTGATTTCGATACATGTTTATGTTAATCGGGTATTTGACTTTTGAATGCCTCATAAACCTTGTTATGCTCTGTGCTATTTGAGGAAGTAAAACAGCTGGAACACTGCCAGGAGCTTTAATTGGAATCAGCTTAGCAGGGCCTGACAAGGTTTCCTAGTGTTTAGTTTCAAACTTATTATAAACATGCAACATTATGTGCCATTTCTTTTCTGCTCCTCTTTGGTTTATGCCTGTAAAGGTAAGACTTAGCTGCATTAGGAAATAAACTCATTTTTCTCCTGTCTGCCCCAGGCTAGTGTTCTGAATCCAGCATCCTGGGTATTGTCTCTTCTAATGAGCTGTGGCCTCACTACTGATGCAACAGAGAATGTCATAGAGATCTGTTCCTCATGCGTTTTAATTATTGGCTAAATGATAACACGAATAGCCAACCCATGGTCCAGTTACTGAGCTGTGTAGTCAATCTGTCAGCAATGTGGTGAGCAAGGCCACCAAAATATACTAAAAAATAGCCCTGGAGGACTTTCAGATTTCTCCTCTAAAAGGTCACAGTTGTTATTGATCAAATATCACAAGCAGGCTCTGTTTTATTTCAAGCCATGAGAAGTAGATAAGTTTCATGCGTTCTGCCAAATTTTAGGAAATTAAGTGATTTACATTTTGTTTTTTAGTTGGGCTTTTCAGCTTCAGTTGATTCTTGTGTTTTAGCCTATCTGTACTGCTTATTATAATGTTGCCTGCCATTGAAAAACATTCAGTTCCTTAAAAAACATCAAGTGCCCTAAAAAACATGAAGTGCCCACTTGTGCCCGGCAATGCGTTGGGTGCTAATGACACAACACATTCATTAAACATAATTCCTGTCTTGATATTATTAGTCTGTTTGAGATGAACAAGAAATTTGAACAAATAATTTTAAATTAGTGAGAAGTAAATTCTGATTTAAAATATCTGGTTAGTTGGTGCAAAGGCAGCCTATACCAGCTTTTTACTAAAATATTTGTGAGGACACAGAAAAAGGTAAAAACTCAAAGGAGGTGTTTGCTGGTTCCAGAAGTAAGGATGTTAGAAGTTACAGCTCCATCCTACAACAAAGGAAAAAGAGGGAAAAATAATACCTTCTTATATACCTGTAGATGAGACAATAGGACCCAGGGGAAGTTGGGGAGATAGCACAGGGAGTCATTGCTCAATGGAGCGGACATATCAGCAGATAGTTCCATGGAAACCAGTTCCTGGGTAGGAAACCCTGAGCTGTAACTGATAAATTATTAGAGACTCAGTGTGGACAACTCTGAGATTTAAAAGTCTAAGGGGACCCAGTCATTGGGGTACCTCCATAATGTGAGATTTTTCTCTTGGAACTCAACTGAATTTCCACATTAAGTATTGGAGAAAATCCTCTCTTGCTTCCAGCAGAGAGAGGGGAAAATAAATTTTGAAATATACTATAGCACTCTGCTCATCCCAAAAAAACCCACCCTCAGGGAAAACTAGTTAACCAGAGGCCAACCTGCTGAAGAATTCTATAGCTTCACTGATCTGAGAAAGGGGAATATCGAACTCCAGTAGATTCTAGCTGCCCTGTCCCACCTAAAGGGGTAGAAGAAACCTCCGAGAAGGTCTTGTGAGGGTCACAGTCCAGAGGCAAGGCTCATTAAAAGACTGAGACTTAGTCATACCATTATAGAACTTCCCTCCCCAAAACCTCACCACCACATCACTAAAGGACTAGTAATAGCAGTAGATCATATCCAGCTATTGAATACACATTGCAAGGCTGATAAAGGAAAAAGCAAATTTTGAAGACAAAGAGCAAACATTAGAGTCATGCATGACAGGGATGTTGGAATAATCTGATAGGGAATTTAAAACAACTACTATTAATATAAGGGCTTAAATGGCCAAAGTATACAGTGTGTCAGAACAGGTAGACAATGTAAGGAAAGAGATAGAAAGCCTAAGAAAGGATAAAAATAAATGAAAAATATTAAAAGCACTATTTAACAGAAATAAAAGTGCTTTTGATAGGTTTACCAAAATCTGGCTTTTGCTCAACAATGTACAACACACTACTCTCATCTGGGAACACATAACTTTGCATTGCTACATCCAATGACCTATTCTTGGTTTTCATCTTCCCTGGTACATCAGCAATACTTCATACCTATGTTCATTTCTTCTTTCCTGACACACATTCCTCATTTGCCTTTCAGGATACTGGGCTCTCTTCCTATCTCACCATCACCTTCTCATTCTTCTTTTCTGGTTCCTACAACTTTTTCCTATCTCTCAATATTGGTATGGCTCAGAATCCCTGGGCCTCATTCTCTACTATTATCCCTAAGTTTATTATCCCTAAGTTTATCCAGTTTTGTAGCATAAGCTGCCATTTATATTGTGACAAGTCTCCAAAGTTTATATCCCAACTTAACATCTTATTGTCCTCCAGACTCATCTATATAATTGATGTCAGTGATGGAAGGATTAGAATGGATCGTCTATGTTTTGTATAATTATTCAAAGGCCCTGGCTGATGCAAGCTTTATCATCCTCAAATGTGGAAGCCAGAGGGTCAGGGGCCATATCTTATGATTCAGTCTGAAAGTCACGTGCAACATGGACAATCATGTGGCACCACACAACTGCAAGGAGGTGGGGAAATATGGGAGAATACATGAATATTTAGTGAGCACCTGACAATTTGCCACATTAGAATTGAGGTGGTACTCTGTTCCTAAGAAAGATAGTTTGCCTGTATATCAGGGACTGTATTTATAGACATCATACATGGCAACAGAACTATGTTTTAATTTATGCTTTGTCTTTTCCTGAATTTTCTATTTTTCACAATGAACCTTTAATAATAAAAGTTAATTATAATAATAAAAATATATTAACTTGATTCTATAGCTAAAAGCAAATGTTGTTGAGGCCAGAGCATGGCAGTCCTCTATACAGCATATGGGCTTAATGCAAAAGACAAGGAAGAGGATGGTGTGAAAAAGATTGAAATACAATGAGTTTAGGATATAGGAGATATACCAGAGAGGGAAATGTGAAAGCCATTTGTGAAGAAAAGTTTGAGAGAAAGGAACTAATTTCAGAAGAATTCATAAGAATTCCTAAGAATTACTATAGAGGGAAATTGGGAGGCAGATTTGGGGTCTGTTGTACCAGGTCAGCCAGGTGTGGCTGAACTCCTGAGAGAGGTCAACAATGACAAATGGAAAGAAGTGGTTCATAGGAATGAAGAAGCAGAGATAAAAAGCAAATGGTGGCCATAAAAATGAGGCTGCAGAGATGGACAGAAAATGTTTTATGTAGTCGATAAAATATACTGAGCTGTTGTCCTAAAGAAATAAGCTTGTAAGGTAGGCTAAACTTGAATGTAATCAGCATTGTGAAGGAACATACTGGTTAGGGCAGAGGGAAGTTTACAGTTGTTCATATGGAAAATAATACAGTAATTAATAAATACTAATATAAGAATAAACTCTGCATTCCACATACTCTCAACTGTAAAACAACCTTTGCCCCACCCTGTATATATGTATCTTGCATGTCCTGCTCTTAAGAGATAAGTTGTGCAATCCTATAAAGTGCTATATATTTTAAGAGAAAAGTACATAAGCAGTGTGGAAGATGGATTGGTCTTGGGATGATGATACCACCATATGAAACAGGGAAATGTAAATGTCATTTGAATTTACAATGCAAGATTTGAAATTGATTCTTTTCTTAGTGGCAGGAAGAGGGGCATTTTCTGACATATCCAAGGTAGGAGCTGTATACTGATATTGATAGTGTGAAGCTGAGTGAATTCCATGCCTTGAGGCAAAGTAGATGGGCTACATTGTCCAATCCAGGGTCACGGTCACGTCTGTTTGCTCTGAAATGGGCACCAGTGGATTCTTGAGTAAACCTATTCACATTGTTTGCATTTTTTGACTATCTGCATATACTTAAATAATCCAATAGATCTTGACAATTATGACAGGAAAATGTCCTTTGCATATGCCAATTTAGAGACAATTGGTCACTGTTGCTAGAGGAGTTTCAAAAGATTAATGGGATAAAAGCCACTAAAATGGGTTGGCTAAGGAGTAAATAGGAGGGGATGATATGGCAGATAATATAGACAGCTTTTAAGAGGCTTGACTTCAAAGGGAATATGGGAGGTCTGTTCATTAATGGAATGTGCAAGTGTGTGTTTTGTATAGACACAGAGATAGTGAAAAGGTTTTCGTGTTGTCTGGCCAGTGTTGCTCAGTGGTTGAGCATTGACCCATGAACTGGGAGGTCATTGTTCCATTCCCAGTAAGGGTACATGCCCAAGGTTGAGTGCTCAATCCCCAGGGGAGATATGCAAGAGGCAGATAATCAACGATTCTCTCTCTTCATCTATGTTTCTATCTTCCTCTCTTTTCTTCTTTTCAGAAATCAATAAAAAATATATTTTAAAAATGTTTCTATGTAAGGTACATATTTCTTACTTTTTCTTTAAATAAAATAATACCTATGGTTTTAGGCTCTATAGCAGCGGTTCTCAACCTGTGGGTTGCGACCCACAGGCTGAAAATGACTAGCAGGGTCACCTAAGACCATCAGAAAACACAGATATTTACCTTATGATTCATAACAGTAGCAAAATTATAGTTATGAAGTAGTAACAAAAATAATTTTATGGTTGGGGGCCATCACAACATGAGGAACTGTATTAAAGGGTCATGGCATTAGGAAGGTTGAGAACCACTGCCTCAGACCTTCCTTAGAAGAGAGTTTACTGACTTTCAATTATAACTTGAGCATGGACTTTTAGGATTTTTGTCTTCACCCCAAGTGCCTACCTGGGCAGAAACAGAGTCATGGTCCTTAGACTCTATTAAATTCATTTTCCCCATCTTATTATACTTCCTGTGAGTTTTAGCTCCCTTATAGATTAGCTTTCTGAATATCTGAAAAAGTCCTGCCCCCAAAAAGCAGTTTTGTTTGTGATACCCAGCCTTGCAATGAGTAGATCTGGTTGATTCACTCTTCGTTATGCACACACTCCTTTATTCATCTTGCCCTGTTATCGTGTCCTCTATTTTCATATTTTGCAGGAAATTCTGAGATCAGATGATAAACTGACTGAGTGTGATACATGGCTAGGCAATAATAAAATACAAGATCTACTGATTTCAGCCGCTATGCTTATAGTCCATACAACCAGACTATAGATGAAGGATCAAGCTACATCAACAGCCCATGAAAAAACTCTATGGCAAACATGTGAAATAATTCAACTGTCAAGGAATGATAGTAATGGGGTGGGGGCAGGGGGAGATGGTGAGAACGCATCACAATTATTCTGACCTTAGGAATCAAGAAAAGGTAGCAAAACCCAGAATCTAAAAAGGATAGAAATTAGATTATTTTTTCTCCCTCTGAAAAAAGAAAACTGTTGTTTTGCCCTTTTAAAGAGCATAAACTAAAGGCCTGCTTACTAAGATCTTTGTCTGACATTGCCATTAAAGAAATGGATTATAAAAGCTCAGGAAACGCCAGCCCTGAAGGTTCTGGGAAAATACTGGTCAAGGGGAATAGGAACTGGAAAAAGCAAAGACTGTTCATGCTGAATTTATCTTCTCTCGTGCAAAGGCTTTTTGCCTCCCCTCCCCTTCAAGCCCATGGGTAGAAGCAATGAACTTCACTGACATAACTGGGCCAGTTGCTTTTTATTTCAAGTACACTGTGAGAAATACTTGAAAGCAATCATCTGTGCTCAGTAATTGGCTGATAAAGCTCAATATCCTCAGCAATTACAGTCACTGTTCATTCAGGAAATCCTCCATACATCATTTGAAAGCAGGGCAAATTGTAAATTATAATAATACTAACCTGTGTAACACTAGTCTAACATACTGTTCTCTGGCAAGGAACAATGATTTAGACACCACATGAAAATTCTATTCAGAGAAAACACAGTCCCTGCAGCGTCAAGGGGAATCGAGAAGGACAGAGGCCTGAAGAAGAGAGATAGACATGGGATGACCTTGGGTTATCCTCAAAACATATTTGCTCTCAGGAGAAGTCATCCAAGAATGAGATTTCAGAGTTGGTAATGAGAATTACGAAAAGAACAAAGTACCTGTCTGAGAGTGAGGCAGTAGAAAAGTATCACCTGAATGTGTCCATTGGGTTCAGGACTACAGAAGGAGAGAAGGTAGCTAGTGATTGGCAAACAAGCACACCATTAAATGATTCCGTGCCTTCTAAGAAGGGGTAACTGAGTATGTGTGTGTGTGTGTGTGTAAGACATTAGAATGAGAACACAATTTCTACATACAAAACAGAATATTTAGAGGTGTGTAGCATCTAGTCAAACTCTCATGTTTCAATTTATAAGTTAAATGTCTTAGGCATTGTTCAAGGTAATATCTCCATTTGGTGGCAGAGCTGAAATTAAACCTTTGGTCTCTTGACCTGAAATTCAGTTATCTTTTCATTAAAACATATGACAATTGGTCTCATTGCTTTCCTTTTAAACTAGTTCAGATTATTATTCAGCAAATATTTACTCGTTCAGACTTATAGTCACTAGACCTGTTTTATAAGTCAATAATTTAGTGGGTTTTTCATCTACTTCATTTTTTAGAACTTTCTGATGAGTTAGGTATCATCAAATATCCCTACATATTGAGATAGGAGTATTATTTTTGTCCCTGGTACACTCAAAATGGGTGCAATCTTTAAATAAGTGCTGCCATTTGGTCTTGCTGTTCTGGGCACACATCTCACTAGTGGAATTACTCTTAGCCTACCTCCCACCATGTAGAGAGCACCTGGGAAGGCACATGGGCATTTCTTTAATTATTGTCAGCTGAATCCAGTGGCCTTGGCAGAGCCGCCTCCTGGAAACATGCTTTGCCAAAAGGCAGGAGTGTTGTCAGCTTGACCTGCAGTCCAGGTGCCAGGGGGTGTGTTTTGTTATTTAAATCCAGCCAAGGACCAAGAATGCAAATAATCTCCTTTGTCTTGACTTTTAGTAAAACTTTCTGTTTTTTGCTGTATAAAATAAACATGCTGTATTGGCTTGGGGTCACTGTCCCAGTTCCTTTCCCTGTCAGAGGACAGTGGTCCCACCCAGTCCCAGCTTTTTCCTTCTATCTCTGTGTCTGTCTCTTTCTTTAATCTTCTCAATCCCCAGCAGCCCCTATTCAGGAAATGGGCCACTCTCTAGCTGGGCTGGAAGTGGAGAAGAGAAAAATATTTACACACAATCTTATGTGGCCTTAAGAGGACATAGGCACTGAGCTCTGCGGATATATTTATATTCCCTTACTAATATATTTTTTAATGTCTTAATAGAGGAAGTATACTTTGGGTCCGTGTGTGTGTGTGTGTGTGTGTGTGTGTGTGTGTGTATAGGGGTGATTTAGTATGATATCTATATCCTCTCATACTTTTCTTAAACCTTTGGGTTTTCTTCTGTATGTGTATTTTGCCAGGGATTAACTAGCATCTCAACTTCATCAAATTAAGTCACTGATAAAATCAAGTGTTAGTCAGCCAACCAAGAAATTTATCACAACCAGCTCCATAGGCCAACACATTAAATCCAAGGCCCCTAATAAGTGTTCACATGACAAAAATTTTAATAAATAAATATTCTGTCCTCCTAACTCTAATTTAGAATCTATTCCCACACATATTTCTGGGTCTATGCCAGGATTAATTAATACAACTAAGTTATAAAACAAATTAACAAAATCTTGCATTTTTCTTTGTGTGCAAGCTATTGCTTTCCAGATTGATCTTGAACTTCTCACCCTGAAGCATGCAAATACCTGACCCTGCTTGTGGGTGTGTTGGTAAGATGAGGCAATTGGGTGAGACTTAAGAAAAGTAAGCATCCACTTAAAGACAACTGCCCCGAAGTGGAGACTAGTGTGCTCTAAGAATAGAGGGGCAGCCTTCGCCCACTGCCAAAGGAAGCCCAAAGAGTCCATATTCTCAGCTTTCTTCAAGCCACCCATATATCATTCCCCCCCTCATTTTTAGAGCCAAAGGTCTTTGTGAGGATTGAATAAGTGTATTTTTTTAATGTACTCATATATCTCCCCTACCAAATTAAGCTTTTGCATGCTGAGATTGCATATAATTCAATTGTGAATCAGTGTCAGGCAGATAGAAGGCACGAAATAAATATTGATTGAATTATGAAACTGAAGAGGTCTATTGGTTTCTAAGTGATTTGGCAAGTAGCCGCTGTTTATTATTCTGAGAATGTATACATGTCTTCCTTTCTACAGCCTGTTGTAGCTCTCACTAATCTCTCTCTCTCTCATGGGTCACTGATTTTTGGTGTGGTGCATAGATATACTCCAACTATGATAGGAAAGAAATGACTCCCAGAATGAGTTTCAATTTGGAGAAAAAAGATGTTCTGAAATGGGAAGAAGTTATTGACCATTATTTTCTATTTTGCAGTGTCAGGCCATATGCTGATTTTAGCACCAAGAGTTGTGCCTGTGGGCACTCCCATGAGGCTAGTGCTGTAGTGACCTAGTTTATGGTCAGTTAGAATGGACCTGACTCTTTGAATTTCAAGATGGAGCTCAAGGGTATCCTTTTCACAGTTTCACCAGGGACTTCCATAAGGAGTAAATATTGAATGCTATAGGAATTCAATTTTGATGAGCACATTAAGCCTTCTATGAGGTGTCCCTGAGGAAAACTTGCCAGGGAACCTGTTGTCTTCAAATGGTCTCACTAATAGGTAGTACTAGATTCTATAAAAAAGGGAATAATTTTAGCAAATTACACTGAGACACTGTGCAGATGATGTATTGGGAAGTATAAGGGGTGAGACATAAATAAGAAAAAGAGGAAATGAATGGCAAACCCCAACACCATTTTTAGCCATGTTCTATCTTGCCCATCTGACAATATGAAACTGGAGACAAAATAAAAAAGATACTTTCATATCCCTTGTATAAGGTGGTAGTCATAAGATAATTTTCTGACCAAAGAGTTGTAAGAAGAGGATGTTTTGGGGGAATTTTCTAGGAAATATTTATTTTTTCTCTGACCAAAAGAAAAAAGCTATGATTTTGAGCTCTCCAGTCAGCCTCCTTTCCCAATCCTTTCTCAATGTAGTCATGGTGCTGGAAGCTGTAGCAGCCACTTTCAGATCTGAGATAACAAGTTTAAGAAAGAGAGGAAATATGACAGTGACAGAACTGGAGGATGTAAAGAACCTAGATCATTAACATCAGAAACTACTATTTGTGATGATAATTATTTATCTACACCTATATGAAGTCTGTCTTTATAAAAAAAATAAAAAGAAAAAAATCCATAACTATGGTATGCTATATACTCCACCTTCAGGATCTTGACAAAATATTTAACTTCCTTAGACCTTAGTTTCTCTAACTATAAAATGGAAATAACACATTCTTTGCAAATACATATCAAGTAAAATGTGCAGGTAAAAATGCTAGGTGAATATGAACTATGTTTCCAAGAGAATTAAATGTTTTTTGCATGAATATGCCAATTTTGGAACATGAGCTTTCCTTATTAATTAGGAGAGAATGGCATTCACATTTAGAAAGCAGGGGCTCGTGAGACAGTAGTTATTATACCAATTCTCTCTCAGGCACACTTTGTAATCTTCAGCAAATTATTTAACCTCCTTGACTCTGTCTACTCACCAGTAAAATCAGAAATGTAATGCATTTCTTACCTGTGTAATGGCGTTGTTCTGAAGATTGAAGAGGGCAAAACATTCAAACTCTTTAAAAATATATACTATGACATGTAAATGTACAATATTAATACATCATTAAAGACATTTATATATGAGACTAGAATATTCCATTTATCTCTAACATGGTGTTAAAATACTGAACAATTAATTATCAACATCCTGTCCCTTTAAAAGAAACTCTTGTTTATTAGAGATTTATTTTTATTTATGTATTTTCAAATATTTTTTCTCAGGAATGTGAGGAAGTCATATTATTTTAAATTTCAAGATATTCAGCATTTTTACTTTTAAAATGCACTTATTATTATGTTTTTTAATAAGTATAATTATTGTTTTTAAATTACCACCTAGTGATAGAATGGTATAGGCAGGCCTTAGGAAAATTTGAAAGAATATATAAATATAAAAATCTAGGAAGATACTTAACAGAGTAAAACATAACAGCAATTTTCAAAAAGAGGCTAGATTTATTTTTCCTGGAAGAAAATAATGTTTTAATTACTATATTAAGAAACTGCCTAAAGTGTTATTTTATGTGGGAAAGTTAATAGTTATCCCTGTTTTCCTGAGGGTAGAGCAAAAAGATTATATATGTAAAATAGGGATGATTATTAACTTTCCCACATAAAGCATTGCAATGAAGTGGATTACGTCACTTGATTTCCAAACATTTGGTTGATTTAGAAGTTAAAGTGACCTTCTCAAGTAATGTGTGACTGTTTCATAAAGCACTATAGTATAGCATGAATCCTGGGTCACCTTACATTGAGGTGCTTGGGGCTTGCAGTCCTTTAATATAATTAGTGTTATTCTCAGTATGGGCTGACATCGCTCCACAGAGAACTGAAGCTCTCTTCTCTGTCTCATCTTCCCCCAAGCACTGGCCTTTCCACACAGAGATGTCTTTCCAGATTGAGCTGCCCTTTCTTCTAACAGAGCTGACATAAGTGTTATTTTTAAACCTCCCCTTGCTTACTGTTACAAGTTTTGATAAGGTCCTGACCTCTGGTACAATTACTGGATGCTGCTGCCTGACTATATTCTTATCAGAATGTTTCAAATAAAGTTTATACTTTTCTCATTACTTTCCCATCTACCTGACTATTGGACAGCTTTGTCGTTGTTAGGGACAAGAAGTTAGATTAGACAGAAAACACTTATCCTTTCAAAAATGAATCAAATTCAATTCATAAAATATGATTATTGTCATTGTTAGAAGGACAGCTGGAAAATGACTGAAAAATAAAATTTAGAATTCAGACTTTCCACTTGACACCATTTACCTCCTGGTATTAGACTCTTGTCTTCCTAGTGAGGAAAATCAGGGAGGAGAGTCTGGCTACTTTCCTGTGTGATCTGGGTCATTAGGTCAAGACACTATCATTCACTCTCCTTTACCAGTCTCATTGATGTTGATGCCTATACTCAGCACTCCTGACTTTCCATTACAATTCGATTCCAACTTCTAAATAGATCATTTCATAACTTCAACACAGGCGCAATTAGCAGTCATCAAGCAATCAAGCACCCTCACAACTCAAGCAGAAGGCATCCTTTCTTAGTCCTAAATTTGGAGCCTTCCCCCAAAAGTAGATGTAGAGGTCAAGTAGTGTGCAAACTGCATGGCATAATTTGCTGCCCTGTTTTAAGACCTACATTCTTTAAATGGGGAAATGTTGCTTGGAAACTCCATTCTTGTACATTTTCCAACCCTCCTTCCCTTTATTTATCATGCCCATCTACTTCAGTCACAAGATGTCTTGACTGAAAACAGTCTGGAGGACCTGATGAACTAGGATGAGTATTGCAGATTAGAGGCTGATGTTCAAGCCTGTTCCACTCTCGGCCAGTGTGATTATCCTGGATGACTCCCACAAATGCTACAGGGAATTATGCCTGTACAGCCCATCAGTGTTAATGGCTGAATAAACCTTATAGTTTGTTAAGTAATGTAGAATCTATTGGAGAAGGGTGAATTGGCTAATGTCTGTGTTAAGTTCTAAATTTGCCTGAATCAAACCTCTTAGTGGACTATTATTTTATACTTCGTGCCAATGAATAATTAAGTCTCACTGTAATCACTATTAGACAAGGCAAATTACTTATGGCGGTGTTTGGGAATTGACATAAAATATTCTGCCCAACCTCAGAAGTGTCTCCTTCAAAAAAAATTCCAAGTAAGAATGATAGAATTCCAAGTAAGAGTGTTAGAATTCTCTTTATTAATAGAATTGAGATGTCAATCTGGAAAAAGCCAAGTTGAGATGTGCTGTATTAATTTTACAACAGAGGGAAATTTGTATCAGAAACAACTATGAGGCCACATATTAGTGATTATTACTTCTAATTTGTGTTTTATGGAGCTTAGTTTCAAAGTTTACATTCTATTCAATGAGGCATATTAAATATTTATAAAAGTTACTTCACATGAGACTTATTAAGTATCATTCCTTAGGGAATAAGCTACTTGTATCCCCCAAAAATTTATGGTCAAAATTTCTAAATACTAAGAAAAAAATATTTTTATTTTCTCCATCTGTGGCACCAGGAGGTAAATTTCAATAATGCACATGCAACTAAATGTCCTATGTGCTGTGATTATACTGTTCTTATTTGGGAATGTTGCTCATTTTTCCATGCCCAGTTGTGAAAGAATATAGCATGATTTAGACAACTTTCATTTGAGGAAATTAACTATATTTGGCTAAAATATGCTAGTACCATTTGAAAAGCAAGGTTTCTTAAGAGCTTTGGATATTAAAGCTGAGATTAAAACTAAATAAAAGAAAGTTGTGCTGAGACCAGTTTCGCTCAGTGGATAGACCGTCGGCCTGCAGACTGAAAGGTCCCAGGTTCAATTCCGGTCAAGGGCATGTACCTTGGTTGCGGGCACATCCCCAGTAGGGAATGTACAAGAGGCAGCTGATCAGTGACTCTCTCATAGATGTTTCTAGCTTTCTATCCCTCTCTCTTTCTCTCTGTAAAAAATCAATAAAAATATATTTTTAAAAAAAAAGGAAGTTGTTTCAGAGTGGATATCATTTACTCAGTGAATATCATAATCTCTCAATATCTCCAGTAAGATGGGCATAAAACAAATACAGCATTTCTTATTTTTAAAATATATTATATTGATTTTTATAGAGAGGAAGAGAGGAGGGACAGAGAGACAGAAACATTGACGAAAGAGAAACATAGATCAACTGCCTCCTGCACAACTCCTACTGGGGATGTGCCCACAACCAAGGTACATACCCTTGACCAGAATCGAACCTGGGACCTTTCAGTCCACAGGTCGAAGCTCTATCAGCTGACCCAAACCAGTTAGGGAAGCATTTCTTTCTATTTGATAAATGGATCTTGGTTTAATCATTGTTTTTATTAGCCAAAAGGGTCCCTAAGTTAAGAGGAATGGAATTTCTTGCTTCTCCCTTCTGCTCTTGAAACTCACCCAGGAAAAATGAAGAGGAAGAAAAAAATAAAATAAAACAAAAATTTCATATTCTTTGAAACTTGGAGACATCTGTAACTCTAATTCACGTTATGTGGAAAGAGAGAATTGAAATAGTAAATGATTTAATGGAAGGTCAAACCGAAATGTTTATAGAGGGAGAGAACAATGGGCAGCAAGTCAATTTACCCTGCAGAATGTTGAAAGGCTCAGGAATTCAATATATATACCTTTTACTTCGAGGAAGAAATATGAATTGGATTTGGGAGTGGGGGATAAAATGGCATGGTGTCTGTTAGCTGGCACTGCACTTGGCTGGGGTTGAGTTTGAGGAAGATAGGATTGGAGGACCACAGTGACATCTGCTAATAAACAAAGTAACTCATGCCCTCATGAGGGATTCCAATCAGCTGTCCTACCAGGATTATGCCTCCAACTGGGAATCCCTATATCTTCTTTGTAGCTAACAGTTGAGAAATTTTCCCCTAGCTTTACTCTTCAACCCTCTCTTCTCTCCTCCCTTTTCAATCTCATCTAGTCTCACAGCTTTAGGTTTATCCTCTCCTCTGCTGACTCTCAAGTTCTACCTCAGTCCCTTCCTTTCCCCTCAGGCTCTAACTCATTTGCCTCACATCCATAAACAGCTCCTAAGTGATTTAAGGAAGCCACTTCCTATTTCACTCCAATTGTTGATTGTTCTCTCTTTTCTTTTTTTTTTTTTTTTCTTTTTTTTTGCCAATACACTCTTTTCCTCTAGTATTTGACCCTGGTTCTCTTTCAAATTGTGGATTCTGCTTGATTTGTGTTCTTATTGGTTTCTTTTCTCAGCTTCTCAGCACTATCTTATTTCTCCTTACTAAACACTCTTGCCCCAGGACTTACCAAATTCTTAATTTTTGTCACACCCCAACTAGAATTTGACCTTCAAAACCCATTTGAAATTGCTCTAGCTCCCACCAATATCTCTGATGTCTAAAATACTGCCACATTTTCTGTGTGTACTGTCTTTGTAGGACTTGAAAAGTATGTGTGTGTCCACCCCCCCCCCCCCCCCCCCCCCATCTTGTTATTCAGCATTTCTGTATAGGAGCATCTCATCCTTAATAACTGCAGGGCTATCATTTATTTGTTGGTATCTTTGGGACCTAACACTTAAAAGATGCCTACTAAGAGTTGAAGACCCTGCATGCTGGTGAGCAGCTTCATACACAGTATACTTTAGCAGGAGGGGTTGGCCAGCAAAGCTAATCTCTTTATTTTTGTTTCTCAGCTTGGACAGACTATCCTACGCATCATATTTCTTGTGTGTCTTCAGTGTTTCAGCGTGCTGCCTGGAATATAGCAAGTGGTCAACAATACTCATTGAATTTAACTCAATTAAGGACATTTTTGTGGAGAAGGTGAATTTCCAGAGCGGTCTGAATAATACAAAGGAAGACTTGACAGGCTCTTAGAAAAAGGATGACACGTGAGCACATTACTCTTTTCTAGTCCATTTTGAGAAGGGGAAGCAAGGTGGAAGAAAAGTGTCTGCATGAAAACAAAATAACAAATTTCAAGTTGCTGTATAGAGAATTATAAGAACTCTCCATTTCTTGAATACTTTAGTCACATTATTTTGATTTTGCCTTCAAGACAATCTTGCCGGATGCCACAATTTATGTTTTCATTTCAAGGAAGTTCAAATGGAAACGTTATATCATAGGAGCTCAGAGATAAAATTCAAGAATACATCTTAAAGAAAATGCATTATTTTATTCACATAAGTAGAAATCACAGTTTTTTAAAGATAGCATCTATCCTGCAATATAAGAATGCAGTAAAAACTAAATAAGGTTTCTAGTGTTATACATATTTTTTACCAAAAGCAGTCTTATAATTGTTCTGCCAGGTTTTATGTAGTAAAAGAGAAAAGCAATTATTTTCAAAGGGCATTTGTTTTTCAGAAAAGTTATCAGGAAACAAACAGTAGTGGAGGCATAATTTTACTGAGATTGAAAATATAGTCAGAATATAATTGCTCAAATGCAGTTTGAGGAAGTTTTGAATTGAACAGGACACATAAGCAAAACAAGATGAGGAAAAAACATTAAAGAGAGTTAGGGCTGGAACAAAACAAAAAAAGGAGTTCAGAACTTTTCTATTTGGAGTTCAAAACCATAAAGTTAAGTTTTTATAATGCCTGACAATAAATGCAAAGAGAATAATTTACTTTTTGTCCATGTAAACTACATATATACAATTCAACTTTCTGCATATTGTCTCTTTCTACGTCTCCACCCCCTAAACATTAAATTCAAAGAAAAGCATATCAGTAACAGTTGGATTTAGTAGTCACTGATTCATTATCATGCTAATTGCCTGAATTACTATATATATATATATATATATATATATATATATATATATATATAAACTGTTACAGATTGAATTGTATCCCTCCCAAAGATTGGGAAATAGAATTGTTGTGGCTGCAATTAGTTAAGATGAGGTCATGTGAAGATAGATAAACGGAGAGAACATCTTGTGAAAATGGAGTCAAAGACTGGGGCAGTGTGTCCACACACCAAGGGAGTGTCTTGAAGTTGGAAGAGGCAGGAAGTATCCTTCTCTGGAGGCCTCAGAGGGAGCAGGGCCCTGCCATCTCCTTGATTTCAGACTTTCAGCGTCCGGAACTCTGACAGAATAAACCTCTGTTGTATTATGCCATCTAGTTTGTAGCACTGTGTTGTAGCAGCCGCAAGAAACTAGCACACAGACTTAATCCTCACTACAGCCCAAGTGGTTCCCAGCACTCTTAATTACCTACATAACTGGAAGGGAAACTAAGTTCCCAAAGCTAAGCAACCAACTCAGAGTCAGAGTGGCAGAGCCAGGAATCAATGGCAGGCTGTCTGACTCCAGAATTTATGCTCCTAACACTATGCTACATAGGATATTACAACATGTTTACTGGTTAGGTGATTTAGTGCTAGACATATAGGACATATAGTGCATGGGTGCATACAAAATCATTTCTTCTCAATACGCTGTGCTAAGCTATATTTTAAACTTAAAAACAAAATTGTTTGCAATGGATATTATGACCATTGCCCCCACACACCCAAATTTTACGAATGATTCCCTAATTGAAATATAGTGGCAACCATACTTTGGTAAAAACTGCTGTTTGAATTTTAACCCTGCTAAGTCTGGCTCCTGCCTGATTAAACACGGAATACTTACCTCAGCTTCCAGGTGGAGACTTGGAAGCTAAGGCAATTTTCCCTGGCCTGGGACCAGGACCACAGGAGATTGATTCCTACTGACTCAGTAGCTTCAGGGATAGAAACTGTAGATAACCTTTAGAGACTAACTGCTGAGCTCTGCTTCTGTGTTATCGGCTATCGCAAGATAGGGCCACATTCCAATGTCCAGCAGGATGTGACTAGCAACGACCCTGTGGGTTGACCCCAATCTTTAGAATGTAGTCTTTAGGATTTAGAATTTAGAACACAGGAAAATTCCTGTGGTTTGAACCTTTAAAAGGGACTGCCTACCCCTGAAACGGTGCGGTGGTGTGGAAACCACCTGCTTGTGGTGCTCTTGTGGCTGTCCTGGCCAGATATTTCAATAAATCCTTGCTTGCTTTTTTTAATTAATCATCAGCCTCCGGTGGTCTTATTTTGAAACCAGGATTCGACCCCACAACAAATCAGCTGATCATCTTTCATACAATGGTAATGGGATGCCTTTGTATCTAATTATTTTTTAAATCTTTATGTTTAGAAACAAAAAAAAAAGTAATTTTAGAGTTTTGAGTAGCTGTGTCCCTCTGCAAAAGGTTATTTCCTTTTCTCTTAAAAACCCACTGAAGTAATCTAATAAGGCAAAGACAGCTGTTTGCAACTGAGTGGCTAAGTTTCCTTTTGGACATAATAAACAAGTGAATGGGCTTTAGCAGAGTTCTCTGTCTTTGACAAATTGTCTCTTCCTGAGCATCCCAGTTTGGGAAACTGGTTCAACCACTTTGCTAGGAATCCTTACCTCCCACCACACGTTCTAAATTCAAAATGCGCCAGTGATTTAGAAATGATAGGCGATCTTCTGTCTAATCACTCCCTCTAGACCCAGAGAAACGGTCTGCGTTGCCAGAGAACAAGTTTCTGAACTGAGATCCCCAGGTCAGGGCAGACCAGATGGGAGGAAAGCAGCACTACAACGATGCCTACTGGTACAGTGGTCCCCTGTCACCACCCAGCAGAGTGGAGAGATGCTCTGATGCGCTGGCCTCCTGCAGCTTGGAGCATGCCCAGAACAACTTCTGTGGTCCTTTCAAAACATCAGCGAGTAGCTATTGCAGGAATCTGTAGTCCCTCTTGCCCATATTTAAACATTTCAAAACCTCACTACTCTTGAGGCCTTAGAAGTCTTAAACCTTCAAATGAAAATTTCTCCCCAGCGCAGCGGAAAGGCCTCTCAGGGAAAGGCTGAAATAGAAAGCTAAGCTCTACTTTACAAAGGTCAAGGCACTTACAGCTTTGTCGGGTGCACAGGGGCCCTGTCCTCGCTTTCCCAAGGCCTCTCAGGAGTGAAGTCAGGCCCATGTGTTTTATACAAGCCGGGGCCTGATTGTTTCACTGCCTCCCGGGAGCGGGAAGGCTGCTGACAAAGTCTTATGTGTAAACACAGAGAGTGGGGTCAGCAGGTGGGGCTTAATCATTAGAGAAACGATAAGCTGACGCAGGCTGCAGGTGTTAAATGCCAGAGTGATTATTCCATAGGGAGTGGAAGCCTCATTTTGGAATTTTACTGGCTGGCTGGAGACCTTCAGCAACTCTACTGACTTCTCTGCGGCTTACTTTTCTCATCATGTGAAATGAGGAAGTGGTACCTTTAGGTTCCTGACAGTCTGTGAAACTGATATAAAATTGAAGACCACACAGCAGAGAGGGAGGGACCAGTCATTGGGCAAATGTCTTGTCAGCCATTCTCAGTGCGCTGGTTAACCCAGTGACATTGGACAAGACATTAAACTCCATCGCGCCCCCAACCCCTCCCTCCCCCCGCTCCGTAAAACAAAGATGTTCATACTGACCTGCAGATCTGTTATGTCAATTAACAGAAATAATGAACATAGCACATTCAACAAGCCTATTAACAAATAGTAACTTTTATCACATTCTCTTTCTTTGTGTCATCACTCTGTTTAGACCCAGAGAGATGATTCTTGTGCAAGAAGAACCAGTTTCTGAGTGGTAATCCTCAGGTCACAAGAAAATCTTGATTCTTTGCCTGCAGTTTTGAGTATCATCTAACATAATGTTTCACTAACTTCTGGTTTCCACTAAACAAGTGGCTGTTGAACGTATACTTGATTAAGGGAATGAATGAACAATAACTATACACTTGGCCTTCAAGCACCTCGCTCTGTCTGAGGCTGATCATTCCCCTCAGATCTTCCCAGCAGTCACCATACTCTAAGATGAATACAACCTAATCATTCATTAAAATCTTTTAAAATTAAGTTATTCTCCAACCAGGAGATATTTTACATTTAGATATTCTGTTAGTACACTCTATCTAATGTATTCCTCATAAAAAGCCTATAATATAGAAATTCTTATCCCATTATACAGTTAAGCAAAGTAAGACAGGGTAAGGTGCTCATAAACTAGTAGGAAAATGAAGACATTTACACATAAGAGTAAAACAATAAACCTAATTACTCTGAGATTACAGAGGACAGCAGACTCCTACCAGGCATCAGGTAGGCAAGATGGCCTTTATGTATTTGCTGATCTTTGGGATTGCCTTTGAGCAATAGGTAACTTTTTGACAGGGGAGAAAGATAAGGGAAGGGGATTTTAGGCAAATAAAATGTAAGAATTGGAGCCTAATGCATGAATTCTTGCACCTTGAAAGGAATTGTGGGCCATGAGGCTGGGGTGGACACAGGGGCAGGTCTCTGCCCATCCTCTATGCACCCACCCTGCCCCTCCCATCATGGCCTCCCAGTCCTCTGTCTGCCAGCCACTGCTTCCATGCACTGATTGTGCCAGTCCCACTCCCACCCGCTGATGGCACGGAGCAGGTGCTGGGCACTGGCAGCGGGCGCGAGTGGGGTTGGTGTGGGCAGCAGGTGGGAGCAGGGCCAGTGCTGCCAGTGCATGTGAGTGTCAGGTGGGACCGTGGTGTGCAGGAGCAAAGAATTTTCAGTAACAACCAGAGGCTTGCTCCTATGACAGCAACTAGCACTCCCCCTTGGTCTGGTGCCCCCAATCACCTGCTTTATCACCTTGTCATGGCCGATGCAGGCAATGTTTGGCACCCTGCCATGTGCTGCCATTATCTGACATGTTCTGCATGTGCCCCTGGTGTATAGCACACATTATAGCAACTGGTTGTTCAGTTGTTTCGCCTTTTGGTCTATTTGCATATTAACCTTTATTATATAGGGCATGTGTATGAATACTCAGAGCAAAAGGGTTTGTTGTACTAAAAAAAATGCAATGAATACATATATGAAATATTGTTTATTTTATCTTTTGAATTTTTCTTTGAGTAAATAATACAACATAAATTAACTAAATGTATTAAAGGTATGCTTTAAACTTTCTACTTAAAGTAACATGAAGACAATGGCTGGAGATAAATATCCTTTACCACATGAGACAAGAAAACTTGCCCCAAGTAAGAAAATCCATCACTTAGATTAGAGCACATGATTAAAATTTACATTGTGTTACATTTAGAATGAAATATTTTTTTTCTTAAACAACATCCTTTGTTTGTTTGGGGGGATTTATTTTAAAAATTCTAATATAATAATCAGAAAATATTATTATTCTTCAATGAGGCATGATAACCTATATGAAAAACATTTAAGGAATGGTTTTCTCAGTGGTCTGTAATTTTCTCCTCTATTCACTTTTCTGAGTATTTGTGTGTGATTGTATTTGTAATCAAGAGTTTTAGAGAAATTTCAAAAAAATATTAAAGAATGTAGATATATTATCCCTGATTTCTAAATTTGTATTAGAAATGTAAGTTTTAATTCCTAATATATGTTTTTATTTAAAAAAGTATTTCCTAGCTCACTCAGAAAGGCCTGGAAACAATGACCAGTCTAGCAGCAATCAGCATTCCATTGTCTAGATTGTGGTCTAATTCTCTGGAAAATGGACTATTTTTAGATATTCTAAAAGAAAAGGACCAGATGAACCTACCATCTTATTGTGCTCCAAAATTAAGAAAGTTATTAAAGACAAAATCTAAAATAGTCCAGAGCCAATGTATTGAAACAGCAAGGTTATTATTCTATGGTCAAATGGATTGATAATGCTTCCAAATAAATCTTTGGTGGCCTGTAGAGGATCCCAGAAAACCAACTTATTATTTTGAAAACTCATAAATAAAGGGACATAACGAAGAAATAACTTGATTTTACTGTATATACTATATCTCAGAGTGATGAAAAAATTTTGATGAAAGTAATCTTTTTTTTTATAGAAAGACCAGCTTTTAAAATATTAATGGAAAAATGGATCCAAGCAATGATCAGCAAGCTAAAAAGCCATGGGGATTTTTATAGTGCATAAATCAAGCTGACAATTCCTAAACCAACTGATTAATCTTAGCAAAAGACAGCAAGGCACTGTATACCTCTTGATGTGATTCAATGGAAAGTACACACCACCACCTATGGAATATTCTTTCTAAAACACTCAAGCTAACCTGAAATAACATCAATCAAATGCAATCAGGAAAATCTAGACTGTTAGAATGCTCAAGGACAAACATCCCACTTTTTTCAACAAATAAATTCTGAGAAATAGAAGAATGGAAGAAACCATAGATTAAAACTTTGAGAGGAGTATCAATTAAATGCATTTTGGTGCAGTCCAATCAACTCTAAGCAAAAACAAAACCAAACAAAATTATGAGATAGTTGGGAAGCTCTGATAATTGATTTGATAATATTAAGAAATAATGGCTAATTTTTATTGTGTTTTATGATTCTAATATGGACATTTTTAAAGTCTTAACCTTCTAGAGATACATACTGAAGCATTTATGGAATAAATTTGAGATTTGCCTCAAAATAAACTGGAGTTGGAGAAAGTGAGTGGAGTTTTGGAAAAAGCAAGATTTTTATGCATTGATTATTTTTGAAACTTGGTAATGGCTTTATAGGGGTTCAATTATACTCTCTACTTTCGATATGTTTGTAACTTTCTGCAATTACAAAACTCAAGAATACAAGCAGGTATGCATAATCATTTAATGATCAACTCTGTACAAATTAGATAGTTTAACAATGAGCAAATAGAAGCGCAAATTTCCTGGTGTTCAATGCAATATAGTTAAAAAAGGTTTTATGTAGGTATGGCTGTGCTTTCTGGATTCTCAGTTCTAGTGTATGGTCTCCCTTTGCTGGTGCATGGATTTTCTTTGTCACTCTGCTCTTCCCTGAAATATTAGCTTTCAATTCCTCAGGCTTTTTAATACACGCGTGTAAGTCACCAGCTTGCAAGGTTGCAAGGTTTTACCCTGGCCCCTGCATGACCTTGTGAACATGCTTCCTTGAGGGGTAAACGGGAGCTGATTCAGCCTTATCTATTTTTGGCCCCTGTGGATCACCCTCAATTTCTTGCAAGCTTGGCATTTCAGAGAAAGTTTGTTATATTTTATTCAACATGTTTAGGCATTTTGGTGTAGAAAAGCTTATGGAAGATCTAATGTGCAATATTTCTAGAAAGAGGAGACTGTTTCATATTTTATACATCTTCCAGATTAATCTTCTTGGAACACAGGTCTGTATAAAATTATATATTATTAAACCATCTCTTGTTTCTTCTTTGTTAGCAAATAAAAATTATAAAAACTAATCTAGACTAACTTTCAAATACAATATGTATAAATTCCCCCATCTGTCTGTGACTATTTTCCACCCATTTCTTGCATTAAGCTGCTTTTGTCTTTCTCACACGTGTCCATTTCCTTTGTTCTAACCCTTCCATCTGCTTGGGATGTCCAACCCTTCATCTCTAATTGCCCCAATATTACTGTCTTCAAACTCATCACCTCTATCCCCAAATTTCCCAGATGACAATAATTTTTTTCTCTTAAGAATTCTCTCCTCTCATCTTTGTTTTTTTTTTTTTTTTTTTTTATGGCTTTCAATTTTTACTAATTGAAAGGTATTTTATCTAATTTTATATTTCTAACCTGAGGCCCAGTACATGAATTCATGCATGAGTGGAGTCTGGCCAGCCCTGTCTCCAATTGGGAGGGGGCGGGGTTTGATCAGGGTTGGGCCAGCTGGGGGAAGAGGCCAAGGGACGTTGGACAATGGGCCCCGTCCCCAATCCAGATAGGTGGGGTCAATCAGGAGTGGGCCAGCCAGGGGGAGGGGACGCAGGAGGTTAGGGGGTGCCAATTGGGGCCCCAATAGGGCCGATTGGCCACCAGAGTGGACATCATAGTGATCAGTCATTCCATCATTCCAGTCGCTTGGCTTTTGTATTTATAGGTTGCTTAACCTCTTCAATATTAAGACATTTTATTTATCTGGGCAGTCTCTAAATTATTGACCACAATGACATTTATATAGTGGGACAAAATGATAATTTTTTAAGGCATGAATGAATATGTTAACAAAAAATATCTATTTCTTTAAAAACTGTACATTTGAAAGCCAAAAGACACCTGTGACTTAAAACACCTGTGTTACTATAAAGAACATGAGGCTGTAGAACCGCTAGAGGAATATGACTTTATTGTTTATTCCAGGAAACTTCTGCCAGGGAAAGAGAAGGCTATAAAACAACAGATCTCTTCAGTGTTTAATCTATTTATTGGAGACAAACTCTTCACCTGGACAAATGACATGCTTATCAAATGGTTTCTCTATCAGCACTTGCTTCCTTAGTCTTGTATCAGTCTTGATATAATATTTCATTCTTATATCATAAATTTTACCTGTTTTCTATCATTTCCTTGCTTTGTAAGTGCTGCCATAAAATGACTGAAGCCAGATATGAAAGTCCAGAAACTATTTCATTTCTAAATTTTCTTATTTGAGACATACTTGGTATGGCCAATGGTATGCTTTTTACTCATCACTTAAAGCTGCCTGGTGGTATTTGGGGGAGTTTAACATATCCTATAAATGTTTCAGTCAACCTACATTGTATGTTATTGCAAAATCAAATAACAATATACATGATGTTTCTCAAAATCTAAGATAATGCAATTTTAAAGTTGATATTCATGGTACTGACCTCAGTGCTTAGAAAACAGAAACAATTTTTTTTTCTTTAAAAACTACATTCAATATAAGATCTTACATAGGATTGGCATTTATAAAAGAGTCTATCACATAAAATTCAGTTATTTTGAACTGATGGAGAGCACCAATCTCTTTTCTCCCTCCCTTCACCTATTGGAGAACTATTGATTTGATGGTTGTTCCTAGTTCACAGAGTCATTGTTAAAAGGGAATGCTTATTTTTGTTCATTTCAGGTCTACTTGCATAGGAAATCTGCATGAAGCACTCTCCTTATTTTAAACTTCCTTATGAAACACAGAACAATGATTACTGAACTCTAGTTAGAAAAGAAACAAAGCAAGGGCATGATTTCTATTAGCTGTGACTCTTGAAATTCTGAACTGAACTGTTAAAGGGTTTTTACAAATTTTTAAAGCACTCTACAAATGTCATTTTTGTATTTCAGAATGGAGCACAGTGAGTGACACTTAGGATGAATGTAATGATGTTTATTGAGGGCATGACAGCTTTTAGTCTATAATTAGAGGGCTTTTAACATGTCTCTGAATAATATAACATCAGCTTATATTTTCACAGTAGTACAACTGCTAATATTAGATCCTTCTACAAGAACAGAAGACATGGAAAGCTAGGGAAAGAGAGCAGCGAGAGGTGTGGGATATGAGACATCCTATATGGAGCCAAAGGATGGGACGGGGAGGATGGGGTGGTGGGGCTCCCATGGACTATGGTGTGCTTGTCTGTCTATGTGAAAGGTGTCCCAGGGTCACGCAGTGACTAATGTCACAGAAACCAATGCTTCTGCATTTCAGGAGTGAGCTGGTCAATATCGAATAAATAGCTTCGAAATTACCGTATTTTTCGGACCATAAGACGCACCAGTTTTTAGAGAAGGGAAATGAAGAAAAAAAGATTCTGAAACAAATAGTGTCCTAAAATATTTTATGTGCATTAAAACCCACCATCACAGTCATAAACACATGTAATCAACCCTGTAAAGTAAACAGCAGCATTTAGAACCATTTTAGAGCCGGGCAAGCACACAGAGACCACACAGAGCCGGGCAAGTAAAAAAATTTTTTTTTTAAAGTATATGTGTAGGCTATATTTGGACCATAAGACGCAGGGACTTTTTCCCCCCACTTCTGGGGGGAAAAAAGTGCGTCTTACAGTCCGAAAAATACGGTATATTCAAACTTGGGTTTGCTCAGACTTGCTGGGTTCTGGGGTAGCAGGGTGGGCAAGCCTGCTCACTGAGCTCCTTCTGCCCACCCAGCAGGTCCTTGGAGTGTGCAGAGACCTGAGTGGCTGATGTTCTGGGCTGGAGTCAACATGCTGGAGGAATCCTCAAAGAGCCCATCCACACAGATCCCAGTCAGCGGTGCAAAGCAACAGAGACAATTGTTTGTCTGTGAGGGAGGAATACCCAGAGAAGATTAACTGTGAAAGAAAAAATGATCTGTCTTTCACATCAATGACTTCAATTATAAAGAACAAAAGAAGAGAAATAGAAAGTGTTGTTTATTGTAAGATTTTCCCTCCAAATGGAACATTTTTTTCTAGTATCTTTTGTCCTTGTTTCTTAAGCTCTTTGTTAAGCGATAATTGCATATGAAATATTGGTCATGTGTGAGTGTGCAAGAAGATCACACACACACACACACACACACACACACACACACACAGCCTGGACACCAACTGCAGCACAATAATGTCACATCATGAAGAAGATGGGGAAATAACTTCAGTTCTTTGGCATAACAAAATATTTCCTTTTGGTTTGAAGAGGGAAAGACAGATTGCCAAAAATATGTTTTAATATCAGCAGATGAGTCTGTAGAAAGGTGTGGACGGCACAGATGGTGGTGAAAGTCTCAACAAAGCAGACAGTGCCCTTGGGCTCTCTGAAAAAAGGTTGCTGAAGTTCCTACCACTTAAGTGTAGAAGCAGGAGGGGGTGTCCTCTGCCAGCACAAGTATTCATCTTCTTTAAAACAGAGGCTGGCATGTTGTTATAACTTGGGGACAGACCCTTCATGATATAGGTGACAAGTGACAGCAGGACACTATGAAACCATGTATGGAATCACTTGAGGTATTCTCTGCTCAGAATATCTCCTCCAGAATGTTTCCTCCTGCCTTCCACGCCCACTGAATGTCATCACAGCTCTCCATGGATTGGATTTAATTTGGAGAGACCTTTCTTAGACCATGGTATTATGCAAACATTTCCATTGCTCCGGAGTGCATAGGACTTTAGGTGAATGAAATCTAAAGCTGTTAGCATTAATTACCCAAACATTCTAAGCTGTATCTTGTAGCTTAAATGGAACTTAAAGTCTAATTAATTTATTGGTCCTTTTTATGTCTTCACTCTCTCAGAAGAGCACCGCATGTTAAATAAACAGCACACGGCTGAGAAAAAGAAAAGTGTGCAGCTCCTGAGAAAAGTAATGATCTGAAAAAGTGGGCTGATTATGGAGATGTGGTGTGTGGGAGGCTGAGGTAGCAGGAAGCATGCAAAATATAACAGTTTCATATTTGTCCTTTGGGGCACTCATTTTGTCATACTCCAGGGAAAGAACCAGAATGTCTGTGCTTTGGACTTTGTAGGTCCTCATAACAGTAATTGACACTTAAGTGTTGGGCAAAGTTCTTATAATAACATCTTCAATCCTATGTGGAAGAGAAGTGCTATTATTATATCCATTTTAAAGATAAAGAAAGTGAGGCCTAAAAAGTCCAAATATCTTGTCCAACATCACAGACCTACTAATTAGCAGAATCGGGGTTTGGATCCTGGAGTCCAGCTGCAAGGTATGAGCTCCCATCCATACGCAGTGCTGCTGAAATGGGGGCCACATGGCTCAAAATGGAAGGTTCCTGATCCCTGTTCAGGTTGGGTGAACTCTAGCCTTTAAGAGAATCTGGAGCTTGGATGATGCCAAATGTTAATACAGATTAGTACCTAGAGCTTTTGTGGAGATAAATAAACTACCATCTGCATGACAACCCAGGCATACACTGTTACTACCAATGCCCTGTTCTCAAATGAATACCCATAAAAGCTGCCCTCTCTTTTCCTCACCCATATTCCCCCAGCACCCGGCAGGAGCCCTGTCTCATGTAGGCTCCCGGTCAATATTTGTTGATGAATGGAGGGCATCATTACCTACTATTGACTGTTGAACTCCCCTACTGAAGGGTTTTGTATAGTAAATGTCTAGAGAAAATCTGATTTTGGACCTCCACTTTAAACAGCCTGTTTTGAAGTTCCTTGTTGAAATGGGGCTCGGTTTCCAGCTCATTTCCAGCAGAGAAGAGAAAACTGTAAAGACAAAAATTATGCTCGCATTTGACTGACATTCCCTGCTCACAATGCTAATAAGCCGGCCAGAGACTCCAGTCCTCCAAACAATTCCTCACTTGGTTTAAAAAGGAGTGGACTGACCCTTGTAAATGAGTTTAACTTGATTTTTCACATGGATAGAAACTGTCAGTTTTCTGCCTTCTAAGCTGCCCCCAGTAGCTCTTTATCTTCTGTGTGTCTGTGACACAAGTTTCTTTCTTCTTTTACTTATTTATTTAGTTTTTTGCCTGATTTCATACAACCTCCGGAAGGACCTTTCTTTCCTTAGAAATGTGCTGCTGTGATGGACACCAAATCCAGCTCCCTTTTCCTCTCCTGATCTTTGCTCATTGCCAAGGTCCTTGTGTTTTCCTGGCTTCATTTAAATGTCTTTAATTTCATTGAGAAAGGGGAAGGCTGAGCTGCTTCCTCATCTGCATTTGTCATTGTTCGGAGTGTAGCTACAGGAGGGTGCTCAGGAGAGGTGACCTGGATTGGAGGGAAAATAACATTTTCCGATCTGCTGGGACCCTGCATTGTAACACCTCTAGGCAGGCAAGACAGCCTCTAAAACAGGTTACAACTCCAAGGTCACAGGCTGCCATCAGTGGTGATGCTTTTGTCCTCTGCTGTCCTTCCTCCCCTGTCTCAGTGTGACGGGCAGTTTCTTCTCCCTAAGGCTCAGGCCTGATTCTGTAGAAGGTGCCAGAAGTCCAGTTCCGGAGATATTAGCTCTTGATGCCCAGAATCACAGGTCAAGGCTCATAGGTTTCCCACTGCCCTGATTACAACAGAGAACTCTCCTATTTTTAAAAAACTTTTTATTGGATTTATTGGGGTGACATTGGTTAATAAAATTATGTAGGTTTCAAGTGTACAATTCTACAATGTATCATTTGTATATTGCATTGTGTGTTTACCACACAAAGTCAAATATCTTTCTGTCTCCATTTATTCCCCCCTGCCTTTGCCCTCTTCTACTTTCCCCACCCCCCTTTTTCTATGGTAAATCACCATACTGTTGTCTGCATCTGAGTTTTTGTTTTGCTTAATCTCTTCACTTTTTTCACCCAGTCCCCCCAACCCCCTCCCTTCTAACAGCTGCCAATCTGTTTTTTATATCTGTAAGTTTGTTTCTATTTTGTTTTTTATTTTGTTGAGTATATTCCACATATGAGTGAAATCATATGGCACATGCCTTTCTCTGACAGGCTTATTTTCTTTAGCATTGTAATCTCTAGGTCCATCCATGCTGTCGCAAAAGGTAGATTTTTTTTTTTATTTAATCGTCCCATAGAATTCTATTGTTGAAATGTACCACAGCTTTTTTATTCACCCACCTATTAATGGGAACTTGGGTTGCTTCCAGATCTTAGCTATTGTAAATAATGCTGCAATGAACACAGGGGTGCATATACCAATCTTTCGAATTAGTGTTTTGGGGTTCTTCGGATATTTTTCTGGAAGTGGAATCGCTAGATCATAAGGCAATTCTTTTTTTAATTTTTTTGAGGAAACTTCATACTGTTTTCCACAATGGCTCACCAATCTGCATTCCCACTAATAGTGCCCAAGGATTCCTTTTTCTCTCTTTAACACACCATACACATCTCACATATAAAGAGTTATGCAATTTTAGGCAAGAAAAAGAATTGATGTTTTCAAGAACAAGGGCCAATAATTGCAATGATTTTCTATTAATGGATCTCTGATCGCCAGTATCTTCTGATGGCTTCAAATGTCAGTTTATAGTTTCAGATACAGCTTCATGGATGCTTTTTGAACATTCCAGGAAATATTGATGATTTGTCTTTGAATGGATGGCAGTGTTATGGTTTTATTCAAATGGTAGCAAACAAGAGCCATTTCACACTGGCTTTGTAGAAAGAGATGAATATTTCAGGTCAACAGTTGTAGTTACAGTGAGATGTGTCCTGGAGAGACGCTCTTGCCACTGAGGACCAAGTACAAACAGCAGCACCGTTCCCTCAGAAGGACTCCTACAAAAAGGTACAAACGAACTGATATGATGCAGGCATTGATCTTTACAAACTTAGTGGGAAACAGAAAAGGCATCACTGTTAAGAAAAGTAATAGAGACAAGAAAAGCAACTCCAAGTGCTATATGCTGCCCTCAGTCTCTTCAAGGACTTCTCTCTGACCTCAGTGAGGATTGAGGGCATCTGAGGTTTACTACTTGCAGACCCTCTTGTGAGTTTGTTCTTACTTCATTCACCAGCCAGTCCCACTCCCCACAGGCTTTCCACCAAAGCCTATCTAGTTGGTTGGTGTGATTAGTAGAGTGAAAAAACCCTTTCCTTCTTTATTTTTCCCAGTGGAGGTGCAACTTGAAACCTATATAAAAAACACACTTTTAATTATTTTCTGAGTTGTTGTCTGACCTTGCCAATGACTTTTTCAGATAACATTGTTAAAAGACAGTGACAATTTTGATGCTAATGTCAACTGACTTTCTTTTAGTAAATTATTTTGGGAAACAGAATTGCTAGCATTCCTGTGTATTAGGTTCAATTACTTTCATTTTTTTCTTTATATCTTAAGTTATATTTATAGCTCTGAATTTAAAGACACTCAAGCTCTCCCCACTGATGTATGGAACATTTTTATTTTAACCCCTGAGTTGTGAGTGCATGGCAAAATCATTTCTCACCAGTAAATGCTAATAATTTTCCAGAAAAGTTTAGCAATTATGTTTTGATTTTTCTCATTTCTCTCCCATCCCCTCCCTTAGCAATTTTCTTTTTGTCATTTAGGTACATTTAGTGCTAACACAATCTATGTATTAAGAGGTCATCTGCTCCTGCTGCTTATTTTTTACCTAGAAAAGTTCTAATCCTCTGTCAGTGACAACATAATTCTTTTTGCAGCAACCACTTGTGAAGCTGCAAAGCTTCAAAGTGGTGTAAGCAACAAGGGGCTGGTGAACTTTGAAGAAATAAAAGGCATGCCATTTACATGCAAATCTGAAAGGTGAAGAAGGGAGAGGAGAGGCACTGGGCAGAAAGCAATGAATAATAAAGAAACAGTATTGTTTTAAATAGATCTGACAACATTTTTTTTTTCTTTTTGGAAGTTCAGTGGACTTTTTAATGCTGCAGCAGATTGATTTGGTTTGTTTTGCTTCATTCATTCATTCTTTTATTCCTTTCTACTTTCATTAGACTGGAATTTGGACACCAAATTTGGTGATATTAGTGTCCTGTTGAATATACACAGTAAAGAGCAAGAGAGGACCTTTTTCATTAATGGATTTTCTAACTTCCATCCTGAATGTGGGGACAGAACAATTACAATAAGCTTCTGGGTCTCCCTGTTTTAACTTAGGGAAGCAGGACATAAATAGCATCATAAGGTTTCATACACACAGATTGTGAAAATATTACGATGGATTTCTAGGCTTCTAGGAATTCAGAGGTATTTTTTTTCCATTTTTTTTATTATAGTATTATTTATGTATATATCTTACCATTGCTCCCCACCCCCACCCCACCCCACTCCCATACATATCATTGTAATTCTCTGGTCACTTTAAAACTTCATCATTCAATTCTAGTGATTTACTTTACTTTTTTTTTTTTTTTTTTTTTTTAATGAGCAAAACTAATTTACAATCTTTCCAGATTTTTCTGAATCAAAAATTCAAACCTATCACTAATTTTACGTTTTGTAAATGTCAAAGCAGCAAGAAAACATGCAAACAAGTTAACCTAGAAGCTGTGGCAAAGAAAATTGCACTGGATGGAGTTACACAGGCAAAGAAGACTAGGCTATTGCAGCAGTGGAGGGAGATTGAACTCAGCTCCCTTGAAACAGCTGATGAGAGGGCTTTTTAGTGCCCAGTGAGCTGGTGAAACAGTACTGGAAGATTGCAGTGTGATTCTGTGATTCGACCATCTGTGTTTGCTAATTGTCCTTTATTGAAGTTAGACTCCTACCCCTCCCACAGACATTGGGAGACAGGGGTGGTTGTCTCCTTCAATAATTACATTTCAAAAGGATAAATCACAACATCTTGAGAAAGATATTTTTGGGTTGCAAAACTGACAAGAGGCTAGACGAATATTTACAGACATTTTAAAGGAGTAGAGAAAGAATTTAGAATTATAACTATAAGTTTTCTAAAGTAAATGCAAAAGGGAGTACAAACCTTAGGTTAGGAATAACCCTGACTAAAGCTTAGTCAAGCTAATTAACCAAGGTCAATTGTAGGAGATCTGGGCCTCTCCCAGGGTTGCAGGGTGCAAGGAGCTGGGGAGTATGTTGCACAGGGTGTCAGCTGATAAAGCTCCCACCTTCTTTTACCAGAACAGAGGATTTCCAATTTTATCTGTTTTGCATATAGAATTTGCATGTAAGTTTTCCATTAAAAAAAGTTTATTTTTCTCAGACTTGCTATTTCACTTAGCGTAATAGTCTCCAGATCCATCCAGGCTGCCACAAAGGGCAAGAGTGCCTTCCTTTTACAGCTGCATAGTATTCCATGTGTAAACGCACCACAGCTTTTTTATCCACTCAACTATGAATGTGCACTTGGGCTGTGAACTCAGTAATATATAGAATCTGATGAACAAAATAAACTGAAGAACAAAGCAGGGCCATAGACATAGAAGCATGGAATGGATTGACAGATCCTAGAGGGAATGTGGAAGGGAGAGCTGGAAGAGTTTAATTAAAGAATTTATATGCATACTAGGGGCCCAGTGCATGAATTTCTGCACCTTGAAAGGAACTGTGGGCCTTGAGGCTGTGGTAGGCAAAAGGGTGAGTCTCAGCCCCTCCCACCATGGTCCCTGGTCCCCTGTCTGCTGGCAGCCCTGCTCCCACTGTCACTCTCATGCACTGATGACACCAGCCCTACTAACACCTGCTGAAGGTGCAGAGCAATTAGGGCTGGCGCCAGCAAGGTGTGTGAATGGGTCTGGCACCTTCAGCAGGTGTGAGTGGCAGCTGCTGCCCGAATCACCCCTCAGGAGCAGGGAGAGAAGCCCTCAGGGGTGATCAGGTCAGCAGCAGCCACTTACACCTGCTTATGACACTGAGCGATTGGCAGCAGTGCTGGGCAATAGCAGTGGGTACAAGTGGTGGCTCTGGTGCTGGCAGCAGGTGTGAATGGGGCTGTCACCAGCAGTGGATGTGAGCGGTGGCTGCATACCCTGATCTCCCCTCAGGAGCATGGGGAGGTGGAGAAGCCCTGAGAGGCAATCAGGGCCAGCAGTCACCACTCGCACCCACTGACAGTGCCAAGTGATCAGGGCTGGTGCCAGGCTCTGGCAACAGATGCAAGCGCTAGGTGGGACCACACTGTCCAGGAACAAAGAATTTTCAGTAACCACCAGAGGCTTACCCCAATGTCAGCTACAGGCACCCTGCCTTGGTCTGGCGCCCCTGCTCATCTGCTCCACCATTCCGCTGGAGCTGATGGCATCCATGTTCTGTGCAAGCCCCCTGGTGGTCAGCCTACATTATAGCAACTGATTGTTCCTTTGTTCCATTGGCTGTTCAGCCTATTTGCATATTTGCCTTTTATTATATAGGATGTTCATAGCCCATGCAGACAGACAATAGAAAGAGATATTCATGAAAAAATTATATTATTTGTTTCTTTGAATATTTTTCATTTTTTATAGTTTTAGAGATGTTGTTAATAGTTGACTCAAAATACCTAATATTATGCTCTGACTCTTCTTTTAATGAGTTCAAACAAATGTATGATTATTCCATTTCTAGTTGTATGTTTTGCACTATTCAGAGTAAAGTGCAATTATAATGATAAAAGTATTGAACTTTCACTTCAATTTGATAGTCAAATTACTCTTATGACATTCTGACACACTTGAACAAATAATGGGTAAAATACAAGTGTATACTTAAAAATAACCTCCCATACACATTAGAAAAATGAAGCACTGAAAGCCCAGAGTCAAGAAGCTTTTGATTCAATCATTGTAGGCTTTATATCATCTTAATATTTCTTTTGAAAAATCTCAAAACCACCCAAAGTCCCCATTTTGTTATCTATTAGATGTTGATGATAATGCACGCAATATTGCCTTACAGAATTTCAACAACTAATCTATTAAGCACCGTTTATATTGCTACTATGAACCAGAAACTTCTTTATATTCATTTAAATACATATTAATCCAAATCAGGTTTTGTGATCTCTATATCAGAAAGGAAAAGACAGAAATTCAGAGAAGTTTAATAGGCAAGCTTGCTGGTCAAGTGGCAGAATTGGTGTCCATGTTGTCAGTCTGATCTATAAGCCTTGATCCAGTAAGAAGTGAGCTTGGGAAAAAGAAAACACAAGTGTTGTGTTTTTGTTTTTTTTTTGCTTTATCTTTTTTAGTTTAATATATATCTTACTAAAATCTAAAGTTCTGAATATTGACAAGAATTTCCAAAAGTCTTTCCAAACATTGAAATACATTGGTCTATATTTAAACATCAGTGGGCATTTCTTATATTACAGTTTGATATTCTTTATAATTTCAAGGAATCAAAATCTACCACACATGGTAAAATGCAGCTCTTTTTAAGGAGGAATTTCTGATCAATATCCATAGATTATTCATTAAACATTTACTTAAAACCTACTATGTGCAATGCATTATGAAGTAATTTAAAACATGTTCATAATAGATTAAGTTTGATATTAAAGTATTCCAGAGAAATCTTTTAGCTCAATTGTTTCATCCAACAAATGACAAACCTATTTTTTTTAAAGTCAAAGCATTCATTGAAAATCACCTAGATTCTAAATTTCTTACATCTGAATCAGTAGTGCTGCCACAGGAAAAGTTTGTGTTTTTTAAATTATTTGTTGTTTCCTACTTCTTTCTCCTTTATAACATTTATAACAGCAGGCCATCAAGCCATATGTTCAATCTAGAAGTAAAGAATCCTCCATTCATACAGATGATGTTTCACGTATGAAGACAACAGAGAGGCATTGTCAGGCACTTAAGAATAGAACAAACATCTTTGTTGAAACAACTTTCTTGATACAAATTTATGGAGATATTACTACTCTGCTTTTCAAATTATATTTATCGATGCTTTTATCACTTGATTTCCCTTAGCATTTAAAAAAATATAAATCGCATATGCTCCAAGTTTCTCATGCTTCACAGGAAGACACATTCTCTGTTGAGACCCTAGATACGCATTTCTGAGTGTCTACTGTTTCCCACCATCTACAATCCACCCTGTGGACTGTGCTTCCAGATGTGAATCACCTTACCAGTTCAAGGCAGTCTAATCTCATATTTTTTTTATCATACATAATAAAATATACATATGATAATAATGCCCAACATGCTTGGGGGGTAAAATTAATTTTCTGTCTGATATAAAAGCCTCTTGCTTGGACTTACTGCTGAAATGTTCTGTTTAAAAGCCAAATTATTTTCTGGGAAACATATTTTTTTGTCGTTTGAAAGTTAAATTGAATTCCCTTAAAATAAGAGGTAATCATCAAGGGTTATATTTATTGTGTTTTCTTCTTTTGAGTTTGGTTTTGCATGTTTCAATATTTAAAGACAGCACCCAACAAATGAGTACCAGCTTTGAAACACACTGTTGGTCCTTTATGTTTTTGTATTTTGATTATTGTCCATTAAACCCCACTTTTCATTATTCTAATTTTTTCCATTATTACGAAGAAGACATTTTCATTCTCTCTACTTTCCTTGAAATGCAGAGTTTTATGTATTAGATATCCCCTTTTTAAAGAAATGGGACATTCTGGAGTAACTGAATGTGTTAGTACAGTTAAAAGTACTAAAGGTGGAAACTTAAAATTTTCATTAGTGGTAAAGTTCAGATCAAACCAAATTCTCTTGCTTCCCTGTTAATATCCCACCTGTTCATGGAATGGCCTTTTATTCCCCTTAATTTCCATCCAATCTTAAACCTTCCCTTTTTATAGAGAATTTTATTTCAGTCATTATCTTGTCTTATCTTTATCATTGATCTTGATTGTTCTGGGGAGAATAAAAGTATAATTTTTAGAAAGATAAAATCCTGTCTCCTGCACAAATATAAAATAATCATACTTAAAAAGATTTTACTTCACTCATTAATTAATAGAGAGCCAGTGAAATGTTATGACTCTTTCAAAGAACATTTTAGAAGCTGGGATATTTATGGGCTGGTAAAATTCCCAGATTAGATGCAAAACTAGTACATGTCCCACAAGGCAATAAAATTTTGGGCTGATATGTTCAATCACAGACAAATTATTTATATCTCTACTTGACAATATTTTATAACTTAACCTTTAGCTGTACTAAGTCTGAGCCCTTTGTCAAAAGTAAACACCTGGTTAAACTGTCCAGACAGGCCCCTCCGCCTCCATGGGGCATTTCAAGTACATGCCACCCATCTGTCTTGCCTTATTTTCAACTATCACTTACTTTTTCTGCCAAAGGTCATTTCAAAGCTATGCAGCTGCTCTCAGAATTTGCAAACCAATTTTTATGTATGGTCTAAAGAGTATGGGTGTCTACTTAAAACTACTTTTGTTGCCCTAGCTGATTTGGCTAGGTGGATAGAGCATTGGACTCCAAAATGAATGGTCCCACGTTCGATTCTGGTCAAGGGCATGTACCTTGGTTGTGGGCATATTCCCAGTAGGGGGCGTGCAGGAGGCAGCTGATCTATGTTTTTCTCTCTCATCCATGTTTCTAACTCTCTATCCCTCTCCCTTCCTCTCCGTAAAAAAATCAATAAAATATATTTTAAAACTACATTTGTTCATTCCTAGCTCAGATTCTTCATCCTTTTCAACAACTCCTCACAGAATCTACACAAATAGTGTGGTCACAAAGATTGAATGAAGGTAGTTATTGGATTTATAGGAATGTCATTGAAATGAATTTAAAAATATTAATCACACTTTTTCTTTAAAATATTAAGAATAAATCACATTTTTATTCTTTAAATAATTAAGAAGCAAAATCAACTAGTAAAAGAGTTTGTGTCTGCAACAATGGGTGGAATCATAACTAAATGGGAGTATTTTTGACAAGAGATGAGTTTTTTTAAACTGTTTTTAGTCACTTGTTTTTCTGTGATAAAACCCAATTCCGAGAAAACTTAAAGGTAATTGCTTCCACATTTGAAATGGTGCAATGAATTGCTCACTGAAATTCAATGACTTTTTCACGTCTGATTTTTCCTATGCCAATTTCTTTGAAGATGTATTGATGTGTGTGTGTGTGTGTGTTTTAAATGATTCAAACCTTTGAATGCAATTAAACATAGTAGTTACTATTTTCAGTTCATTGAAGCAGTACTGAGATCAAATATGTGGATTGGTATTTAAGTCTATAGACAGGGGAATATCTTCCCTTTTCTTTTAGGTTTTAATGTACGAAGTATTTTGACTACTTAGATACATTTCTTTTAATCAACTTTGGAAGATAAACTACATCAGAAATATTTTTTAAATGATTGGAAACTTTTTAAAACCATTTCTGATAAAGAACTTGACTCCCTAATAAATACCACCATAGTAATAGAGGCTACTGGTATTCCTTGGGGAAAATGTGGAAATATACTTGTAAACAACCACTCCCCTCATAGGTAAACAAGGGTGGTATCTGAAAGTCTTCTCTAAGTCATATGTTAAGGGTTGTTTCTTGCACTAAGTCTATTCCTGAATATAAAGCATTTTTTTTGTTTTTGTTTTTTGTTGTTGTTGTTGGGCAAAGTTTAACATTGTCTTTTCTTTATTTTTTTTACAACTTTATTAACTCTGCAAAACAAAAAGTGTACCTGACTGATAGTTAACAAAGTCTTTTTATTTTTAGGTGCCATGACTTTTAATTTATTAAAAAAGCAATTTTTATATTGCTGAGAGTATTACAGATGTCCCAAATTTTCCCCTCTCCGTCCCTTTCCACTAGGCTTTCGCCCTACATCAGTCCCTCCTATTACTTCTCTGTAGAGAACTAATGTGATAGTATAAAATTCAGATGCTTAATAAAAAGAAAGTATACATGGAATTATGTTAAACTTACATATTTCAAAAGTAAAAAGGACATCTAAAATATAAATAATATACACAACAAAAAGGAACAAAGTAAAAAATGTACAAAAGTGGCCCAAGATACTTTTTCTAATACTAAAATATTTTATTTTTTATTTTTAAAAAATATATTTTATTGATTTCTTAACAAAGAGGAAGGGAGAGAAATAGAGAGTTAGAAACATGGATGAGAGAGAAACATAGATCAGCTGCCTCCTGCACACCCCCTACTGGGGATACGCCTGCAACCAAGGAATGGTTGGGACCCTTCAGTCTGCAGGCTGACACTCTATCCACTGAGCCAAACCAGTTAGGACTAAAATATTTTATTTTTTTAAAATATAAAAAATATGGTATACCTCTTTTTTTTGGGAGAGGGTATGGTTTCTGGGATTTTTTTTTAATAATATATATTCACTTTGTTATTAGCCCCAACTTCACCAAACATCATCATTATCAGAATCATAAAATACCTTGATGGAAATCAAAGTATATATTGCAAATTTTTAAAAGTATGTACCTTCGATATATTTCCCTGGGGGTAGATATTAGTTTATATTGCCTTCTTGTCAAGCTGGCTGAAGTGAAGAAATCAGTCTGTCTCCAAGATCACAAATAAAACACAAACAGTGGGAGGTCTCAGAGCTATTTAAAGAGCTTATTCAGCTTTGAAAGTCATTCCACGTGGATCATGGTGTGTTGTGTCCCAAACACTCTGAATTATTTTCTAAATGTTGATAGTTCCAAAAATGTTTTAGCAACAAAACATTTTAAATCTATATTACTTTGTAGAATAGCAACAGAACATTTTCTCTTCCAACTGTCCATAAATATTGGAATTAATTGCCAATTAAAGGGAGGAAAAGTGCAGGCACTTTCTTGTAGAGTTGAGTGTTTGCTGACATTGTCAATAGAAGAGAGTTACAAGTGATTAATTTATGTCACATTGGAGAGACTAAAGCTATGTGAAATCTGCCACCTGGTTATGGTGTGGAGAATAAACAGAATTCTACGTGAGGAACCAGAAGATGTAGGTTTAAATCTGCCTTGACTATGCCCTGCCCATATAACCATTAACTGGCCAGTTCATCTGGGCACTTGATAGTTATCAAGAGCACTGTTTTACTTCCCTGAAGGGCAACTCATCAGAGGATCCTGTGGTGCCTTTGCTGTTCTGCTGTGAGTCTATCTTTTTGCCCTAATTTTCCTAAGCTGAAAGACTAGAAACTTTCTGATTTTGAAGACATGCAACACTTACTGTACACTTTCCCTTTAGTATCAGAAGCTAAACAAATATGTTTCATATATGGAAGATAGATATTTCTGCCTCCTTTTGGTTCCCAGAGATTCCTAAGGACCTAGACACTGGGAGAGAAAAAAAAAAATCACTTGAAAAGCTATTTTGCAATACAGTGGGAATTCTTACTTCTATTGTGGATTTACAAAATGCCAGTCTGAACTCTGTAAGCAGGGAAGAAGTGGACGGAAGCCTTAAAGATGGATTCTACCAAGAATATGAAGCTGCCTTTAGAAAGCAAAGGATACTCTCTGAAGCAAATTGAATGGTCATAAGTTAGATGGAAATCAACTCTTCTTTTGGCCTTATGAAGACAGTTTTAAAGCTCTGATTTATAAATGATCCCAGATATAGTGTAAATTTCTGATAAATGTTTTTTAAAAATATGTTTATATTGAGAGAGAGAGAGAGAGAGAGAGAGATTGATGAAAGATAGAAACATCGATAGAATGCCTCCTGCACTCCACCTACTGGGAGTGATCCCACAGCCTGGTCATGTACCTTGATTAAGAATTGGACCAACAACCTTTTGGTGCATGGGATGATGCTCAAGCAATTGAGTCACATTGGCTAGGGCTAACTGTTTTATTTAAACTATGTAAAAATAAGATTTTTTCCCCCAAAAACATTGCACATGACAAACATAAGTCTAAATTTCTTAACTAGTAAGACCATTGAATCTCTGAGCTGGAAAAAATTGTGAATCAAAGCATTATGAGAAAGTTGTGAAGTTGAGAAGTGTTAAAAGCTTATCTAGGTTATGGTATTTATCTTATTTCAAAATTTTCTTCATACTCTCACCTTTGCCACTACTGAGGAAAATTCCAGACTTCTGCCTAACAAAATAGTCCTTACCTATTTTTCTGCTACTGGGATCAAATTTTATATGACCTAGTATAATTATTTCCTTGGATTTTTATTTAAATAATTTGAAGAGATAGTTGACATGTTCTGTGGAAGAAACCTTTATAAATCTGAAAACTATACTAAAAATATTGTGCTTTAATGCATTTCTTACACCTAACTGAACATATTTCCCCATTACTGTACCTAGGTAGCTCTTAAAGGAGGAAATCTTGCAGAAAAAGTGATGATTTTTGAGAATCAGATGGACTTTTTGGATATCTGCTGTTATCTAGAGAGCAAAGGGTGAGAGAAGAATAATAGTCCTGAAAACTGACTCACATAAAAATGTAGCTATGGCTTATCATAGATAAATACTAGCATATCAAAGCCACATGTTCTCTGTGAAATATAGGAGGGATTGAATAATAATGACATGGAAGTATGTTAAAGTTAAGTGAAGTCAATTATTGATTAGGAACTGAGTTCTGATATTAGACTGTTTTGGTTCAAATCCTGGCTAACTGAAATAGAGTTTGTGGTCTTCTGTGCTACTCTTGATTATTATTTTTTGCATCTTTATTATTATTTTTAATCTTTATTGTTGAAAGTATTACATGTCTCTCTTTGCCCCCCATTAACCTCCTTCTAGCCCACCCTCAACCCCCACCCCAGACTTTCAGCACCCTATTGTCTGTGTCCATATATGCATACAATGATATGGTGTTTGAAAAGTTAAGCTCTCAATCCATTGATTCATTTAAAAATAAGTGTGTAGACTTATTTTTCTAGAGTTACAGCAGAGAATGAATATACATAAAGTCCTGACCTCATGAGCCTTATATATGTTAGATGGTGATAAGTCCTACAGGGGAAAGTAAAGCAAAGAAGATGTTAGGAAGCACTGGGGAGGAGTAAACACATGCATGGAAGACCAAACTGCTACACTGACATTTGAACAAAGACCCCCAAGAAAGTGAGAAAGCAAGCCTTGTAAATGAGAGAGTCTGAAGCAGAAAAAATGGGCAACATAAAATGAAGGCTCTGGGGAGAAATGTTCAATTACAAGAATTTCATTGTCGGTGGAGTTGAATGATGAGTAGAAGATTATGTTGGAATGGGAATCAAATTGTGTGGGATCTTATAGGCTCTTCAGATGACTTGGTTTTATTTTGCATGAAAATGGAACCCCCTGGTCCATCCTTACAATTTCTCTTTCATGTTCTCTCTTGCACTTGTCTGGAAGAATCTCAATCCTGGTAAAAAAAATGCAGCCATCCACTTCCTTCCTACCATTTTATATCTGGCACACAGAATATGCCCTGGCAGTATCTAAGGCTCTATAAATATTTGATGATGAAAGAGTGATGGATGCCTTATGGGCAGAATTATACAAGTGTGTAAGGCTTATCTTGAATCTTTAATTTTCTCTTGGATGTCCAGAATCACTAGGGATGATATGGGAGTGACCAGAGAACACCAGCCAGTACCTCCTTGATCAGATGATTTTTGTGCATCTTCCCACTGCAACTACTTCCAGAAGGGCTCCTGCCAATGGCTCCGAAGCCACTTACTAGAAGCTTTAGAGAACCCCTGCCCCTTGCAGTTGCTCTACAACCCCTGGGCAGGGGGTGAGTATTCTGAGCAGTTCCTCTCACTTCTATTGGCAGAAGCTTCCTGGAGAATCTTGGGCTGATAATGGTGATAGTTCCAAGACATTTCTAGTAAAAACATATGGTGTTTCTGATGTCCATCCAGGAACACAACTCGTCACAGAGCTTGTGGCTACATTAAATCAGCACAGTTCAGTATTCCTTGAGGGAAGCTCTGGCTTTTTCCAAGGTAAGTAATTTTTTTCAATAGCTTGCCTTCCAAGAAAATTCTTCAAGTTCCCAAAAGTGCTGTAGGGAATGAATATAATAGCACAACTCAGAGCCACATTCCAATCTGTCTCCTCTGTTCAATTTGATAGAGGGTGACCTTTCATGCTTTCGAGGGTGCTCTTTATAGATCATAATATGTGGAGCCTATCACTCCTTTCTGGTACCATCTAAACTCTGAGTTGGCTAACTGAAATAGAGTTAGGTATCCGAAGAAGCTCCCCTGTTTTGTCCTATGTTTCTGTCCACAGAAGTTAGGAACTGAAGTTTCAGCAATAGTCCTAGATAAATCATTTCCCTTTCCTAATCTTCCTTCCATTAAGTTATAAATGAAAACAGAACTATATTTGTTAGCTCCATGCTAGTTAAAATATATATTCAAACTTGTTCATTAGAGGCAAAAAGGTTGAGCAGACCTTCTTTTAGATTAGAGCAGTTTCCCAAATTTGCCTGATTAAACAATCACTTTAGATACTCGTTAAATATCTAAACAAACTAAAAAACAAAACAAAACACAGAAGTTCAGAATTATCCCCTGTTTGTTATTTTACAATAGTTTATTTTGTGGGGAAGGGGAGCTGGGAGTAAGCTATCTTAACAATAATTACAAGTGATCCAAATAACCAGAAATGTTTGAGAAGTTCTGGATCAGAGAATAGGAAAGGTGTCATTTTGAGCATTCCCTCTATCTAGAGCACATGTGTCAAACACAAGGCCCGCGGGCCAAATCCGTCCCGCCAGGCCTTGCAATGTGGCCCGCACCGCGCTGTCATCACTGCACTCCACTGCGTTTCCATCACAATGACAGTTTATGACTGTTCAGTAAACCATTCGGCCCGTGATTTAGGCTGGATTTTAGATTTTGGCCCCTTCTCTGATTGAGTTCGAGACCCCTCATCTAGAGAATGGAAAAGCCCCCCCTTCTTTCCTTCCCTATTTTTTCTAATCCCTGGATTCAGAATGGGGCTGAAAAGCATGTAAAAATGAGTGACCAGAGGAAAAAAAAAATAAATTGTTAAAACATTTCAGTTTAAAGCCTAGATAAATGTGAACTCATTGCTGCCTTCATCACTTAGGCTGCTATGACAAAAACACCAGTCTGGGTGTCTTATGAACATAATTTTTTGTTGTTGTTTTGTTAATTCTCACCCGTGGATATTTTTCAATTGATTTTTAGAGAGAGTGAAAGAGAGAGGGAGAGACAGAGATAAACATGAATGTGAGAGAGACATATCGATTAGTTGCTTCCTGCATGCACCTCAACCAGGGCTGGGGAACCTGAAATGGAGGTACATGACCTTGACTGGAATCGAACCCAGAACCCTTCAGTGTGAGGGCTGACATTCTAGCCACTGAATCAAGCTGGCTACGGCAACAGCATGCATATTTCTCTTACAGTTTGGAGGCTGAAAGTCTAAGATCAAGGTGCCAGCAGATTTGCGTCTGGGAAGAACCTCCTTCCTGGTGCATAGATGGCATTTTTATTTATTTATTTATTTATTTATTTATTTATTTATTTATTTATTTATTTATTTTTTGCTGTGTCTTCACCTATGGGAAGGGGAGAAGGATCTCTCCTGTAAGAGCACAAATCCCACTCAAAGGAGCTCCACTCTCATGACTCAATCACCTCCCAAAAGGCCCACCTCCTAGTACCATCACACTGGGATTAAGAGTTCAATATATGAATTTGGGGAGTCACAAACATTCAGTCTATGGCACTCATTTGTGAGATATACTAGCATTTGCATAAATAATTCCAGACTCTCTGAATGAAGAAAAAAATAAAGTGGATTGTTTGGGAGTATCAAGAGAACTACTCCCTGTTGGGGAAGGAAGGTGAAGTTACCTCTTCTACTATGAAAGGAAGGGTTCATGGGGATCATAGGTCCAGCTTTGAAAACTAGACTCCCACTTACAGTTGTACTTTGCACAGCAAGAGACTTCGGAGAAAAATAGATTTGGACTATATCAAAGCAGGAAACGGTGTAAACAGTTCTGAGACAGGAGGCAACCGTAAGCCTTGGAGACAACCTGCTCTCCTTTGGCCTGGAGTGCTAATGAGCGGTGGAAAGAGCAATGACCAAAGACAGCGGCCAATCAGCAGGGTCAGCACAGAACACAGACCTTTGCTGGCTCTGAGATCTTTTCATTTTCTTCACTTACTGCTTCCTCCTCAATAATGGAGAGTCCATTAGTAGGGCACTCACACACCTGGTAGTGATTATTTTGTGGGAGTGAGTTTGCTATTGTTGTATATGTTTTATAATGTGTGACGGAGATGTAAGTAATCTGTATGCACATAGGATGGAAAAATATTCACACTCATCACAGATAGTATCAAAATAATAATTACTTGTGTATATTGTTTTTATATAGTTTTTTACCTATATTACTTCATTTTTTTAAATCCCTTGTAAGACCCTTTGGAGGTAGGAATTATAATTATGTTTGTTCTCAGAGGTAAAACCTGAGGCTTACTGAGCTGTGCAAGAGGACACAACCTAGTACAAGGCTCAGCCAGGACTCAAATTCTCATGTTCTGAGTTAAAATCTGTGCTCATTCCTCAGTAACAAGCTACTAATCTTTCATTATCTAACTGTCTTAGGGGCAGTCACAAGGAAACTTTAACAGGAATCGTAATAATGTCTGCTTCACATAAGATAGCATGGAAGCCAGTAAGAATATGGTAAAATCCTCCACTTCACACATACATTTTGGAGGTGCCAGTGTTGTCAGACTATAATTTCAGGGCATGTATGATTAACACCACACATTATCTTTGCTTTCCTTAATGAAGGGGGTGATATCAGCTTGTTTTAGTATCAGCTTCCTGCAGGCTAACAAGGAAATCAAAAGATTAAATTATGTAAACTAATTTAGACTCTTATGCATTAAATATGTGTTTACTGTTTAATAAATTAGACACAAGTTTGTTTAAATCAAGCAAATTGCTCACATATTCATTTCATTTTTTAAATCTTAACCACCTCTCTGTTTTTAAGGCAGTGATATAAAGAATAAGGCATAGGTAAATAGAGGACTAGAAGAATAGGAGAAAAGAAGGGGATAATGCAAAGAATAAATCTAGAAAATTCCTTGAAATATATATATATATATATATATATATATATATATATATATATATAAACTGTTAGATCTATTTGCTGTAAATAATTTTAAACAAATTATATTTAATTTTATTATATTTCTAGTTCAGGTATCAAACATAATATCTCATGAGGCTGAGCTAATGAAACCTTAATGTTACCAGGCTGGCCTCTCAGTAAAAGGTAATAGACTTCAGAGACACATTCTGACTTTTGAGGGTTCTTGACATTTCCACCTTTGTGGGTGCCTTCCTCCAATTAATATTGAAAATATTATGTTTATTATTATAAAGAAAAATGTATTAAATTATATATTAAACTATTTTAATTGATCTAAACATTTAATTTTTTTCCTTCAGGAAAAAGGCAGGTCTCTTAATACAAGATGGTACAAGTAAATACCACCAAGATGTGTCATGCACTCCTGGGTTTGCTCCTGTAATTAATAATAATAATTATCTATTTATATAAAGAGAATATGCAAATTGACTGTCACACCATCACAAGGATGGTGGGGCCCACAGGGGAGGTGAGGTTTCTATAATATAAGCTGGCTTTGCCCATGGCAGGGGCCAAGTTCCCGTAACGAGCCTTAATGTGCAATCAGCAGCTGGGCTGGGGCAGGGGATCTGAGGCTGCACCCCCTCACCCAGTGAGGCTTGACAGGGACCTCATGCTGAGCCCCTGCCTGGCTCCAGGCCAGGGAACCTCAGGCCACGCCCCCTGCCCAGCAGGGCTTGATGGGGACCTCAGACTGCACCTCCTGCCCAGCAGGGCTTGTTGGGGATCTCAAGGTGCAACCCCAGCCTGGTGCTGGGCCTAGAGACCTCAGGATGCTCTCCCCACCCACTGCTGGGGGACCTCAGGTGGCATCCCCCACCCCAGCGCTGGGAGACCTGAGACTGCACCCTTGGCCCAATGGGGCTTAACAGGGGCCCTGAGGTTGCACCTCCCCCCACCCAGCAGGGCTTGACTGGGGACCTCAGGCTGTGCCCCCTGTCTGGCAGTGCTTGACAAGGCTGGGGCTGACACAGTCAAGCCCTGCTGGGGTCTTGTGTGATTTTGAGGTACACGTGGATGGGAGGGGATTTGATTCTGGTTCCCATGGCACACCCTAAATTCTGAGAGGAAGAAAATTTCATATACATTTTACTAATTTTCTTTCATTTCTGACACTTCTATTATAGAGAAAGGGCAAAAAGCAATATTAAAATATTTCCTCTAATTAATTCCCTTTTAATGTGCACAAATGTTGTGCACCAGGCCACTTATACTATCTAATAAAGAGGGGATATGCTAATTGACTCTCACACCATCACAGAGATGGCAGTACCCACAGCCAATAAGGAGGGAATATGCTAATTGATTGTTATGCCCTCAAAGATGACAGCACCCATAGACACAAGATGACAATGCCCAGTCCCTTTAGCCCTACCAGGGCAGCAGGCACTGACTACTCCACTCACCTGACTCCAGAGTCTTCCAGTCCCCTCAAACCCCCAGCTGCCTAGGGCCAGCTCGAGGTGTAGGCAAGCCCAGGGCTGCCTGAGGCTCAGATAATCGGGCCCAGCCAAAGCTTGTGCTGCTGGCAGTGGCAGCAGCAGAAATGTGATGGGACATCACCTTTCTCTGATTGCCGGGTCACCTCCTGCCCTTGAGGGTTCCAGGACTGTGAGAGGGGCAGGCCTAGCTGATGGACTCCCCCTCCTGTACATGAATTTTCATGCACCAGGCCCCTAGTAATAATAATAATTTACTTCTACATTATCACACAGATAATTATGTATGTTATATATTAAACATTTTCATAAATCTAAAAACTATTTTGCTTTCTTCTGATTTTCAAAGAAATGAAATTTATGGTCTCTAAAAGGATCATTGGCTCATGGCTCTTGATCCTGGGCCTGATAGGAAAGGTGCATGCAGACAATAGGATTTCTTCTGGGTCTCTTGAACATGCACTATGCTCTTACCAATCTTTTATTTTTATTTTTATTTTTTTATTTTTTAAAGCCTTGCTCCCTCCACATGGTGGCGAATTCCTACTTAACCATGAAGACTCACCTCAAATTTTATTACTTTGGTGAAGTTTTTTTTTTTTAATCCTTAGGCACACCAAGATATGGTTAGGACATTCTATGTAACTTCAAAGAACTAAAAAGAAACCCAGAATCTTTATTATTGTGAATACCTCAGACTATCTCTTACCACATTTGTTTTTTGATAAACTTTTTATTTTAGAATAAGTTTCAATATTCTAAAATAAAAATTGCAAGGACACAGTGTTCCCACATACTCCTCGCTATTTTCAGGGACTACTAACATTATAATTCTTGTGCATTTGTCAAATCTAAGAAACCAGAATTAGTACTTTACTATTAACTAAACTTCAGACTTTATTCTGATTTCATCAGTTTTTCTAATGATATCTTTTGAATTCCTTCTGTTTCAGGACCCTATCCAGGAATTAATATTGTATTTAGTTATCATGTCTTATTCATTTGTATATCTATCCCCTCTGCATTGACAGTAGTGCTTGGTGTAATGAAATGCTAAATAAAGGTTTTGAAATTCAATCTCTCTCTCTCTCTCTCTCTCTCTCTCTCTCTCTCTCTCTCTCTCTCTCTCTCTCTCTCTCTCTCTCTCTCTTTTATCCATTTTCAAAGTCCTGCCATGTTTAATATTTTCACACAAAGCAAGTAGTTGACAAGTCACAGACTCTTTTACTTAAGCTAATAAATGGTTATTCTCTGTGGTAAGTTCCAGCGAGACTCAAATTAATGTGCTTTTCTGTTTACAGACTAGTCCAACTTGATCTTTATAGAACACAGACTTAACTGAAGCTGTTATTGAAACCCTGCCTCTTAATAGTGCCCTTGGGGTCTACTGGGATTTCTTATTCATCAGATGTTAATTCCTTCACTCTGAGTGTTCTGGGCTTATGTTGATCCTGGTCTAGCAATTTATGACATTGGGGAACTAATATCATAGATTAAAAAAAAAGATGGTGCCACAGACCAATAGTATGCCAAAGCAATGTACCAACTACCCTGTCACTGCTCTCCATAAGTGCTGTCTCCTGGCATCTTTGTTACCATAGTTGCTCCAATGTTTTCATTGCTGAAGTCTATCCACCTTTGTTTTACACTCTGTCCAAAAGCAATATGCTTGAGCTTCTAACCTGTGCTTTCTGAAGATTTAGGTACCTAAATCTCAGAATTAGGCGCTATAGTTCCTTCAGTTTCTAGAAACAGTTCTTCAGATCCTAAGCTTAGGCCCATGATCATATGGAATATGTGATGTGATGGTCTCACATTAAGTTTTGTTCAAAATAACTTGATCTTCAGGCTTTGTTCTCATTTCAAGCTGGTTTGTTTCTGTCCTTTCCACTGATATTTCAGTTATTTTGATAAATGCCTCTCAGTCATGAATGGAACCAGATTCCTTGGAGAACTGCCCTCTCATCTTCAAGTTATGCCTGGGCATCCACAGACATTGGAATGCCTTGAATAATTACTTTATGACTCATTTTAAGATTCTATTCCGACTGATGGTTTATACTTCACATGACATTTTACCATCTTTCTATTCTGCTACTATATAAGGTCCTTGAGTTGGGGAAATAGTTTTTGCATCTACTCAGTGTCTGTGTCAAGCTTTGTACAAAATAAAAGCTGAATAAGTCACTTTTTGGCTATTTATAATATGGAATCATTTCTCCCCATGCAGTGAGTGAAAGGGTAAATTTCATCATTGGAAGAGCTAGAGCAAGCACATAAAAAAGCACACAGTAAATGCAGGATGCCAACAGATTCTGGAACTCCATCACAATGTTTTAGGATATTTATTTAAATCTGCCTTTTTCTCCATGCATACACAGGCACACTTAGAGTTGATGTGCCCTGGGAGAACTGGCATTTGTCAAGGTTTCTAAGCCATTACTTTTTCTATGGACTCTAGCTGATGCTTCCTTCAAAAAATGTGGAAGGCCTGCTAATTTCTTCTATTTGAAAGAACAAATAGAGGCACAGCAATTAAAACCTGAATGGTCATTCTGTGAAACATATAAGGTGGAGGGCATTACTCCCAAAATAAGAAAACAAATACAAATTAACCAGATCATCAATGTTCTATAAATAATTCTTAATAAACATGTTGAAAATAAATTTAAAAATTATTTGTCTATTTTGAATTATTAACATTTCCATGCCTTTACAGAACATCATTGATAAGGATAATGAATATAGTTTATGGGAAATTCTTTTTATATTATTATTGACCTGCTGAGTATGATTAGGAACTGAAGAAATCCTAGAGGCCAGAAGTTCAATATATAGGTGTTGTCAAGGTCATGCTCCTTCTGAAGGCTCTAAGAAAATTGCTTCTTTGTGTTAGCATCTGGTGGCTCCCAGCAATCACTGCCATTCTTTTGCCTGTAGATACAATGTCTCTGCCTCTATCTTCACATGACATTTTTCCTTCTGTGTGTCCTCTTTTTTTAGGACATCAGCGATTGGATTTAGGGCTCACCCTAATTCAGATCTGAATTTACCGGTATTACTTCTACAAAGTCTTTATTTCCAAATAAGGTCACATGCTGAATTTTTACTTAGATGTGAATTTTGAGGATGCACTATTGAAACCACTACATAGTTCTATGCCAAAACTGTGATCTAGAATCCAGCCACAGCATTTCAATAAACCCAGAGCCAACATCAAAATGGGTTATAAACATTCCAGTAGTAGTCCAAAGGGCTTCTTGGTGAGCAAGTAAAGCCTTCCTCCCTCACAACACTTGCCTGCTGTCTGCAGGGAAGCATATAAATCTAGGATGACTATAGATTGGAATGGCTTCCCTAGAGGTGAGCAGTACACATTCTCTAAAAACATCTGTGTATTCAATGCATTTAGTTACTTTTCTGGACCCCTCCCTGGGAATCCATAGCAACATTTGGGAAAAGAAAATGTGCAGAAGACTGAACATCACATGAGGCAGGAGGGGGTGCAGACAGCAAGCTAGGGGGAATTGCAGAATATGTGACTACACTGAGACTCGCAACTCTTAAGATAAGAAGTGAAGAATCTTGACATATACATTTAAAAAAATACATTTAAAAATCTACCTTTTATTTAAACAATTCCAAGCCAATCTCAAAACAATCTCACTTTGTAAGTAATTAACATGGACAATTTAGGCAGAGTTAGGGGGGTACCTGAATTGTAAGGAAAATGAGCTTATTTCTCCTTTTAGCCTTGTGGCAGGAACTTTTAAAACTTGTTTGATCCTGGAAGCCCCTCAATTTCTCAGTATTTCTTTTATTCAGTTGCTCAAGGAAGACTTAGGGAGGCTCAGGAAGCAGGTGATTGAAGGTAAAGACATTAAATTTTGTTGGTTCTAATTATTTCCTTCCAAAATGTGGGCAGAGAGACTCAGGTAGGTTGGATGCTGACCATAGGCACCTTTATAGATTCAGACTTACACTTGGATCCTGATGGTACACAAACAGGACGCTATTTGTTTAAGGGATCCTAACATCTTAATTGCCACCACATTTGGTCCCTTCTAAAATGAAAAGCAAGAGCTGTTTAATTGCCCACAGCATCTCTAAACAACAATTAAGAACAGGATTTGAAAAGCACTGAATCTAATTCCAAATGCAAAGGCAATAATTAATGAGAATAAAAGACACTGCTTATTATAGTTTCACTTGGTTCTGATGAGTGACATTGATTGGATAATTACTGTGGATTTCATAATTTATTTCGACATACAGTTTTGGCACATTAAATGTGTAGTATGAGCTTTGTAAAATTGTATGCAGTACCATAGAATGATTGGATTATAACAGTAAGTTTTGGTTTCCTAGAAATATTTTACCAGATTAAGTAGAAATAATATATTTTGGGGAAAAATACATAATTGGTGAGCAGCGGCATGCTGGATGAGAATTTTGGGGTACTTTTTAAAAGTATATATATATTTTATTGATTTTTTTTCCAGAGAGGAAGGGAGAGGGATGGGGAGCTAGAAACATTGATGAGAGAGAAACATTGTTCAGCTGCCTCCTGCATGCCCCCTACTGGGGATGTGCCCACAACCAATGCCCTTGACCAGAACCTAGGACCTACACTCTATCCACTGAGCCAAACCAGTTTCAGCTGGGATACTTTTCATCACTGGTATTTGAAGTGCTCTCTGCATAGGGAAGTTGTTCTTGAATTTGCACACATTGGGCCAAACATGCTCTGTCCAGTAGTACAGGACCCTTCACTATGGACACTTGTCTATTAGTTTAGACTTTGTCAGGTACAGCTCTGATAACCTGTTTGCTTATGTAGACTTGGCCAGGGTTCTGCTACCAGAAAATTGACCTATGGTATCCAGTTCACTACTATTAGAGACACTAGAAGCATATTTTAAACCATGGCCATCCATCTCACATAACAAGGTAGAGCCTACTTTGTGGATTATCTATGGAAGATTTTTTAAATTATAAACTACTTGTTCCTACCATTCAATAGGCTTTTGGGCTGTGGATCCAACTACCATTCGGAGTGTTCAGGGGATGGAAACCAATATGGATTTTAACCCAAAGAGTTGGGGACAGTTGGAATGATAAGTGTTTTTTCAAACCCAGGCATAAATTGGTTGTATAGTTGAAGCAGCTGCTGTGGGTACCGGATGATGTCCTTTTGGGCATCTCAGCTCCTGGCACCTATAATTTTCTGTCTTGCTTTGGTGACGGAACCTGCATAGCCCCTGCATGTAGCAGATTGTGGTGCTGGGAAATGGATCCCCTCCTCCCAGCCAGTGGTTGAAGCAGCTGGGGGATTCACACCCTGCAATCCTGTACCTAGGAATAATCCTGAGGTTCACGTCTGCACATGTTCTGAGCTCTGTGGTTGGATTAAGCTTCAGTTCCCACAGAGACAATTTAGCTGTTGATACCAACTTTGAAGTTGACCTTCCTTCTCCTGTCTTCCTTCCCTCCTCCCACATCTCCTTGGCATTACCTCCAAAATCTCTATTTCAACTTAAATGCTGTCTCAGTCTACACTTTTTAAGAGAGCAGTCATCATCTTCCACTTGCTATTACTTCACCAGATTTTAAAAGCCTGAGTGTGTATTGAAACAGTGCTCCTTCTTATGTTCTAGAAGTTAGCTCTGCACCCAGACTGTGTTGCTTGCTGCACTCACAGTGTTACTGATCCTCATAGGTCTTCTATGATGAGGCTCAGTCATCTAACTAAGTCAAGTTCTTCACCAGAACCCTAACCCTATCTCCTTGCATGTCACACACCTAGTTAAATACTTTTATGAGGTGCATTTTCGCAAACAACAAATAGCATGAATGCACCCTTAGCAGGACTTTCTTCTGTCCCCAAATGTCTGTGCCCAGGCAGAAGTGAGCTGCCTACGAAAGTCTCATTGGGGCCTCTAGTCATTCACTAAAGAGGCAGCTAGGAATCAGAGAGCACAGAAAACCTCAGGCAAGGCTGGTTCATTAGTGCCTCAGCTGATTAATCAAGACCTGGTTGCCACTCTGTTAAATGCCTCGAGGTGGAGTTGGAGGCAATCAGCCCGGTGGAAACGGCTTGATTGCTTCTCAAAGTGGCAGTTCGCTTTTGGACACTGTACTTGTTCCTGTCAGATGTGTATTGTGACCTTCAATAAGGACGATGACCCTGCCTCCAAGTGCAGCTCTGTGAGCACGCTATCTTGGAATCTGTTGTATGAAGACAGTTACATATGAAGAACCAGCTGCAAAGTCCCCGAATGCAATTATATTTTGGTTTCTGGAATGCAGCTCAATTATTGCATTTGTCTTCCTTTTGTATTTAGCTTGGAACAGGCACTCCCACTCAATGTGCCAAATGCTTTATTTTTGTCTCCATTTTTAAAGTGTACATCGGGAAAATGAAGTGTTCTCTCCCCCCTCCCACAGTAAACAGCCGCATAACTGTAATAAGAAGCTTTCTGAATAATTTATAATTTGCAAACAAAAATTCATCTGATTATGCTGAGATGACAGACACTCTGCATAACAATGTCTATTATCAAAGAGAGTCTTTCCTTTTCTTCCAGTCTGGTTACTGATTATTTACACAAATTGAAGAGAAATAACTATGTACACTATTACCTTTAAATTATTTTTTAATCTACCTTTTAATCTCTCAAAACTCTATAGGAACAATGTAATTATTTTCTGCCAGTCACTGATGATGATGTATTCAAAAGCGTTTTCCTACACAGATGAACAAAACACACGTTCAAGATAATATGCAGTTCAATACTTCTTTCTCCTAGGGGATGGCTGTTTTTAGGGTTATATATCAGCAACAACTCAAGCCTTTGTTATGCTTAATTTTCCTTTGTTACTGGAAAAAAGCATAGCATGAATACATACATTTTTTCTCCATGGTCACACAGCCCCTTCTTGTCTCCTCTTGACTTTGTGTCAAATGTGCAAAAGATGATGTTCTTATTTATTTCCAGGTGAAAGTCATTGATTAAGACTTGGGGTCTAACCAGCTGGTTTGATTGGAGCCATTTTGGGTACCAATCAGAAGATACAGAGAGCAGAAGTAATGTTGTTTTTCAAAACACTAGGGGATATTACATGGATAAAATTATGACAGTATTCACAAATGAGCTCTGAGGGGCACTTCATTCATGTTTAAATTACAAAATCTCAAATCGCATGACTGCTATGAAGGTACAAGTCACAGATGGGCTATATTCTATAGTTCTCTTGTGTTTCACTGGACTGTTATTTTTCGTGAGTGAGTTAATTTGTTTTCTCAAATTATCCACAAGAGCAACCTGCTTTCCCATTTTATTGATTATTACCTAATTTTATGTCAGGTTGGTTTTGATATATTTCACCATAATTTGCCAAACTTAGTCATTAAATTAAATAAATACACATCACATGAATTCATGTGTCAGACACCTATTTTCCCAGAACACTAACAATTATTGGGAGGGTAACCGCTCAAAAGTGTTCAATATATGACCTTGATATCTGCCCTCTAGGACTTGAGAAATCACTTGTAAGCAACACAAAATTACAGCCAATTAGGACATAGATTTCCTACTAGTTTCAACAAGTGGACTTACTTTGAATATCCTCAGTTAGGTAGTTTCCATTGAAATGGGGGTTCATGCTAAAGCTGCAATGCTCATTAGATTAGACAACTACAGGAAACTGTCTATAGAGCTTTGCAAGTTTAAGGGTCACCTGGAACCAGACTCTTGAGAGAAATTCTGCCAAACATTTAGAATCAAGCAATGATCTGGAAGTCATTTGTGAACCCAGAGATTCTGAAGTCAGTGTAGCCTGCCTTCCCTTGGAAGTACATCTGAGTTACACCACAGGCCAGCTGGAAAAGCTGTACCCTGCTGGGCCTCACCTCTGCTTCTTTCTCATGTCAAGTCCATAAGGAGTGTGGTTAGAGGGGGCGCATGGCCTGGCTGCAGGGTTAGTACCTCTTCTTTACAACCTGGAAGCATGCTGCAAAATGAGCACATTGGTATTTGCCAGTGCCTGCAGTGTGCTGGACCTGAGATTAAAAGGGTAACCTTGTGGTGGCACTGGGATCGGATATGATTGACAGCACACATAGGCTCCCATTATTTCATCTTCAGGGACCTGCACTCTTGGCCCAAGACCATTTTGTGCCAACATTGTCTTTAGAAATTCCATTAGGCTGACATTTCTCTGTATATATTTTCACTAATATTTTAGTTGGAAAGAAGCCACTAGCTCTTCCTAAACTCCTTAGCAGTTGTCAGAGATGAAACTTTTCATTTCATAAGCGCCTGGTGTGGATTTAAACCATGCCACATTTTCTCCTTTCAAAAGTATCCCATTGCCCCCATAAGAGCACATTCCTTTGTGGCTAGGAATAGGCAGACAGCCCACTAAGAAAACTCTGAGTAAGAATGACAAGAAAGAAGACACTGATACATTGAGTGATGGCTGGTATCATCTCCCTCACTGTGAGGAATTTGATTTCATAATAAGGAGAGAACGCTCTTGCAATGGTGAAATAGTTCAAATAATAAATTCATATATTTTATTTGCCTTTATCTGTCAGAGGTTTCAATTTTGATGGAAAGGAATATTTTCCCAGGCCTATCTCATATGATGAAACATGTCAAGAGATTCAGAATTACCCCAATCTTTAAGGAGAGTGCTAAGGAAGCTGGACTCAGGGCCAGAAGACTGTCCCTTTTCTCTTGGAGCTGGGCATGCCTACAAGGAGCTCTGGAAGGGGATTGATGTTGGCCCAATGTCAATTCTCCAGAGAAATAGATGCTCCTCAAAAGAATGGTATGCTGATGATTTTGGTCCCTCTATTATGGTTTAGTTGTGTGTTTGGTATGAACACAAGCATCCTTGTGAAAGACAACAGTAAGCAAGATGGGATTGGGCCAGATACTGTCATAGTAAGATCTCTAAAGACAGACATTCCATTCCATAAATGAGTCCTGAATATACAACTCCACTTTGGTTATATCAGCACTGACTCCATATACACAGGCGTTGACTAATTGAATGTTTTCTTGATGATTTTATTCTCAACATTAAAGTGGTGCTGGAAGATCTAATGATGCTTTAGGTCTTGGACTTTCATTAATTTATAAGATTCTCATTTCTATCAACCAACAACAAAAGTGACACATTAAACAGTGACAGAACTAGCAGGAATCCCTTCTCTCTTCAATAATTTATTTGGATTTGACTTGAACTAAAAGGGAACAGGAAAACATGTATTTTGTGAGGAGAGCAGCAAATAGGAAAGAAAAATCTTTTAACAGTTATGGAAATAGACGTTTACAAATTAGTTCATATTTAGTTTTCAGTTTTCATATTTGAAGCTTATGAATCTTTTCTCCACAAAAGAAGGAAAAAACCCACAGGTGCCAGGGCCAGCCTGGTAGGTTGAACCGGGCTGAGGTAGGGAGGTGGGAATTGAGAAAAGAAAGAGACAGAAGAGTGGGGTCGGGAGGACTACAAGTCATCGAGGAACTGTAGCAAGTTTATTAACTCTGTAATGCTTTTTATACACAAGGCACTAGTTAAGAGGTATGTCCAGAGGAATGTATTCTTTGTTCCTCTTAAATCTCTAAAGGAGAGATAGAATTGAAGGACAAATTCTTAGTACAGTAAATCTCAGTAAATAGTTACAGACTTCTTGGCAAGCCATGAAAGGTTGCTCCCATTCTACTGATAATCGCCATCCAAACAAGTCAGGGAAAACTGTTTGGGTAGAGGGCCAGCCCTGCTAGCCCCCTCAGATGCAAGGACCTTGTCAGCTTACATCCTGTCACCAACACACAGCTATAGTCACTGATCATATAAAGGGGTTGAAGGTATGGATGGGGACATGTCCTAGTTAGAAAAGAAGCCTGGGAGAGATAGAACATTGAGAGGGCCATAGCATTTTTGTGAGAACAAAATAAGTTTTCATGTGAATGGCCCCTAAGCAAAGCACTTGGTAAAAATGATCTTTGTTTATTCTACAAGAAGAGAAAAAAGTAGCCTTCTGGATGACAGAAGCTCTCTTCCTCCTTATGGAGGATAGAGAAAAAGATTGCTTTCTCCAATAATTTAATCTTTGTCTTTCCTGGCCTCGGCAAAGTTCTTTGTGATCAGAGAAGTCTCTGATAGTGTCTTTTGCCATTTCAAAGCATAAATGTTTTGGAAAAGAGTTTTGTCATTGACCTTTTTCCATTTTCTTCAGATAATGACAATGATGGATAGGAGGTTAGAGAAGACAAAGATAAGGTGAAAGCAAGGAGTCGTATTCATTCAATAATGATAGCATTATTGAATATGCCACTGACTGAGCTTCTCTAACACACAAAGGTGTCATTCACAGCATTGTATTTCTCAAAACAACACTGCAAAGCTGGTATTTTTGTCCTTATTTTACATATAAATAAGACTGGGCACCAGAAAAATGATCAAATAATACAACCTACAAGAAGCAGCTAGAATATGAACTGAGGTCTGTTGGATCCCAAATCAGTATTATGTCCTATTCTCAGTGGTGAATCTTGGCTGCACAGAAAGACATCTCTAGCCATCCCATCCAAGTAGGACCAGGGCTTTGCTCTCACATGGTGCCACCTTGACCTGCAATGATTGGGACCAGTGCCCGCAACAGATTCCAGGGGTGGCTCCAGCACTGGCTGTGGGTGTGAGGGGGGCTGGCACAGGCAGTGGATAGGAGAGGCAGTGCTGGCCCTGATCACCCCTCAGGAGAAGGAGGAGGTTGAGAAGCCTTGAGGGATGATCAGGACTGGCAGCCTCTACTCACACCCTCTGACTGCGCCAAGCAATCTTGGCCAGCACCCGGCATCAGCAGTGGTTATGAGTGGTGGCTCTGGTACCAGCAGTGGGTGTTAGTGGGGTTGGCACTGGCAGCAGGTATGAGCACTAGGCAGGATCACGGATCATGGTACATGGGAGCAAAATTTTAGTAACCACCAAAGGCTCACTCTATGACAGCGACTGACATCATAGTGACCAGTTGTTTGGTTGTTTGGTTGTTCTACCATTTCGTCTATTTGCATATTAGCCTTTTATTATATAGGATATTTCTTCAGAGTCATGTGTGCACCCAGTCCCTTGCAGTTTTCTAAGTTCTGGTTCCCCACCCCAATAATACATGGAAAGGACTTGAAACAGTGTGCTGGGGGGAGGGTTTGAAGCAGAGGAATTAGCACTGTCAGTCAAGAAAGACAAAGAAACACACAGGTGGATTTCTTACCAAAGGATTAAAGTCTCATTCATCCACTGGCCTGCTCAGACCCTCCCATTCAGATGTTCTGTGGTTCTGAATAGAATCTCTGTGGTTGTCCCAATGAGTTTCCCTTGAGTATTGTCTGTGCTTTCAAACAGCTGGTTTCTTGAGGCTCAATCAGTGAATAAGAGGCTACAGAAACAGGTGCAAAAAGCTGTTGCTGGGGACATATCTTCTTGGCCTTGGTTAACATGTGAATCATTGTGCTAGAGAGAGGAGAAAGGGCAGCAAGTGTTTGATCACCCCTCCAGAAAAGCTTGTGGAAGAGGAAGAAAGGGGAGGGGATGTCATGATGCAGCTGCTGAAGGAATGTCCCTTCTCCCTTAATCAAAGGTGCATCACCAAGGGATCATGGTGCCAAGAGCAGCACTTCCCAGATGCTTCCCATTGTTGTTCACGTGGGACCTACTTCAAAGAAACATACAGTCTATGTCAAAGTTAACTGCTAAGCAAATGTGGCTCTAGGTGAAGTCTGCAAAGTCATTATTCCAACCAGCTGGAGATCGGCCATAAAGAAATTCTGACACAGCCACTGATGTTGACATAAAGAACAGATTAAGTTTGACATAGAGCTTCAGTGATGAGCATCTATTTGTAATTTTATATATAAGTAGACAATGCACAATCACAAATATATACTCAGATCCCCATTATAAATCTGTCCTGGAACAAAAAGGTTCCCAAGCTCTGTTTCTGAAAATACAATCATATTTAATTTAACACTGTATTGAAGGCAAATAAACCATTTTAAAATTATACTATCCTAAATCACTCTTTACCTCAACTTATTTGGGGATTGGAAGTTTGGTGTATACTACCTAATATGAGCACTGAGGTTCAGAATACAGCAATGACTGGTATAGAAAACACAATCCTTTGATTTCAGCTCTAAAATGGCATATTGCAGGGATCATGGAAAGAGGATGTATTTCATTTACAGATATTAAACTGAAACTTGTAAAAGAACCATAAAAACAAAGGAGAGCTGCCTCCAAAACTGGACAGGAAAGGAGCTGAAAAAAAAAAGATGATAAGGGATTCAGGAAGCTTCAGAAGCAACTAGAAGAGCACCATGGCACATGGTCTGTTCTCTGTGCATACTTATCCCTGTAGTTCTCTTCTTATTAAAGACACCATTCTATTAAATTAAGGCTCCACCCTTATGACTTCAGTTAACCCTAATTACCTCCTTAAAGGTCCTATCTCCAAACACATTCACAGTGAGGGTTAGGCCTTCAATCTATGAATTTTAGCGGGGATACAGTTCAGCTCATAACAGAATGCAAAGAGTTCATGCACAGGTGATTGACAGGTGACTGTAGCTATAACATTTTTAGGATTGATTCTTTAATACAAGAATTTCTCTGATGTACCTCTGGAGCAGAAATTGGAGAAGGAAATGGTCAGACAGGACCAGGGCCATCTCAACATTTGTTGCTACCACTTAGATTATGATGAACCATATCTTCATATTCCTGCGTTTTATAATTACTCACCAGACATAAGACAATTAGTCAAATAGTCACAGACTATAATCACTTCTTTGTGTTTATCAATATCTTTCCTGTTTCTGACTGGTGAGTGTCCAATTCCTCAGGGTCTTTACCACATGGTAGGGAAGCCACATATGGGAAGGTGGATTTGACACACTCAAAATGTGTGTCTGCGAGATGATACCACTATGAAAGGCTAATAGTATGAACAACTTGCAGGCTATTTTCAGATAAGCATGAGTAAAACTGCCATAACTAAATGGCAATACTGTGAAAACCCCTACTGGGAGTTATAGTTTTCATTCAGTTGAAAAACATATTAATGTGCCATCACCTACCAGGGCTTATTGAGATTCCTGTGCCTTTTGGATGAAGCTGAATTCCACAAGCAGGTTAAATGCAGGCCTTGAAATTGCCATTCAGAGTGCTTTCTGTCTTTGTACCAGCTCATATCAGAAATTGTGGTATGCAGCATTCCAACTTCCTGCTCCTGACACATGTGTATTATGTGGAAGGTATGCTAAATATTGCCGACAATGTGTAACCTAAGAATTTAGAAGTAGTCATAAATATCACTCCTCAGGTATTTTATGTTTCCTGATGCACATTGACTCCTAAAAGATATGTCATATTATACCCAGACTGCTTTTCTCTGCATACAACTTTTGAGAATAATGAAAGGAAAAGTTTGTTTTGAAATTTAAACAACAATGTGAATTCCCCTTAAGAGAATATTTGAGTATTTAAAAAAATATATACTATCTGTTCACTAAATTGGATGATTACAATACAGCATCTTTTGCTTTGGTTCCCATTTTTACTTCTGATACACTGGCATCTACTCTATTCTAGGGTTTGGGAAATTGTTTCTAAATATAATTTTAGCATATCCACTGCATAAACATCTGAGCCCATCTTTTGAAAAAGTAAGTAGCTTTAAAATGCATGCAGGTAAATAAAGGAGGTAGAGGAAATAAAGAATATATAAGCAAATACAGAAATATAAAAGAAAGGAACTAATATGCATTGAGCAGCATGAAATAATTTTTATTGCAAACACACCTTCTATTCTGAGTAGCTTCCTTAAACACCCCAGTGCATTGAAATATTAATTTAATGTTTCCAATTTTCCTTTTTGAGGGGGAAAAAAATAAAGAGATCATCTTTATATAATAAGAACAATAGCAACAATAACAAACTCCACATTTAATTCAATTTATTTTAATACATTTTAACAGGTATTTATTGAAGGAATTCTGGTTGTGGCTTTTTACAAAAATAGCCCCTTACCAGAAAGTGCCCCTCCCCACCATGGAGATAAGACAAATATGTATTATTTATTAAAAAATTGCCAGACGTACCTCAACTAGCATAATCTTCCTTGGAACTCTGCTGGCAGCCAAGTATCTGCAGTTGTCAAATACCTCTTAACCCTCCAATTTCTCCTTCTCTTGACATAAAAGAAGCCTGAACTCTGTACTTCTGTAAGATGGACTTGAGGATTAGGTCTCCCAACTTCTAAGTTGGTACTTTCTCGATCAATAAATCTTTCCTTATTCCAAACCCTGATGTTTTCAATTTTGGCCTTTCTGTGCATCAGGCACACAGGCTTCGGACTAGTAATAGAATGCTTATCTAGGGCTTCTCATCCTCCTCCTACTTCTGAGATGCTCCTGGCCCCAATGAGAGTACCTATCTTAAATCCCTTGCAAAACCTATCTTAAAGAAGATTCACTCAGGTAAATTACTGATTATCTGTACTGGTTCTAAGCTCTCTATGTGTTTCCTGAGGCTTTACTGGTTCCAGGAATAGTGGTTAACAGGTCTGTGTGTGTGTGTGTGTGTGTGTGTGTGTGTGTGTGTGTCTGTCCTCTTCCTGTCTCTTAAACTCCAGATTGGCAAGTTATCATATTTTTATTATGAAACAGACACACAGAACAGCCTGATTGCCTTAGATGATTTCATGTCAGATAATACTATTGTTGCTTATGAGCCCCCATAGAGCATCTTTGGCTGAGATGCCCATTTCTCACCCATTGGCCACACCCTGAGTAATAATAAGCTTGATAATATTTGCCAAATGGGCTGCTTAATTCTAAGGGGGAAATATAAAAATAGTGAACGTGATGATTATCTTTATTATATGACAAGAAGTACAGTGCCACTCTCTCCTCATCCTATTTATCTTCCTTCATTGTATTCATCACTCCTTGATATCACATTATGTACTTACTCAATTTTGTCTGTCTCTTTGACTAGATTAACTTCCAGGAGGTCAGGGAATTAATTTTGTTCACTGCTGTGTTTCCAGAAACAAAAGCATTCCCCAAGTCCATTGTCAATAAGTATTTTCTTTAATGTCACATGAGCATGCAGACTGTGTATACTTTTTCTACAATATGCAAAGGTTCCCAACATGCAACACAAGATCTAATTCCTAATATTTAAATATCAGTTTAAGGCAATTTTCAGATTTAAGAGGGATTGGTTTTTTCCCCAAAGTTTCACTGTATATAGATGTGTCATGATTATTAGTAAGGAACATTTTATTAGAGCTATGGAGAGTGCTTTCACCAGATGAGATGGATTCAGGGAGGAATTTCAAGTTCTAAGACATAAGATAACTTCTTAGAAATTTTGCTCTACAGGCATTGACTAACACCAGGACATTCTCTTGGCCTTATTACAATACTGAAGAGACTCCTAAGGTGGATTAAACCTTCCCTACACTGATGTCATTTTTTGATAACTCTACAGGGTACAGTTCTTAGTAAGGACATTTCAAAGAAAAATACTCATTTTTATCACCTGGCTCACCATTTCTTTAACTTTCTCTACTGGGAAAAATAGAATATAGTTATGGTGAACTCTAATATAAAATAATGTATTCAATTTAATTCCTCATGTGTAGCATCTTTATCTATTTTTCATTCTTTTTATAGAAAAGATTGTCTCTAAAATGTGTTAGTTACTTCTACTTGCAAACATTGAACTTAATTTTTTAAAAATCCACCCAACTCCTTGAAGGCAACAGCTTGTACAAAATCCACCTGTTAGAGAATGCCTCTTTGAATCTTCCCAATGGTGCACTTAGCAAGCTAAGGATCCTGACAGTTTCCCCTAGAGCTAAACGAGCAGCTTTGCTACAGAACACTGCTAAGCAGTTTCACAAAGGCTATGGTTCTGTGACTTTAGAATAGTTTGGAATCACCTAGAGGGCTTGTTAAACACAGATTGCTAGGCCTTATCTCCAGCACTTAAAATTGATAGGTGCTAGGGCCTGCAGCTAGTTCTGAAGTGATGCTAACATTACTGATTGAGAGACACAATTTGAGACCCACTGCCCCAAGCTACCTGGAAGGCCAAATTTGCATTGTAACTATTACAATCCGCAATAAATTCTCTTTTAATTTCTCTGTGTACTCTGAGAGTTACTCATCAAAAGCTCAAAGGGAGCTTTGCCAACTCAGGATCTGGAATAGTGAGTAAAATCTGACCAAAGGAAGAGTGTACTTTCTTGGTCTGATAACCTTAGCTTTGATTCTGAAATATAAGCCTAATCCTTTATGAGTAACCTACTATGAAAGGTGGCAGTTTTTTATACAAATGTTGAGTATCCTGAACTATTCTAATAGTGGTCTAAAAAGAGAATGCTGCTTTTCCTCACTGTGCCTATTTTTATGAGATGGGGAATGGTAGGGAAATACAGACTTTCAACAGCACAAAGGAGCTACTAATTACTTTCGATTGCTCTGGGAGTATGGGAAGTCACCCACCATGACACCTCTCTTTCTAGGGAGTAGGCCAAGAAGGGGATTTGGGACCCATGTATGATATAACAGACCTTTCCAGCTCACTTGGGTACGCTAAGGCACTGAGTCATAAAGAAGTGGTTGGAAAGTGGGTCAGCCTTCCACCTTTCTAACTGGGATGCCATCTTGTTGGGTAATTCCTGGGAAGGAGTGTGCTTAAATGGGAACCTAATCAGCCTTCGCATAAGCTCCCCTGAGCTTAGTGGGGGAGAAATTTAGGCCAGGCCTACCTTGGGGGGAAATCAAGATTCCAATAACATAAGATTCCAATAACGTTTATTCCAAGTATGTGAGTTAAATGCAAGGCAAGAGTGAATTGAAGGTAGAAAGTAGAATTGCATGCAGTAGAATTTAAAGTATACAGGCAGCCTTTCTAAGGCCAATGAAAGATACAGCAGTAGCACCTACTGTACTTTACATTAGTGGAGTGATGGCAGAGAGCAGAGCCTTGCTTCTGTTTAGGTAGGTTACAAGCAAGCAAGTTAGGCACTTCTGTATTAAAAGTTTAGACCTATAGAACGTTATTTAATCAGGTACATAATCCAATCAACCAAATCATCAAACTAAATGATTCACAAGGAGAGGAATAGTGCTTAAAGTTAATGCAGTTTCTAAACCTATTCACCTAGATTTTTCTGTGCAAAAAATCAGTTAGTCAATCAATCAAATGGTTATTTACCATCATGGCAGAGACTCTAGACTTTCACTTACTAATTGCAGCACCTAAATTGGGCCATTCCCTACTATAGAGACATTGCACATGTTGGATTCATTTTGAGACAAATGCAATCATTTGGAACGGCCTTGTTTTTAAAGTAAAAATGTGTTCACTTTACAAAACCGCTGTAGCAAAGCATTTCTATTAAAATAGCCCTTATGCTCATGTTTAGTACTTTCGGGAGGCTGTGTGGCTGGCGGGGGAGGGGAGAGTGGAAATCACATAAAGGCATTAGAGTAACCATCAAAGATCAAGGGTTTTCCAATTATCAAGTCACACTTAGTAGACAATAGGCTGAGATAAATGAAGCATGGCTTTGCAATTTCATAGTCTGAATCAAAGATTTTTCAGAAGAACAAGAAAAAGAAGCCTCCCCTATGAAATACGCAGGCATTTGTCAATTCATTTGAGAAAGATGCTCATCACAATTCTCCAGCAACTCCCTTAAGTGTTTCCAAGCTTTTAACTGAATAGAAAATGTTTATGTGATATGTCTCCCTCTGATAAAGAATTCGGGGGTACATTTGCAAGACCATTTCCCACATTCTCATCCCAAATCTGTTATTCCAAAATTAGGTACCTTATGCTGCCCATCAATGGGAATTCAAGAAAGATTCAATTAACTAAGATTGTGTTTCTTCGGTGCTTAATTTTAGTAAAAAAAAAGAAGTTCACAAGAAAATAAGCTGTAAGGAAGGATTTTTTTTTTCCAAAAGAGTAACTTTCAAGGTATATTCTGAGGTTAAACAAACACAGACCAATCTTCTTTACCCTTTATATTTACAACTATAACATTGTACCAAGGTTCTGGAAACTCCAAATGATGCCCACAAGGCAGTATGTGATGCTCACTCATCATAGAAAGATTCAATTATATTTGCTGGACAACATCAGCTAAGGCAGGAAGGGGATTGCTGTGTTTTAGGAAGATTTTCAACAGCATGAGAGAAAGAAAGTAAAAATGGCAGGGTAGTCTCACAGTCATGAAATAGTGAGTATAATTCATTGCAAAGAATGCAAAGTTCTCAGTAATGTTTCTCTAATATTATTTAAAATAAACTATTGGTTAGGATTAGTTAATTGGGGGTTAGAGCATCAAGATTGCTCTCTGTTCTGGCTTACGTTCTATGGTGGTGCTGCCTAACTTTGCAAGGCCTGGGCATACTCAGTGTGTAAGTGGGAGGAGCTTGTTTCCCAAACTCTGGAGGAATTTTGAATTCTTATCTAGGTTTCTGGTCCTTCCATTCAACAAGCTTTTCAGACAATGGTCTTAAAAAATCCTCATCCTTGCCAACGTATTCAGATCCAACAGACATTTATAGTATTACTACTATGTGTGTGCACTAAGAATATTCATATGTGTTAATTAACTTAATCCTCACAAAAATTATGTAAAAAAAATTAGCATTTATAAGTCAGAAAAATGAGTCTTTGAGAGAAAAATTATCTGCCCCAAACTACTTATAAAATAATTTAGGAAAGGATAATTTAAAGCAGTTTTAAATATATAAATACTAGAGGTCTGATGCACAAAAATTTGTGCAAGAGTAGGCCCTGTGGCCCTGGCTGCCTCGAGCCACCCCCACCCATTGGTCATTCCAGAAAGTTATTCCGGAAGGTCTTTCTGGAAGGTCATTCTGTCATCTGGTCTAATTACCATATTAGCTTTTTATTACATTGGATATATAGTAGGTGTACCAGTTAATAAGGCGGATTTTTTTCAATAGAAAAAATATGGAGTTACACATATGTTGATATATATATGCGATTTTATATGTATGCTATTTTGTTGTATTGACAGCAAGTTTCAAAACTTTATATGTCAAATTTGCTGAGGGTGTTAATATCATAGATATTTTTACTCTTAAAAATGTCAAATTTAATGCCAAAAAATAGCATTTGTGGGAAGTTTTAACTCATTACTTTATTTTGAAGAAAATGTTATAGTATACGTACTTTGGGAAGCTTATGATGAACATGCTCCATCTCAAGATACTTGTGAATACTTGCTTAAATGCTTTAAAAGTGATGTTTCAATGTGAAAGACAAAGAACATCCAGGTCAACAGAAAAAGTTTGAAGACCAATAATTACAAGCATTATTAGATAAAGATGTGGGTCAAATTAAAAACAACTTGCAGAAAGATCAAACATTGCTCAGCAGACAATATCTGATCATTTCAAGCAATAGGAAAGATTTTAAAGGAAGAACAATGGTGTTACATCAACTGAACAAAAGACAAATGGAAAACCAAAAAAGTCATCCATAAAATGTTGCTTCAACGATACAAAAGAAAGTTTTTTTTTGTATCAAATTGTGATTGGCGATGAAAAGTGGATTTATTTTGAGAGTCCCAAATGCACAAAATCATGGGTTGATCCAGGTCAACCATCAACATTGACTGAAAGGCCAAATTGCTTCAGAAAGAAGATGTACTCTGCATTTGGTGGGATCAGGAAGGTGTAGTATACTACGTGCTTCTAATACTAGGTGAAACCGTTAATACTGATCACTACTGACAACAAATAATTACTTTTAACAACGCTTTCATGGTGAAACGACCAGAATGTGCTAGAAGATATGGAAAAGTAATGTTGCTTCATGATGGCACACCATCACATACTTCCGAACCAGTTAAATACACGTTAAAAGATATTGCCTGGAAAGTATTAACCCATACGCCGTATTCATCAGAACTTCCTCCTTCAGATTACTACTTGTTCTGATCAATGGCGCACATGCTTTCTGAGCAGCACTTCAAAATGTATGAAGAAGTGGAAAACTGGGTCTCTGAATGGTTTGCCTCAAAACAAAAAAAAATGTTCTATTGGGACGGTATCCACAAATTACCTTAAAGATGGAGAAAATGTGTAGCTAGTGATGGACGTTAATTTTGAATAAAGCACTTACGATGTTTCTCTTGAAATTATCGTGCTTTCTTTGATTAGAAAATCCACCATTATTAACCGGTACATCTAGTATTACTACAATGTGGTGTTTGTTTCTCTATGTCACTCTCTCTAATACAGTGAAGTGGATTTGGGACCAAAGCTCTTCTGCTAAAAAACAAAACAAAACAAAAAAAAACAGTCCCTCCCACCTCTTTGAGTATTCTAGACATTTTTCAATTTCAAAGGCTAAGGGCTTCTCTCCCACTCAGCCCAGAGAGTCAGTGTTGAATAGCTCTTCCTTGTCTTCATAATCACATCCATCATACTTTGAGGTTTCCTATGATGCTTCTTACTTCTATGGTCACTCTACAAGCAAAGTAATCGTGATTTAGCCTTTGAATGCCTGTTAAATGTGCCACTATCAGGCTCTGATGAGAATATAGTGCCATTCAGCTCTTTCAAACAGCACCCTTGGGAAACCCTTCAGTTCCCTTGGCTCAGGGTACATTCTCATAACTTGACTTAGTATTATTGAGACTCTTTTGTAAGCTACGAGAATTCTGGAAGATCCTTATGGAAATGAATAAGACACTGTTGTTAATTTCCATGAACTCACGGAACACAAACTCACAACCAATAACCTCAACCTGCTAAGTGCTTTAATCAAGGCAGGTATGAAATGCTACAAGAAGGCCTATTATGATGTGACTAATTCTGGTTAGGGAATTTCAGAGAGAATTTCAGAGAAAAAGTGACATTTGATTTGAGCTATGAAGGATAAGTTAGTTTTGCCAAGCAAGAAGACAAGGGAAAGAGTTATGCAGGAAGAAGAAATAATATCAGCAAATTTGGGAGGCCTACCAGGATGAGTAGGGTGTTCCCCATGGACTGGTTTACAGGATTGATCATGTTCTCTTATTTGGATCACAGTCATTAAGAGATTTATTTGGAGACTCCAGGACCCTCTCTTTGGACTCTAGGGCACTTATAAAAATAATGTCCTTGGCACAGCTGGACATTGAACATCTGCATATAGTCCGTGGCCATGTCTGTCTTGTTGACTGTTTATATGCAGTGTCACACAATGCTTGTCATGGGATAGCACCAAATGGACATTTATTAAAGTAATTATTATGCAAATAAAGCTAACTTGCATAAGTATCTTAGGAAAAACTTCCAATTCTTTTCATCATTTTGCATACTAGTATATTCCAGATGCTCATAGTTAAATTCTGATGGGTTTCTGATTCTGTTGCCTAGTGTACTAATTTAAGAACAGTTTTGGATAGTTTACTTACAATCTTTTCTTTGAATTTCACATTGGAATCTATCATCCATATACTGGTATCCCAGTCTGTTTAAAGCCCAACATAACCTTGTAATTTATCTCCTTCTTTGAGGGATCAAGGAGCTCCATCGTTATCTGCCAAAACTTTAAGTTTAAAAAATTTGGCTCTCAAAGAAATTTCAATTGTTGTACTGTTGAATATTTGACTCTGTTGACTAATGAGTTTGCCAAACACTGTCTTAGATAATTTAAGAATAAGAAAATGAACTGTTCCTTAACTGGTTTGGCTCAGTGGATAGAGAGTTGCCCTGCAGACTGAAAGGCCCAGGTTCGATTCTGGTCAAGGGCATGTACCTTGGTTGTGGGCACATCCCCGGTAGGGGGTGTGCAGAAGGCAGTTGATTGATGTTTCTCTCTCATCAATGTTTCTAGCTCTCTATCCCTCTCCCTTCCTCTCTGTAAAAAAAAAATCAATAAAATACATTTAAAAAATAAAAAATAAAATGAAATGTTTTTATTTTTCCTTCACTAATTACTTCCCTGATGTTCTTCATTTCTTTATGTAGATATGAGTTTCTGGCTTATCTTATTTTCTTTCCTTTAAATGAAGTTTTAAAATATTTTTTATTGATTTTTTTTTTTTTAAAGAGAAAGGGGAAGCGAGACAGATGGAGAGATAGAAACATAGTCGTACAAGGGCTCTTAATGATATGGTCCCTGCCTTTTTCTATAGCTTTACTATCATATCCTACTAAGCACAGTGCTTGAGATATAATAGATTTATAGCAAATATTCTAAATAAGTAAAGAAGTCAATATCCTCAGTAAGGCTCATTCTCAAAGCTGGACCATTACATATATGATAGAATTGGAAAATAATCCATAACATTTCAAAAGGTTTTGCTGTGGAAAAGAGGAAATACCTTTCCTATTTCCTCTGACCAGATCACCCTCCTTATGCCTAGAGAACTGCTAGTGAGGGCATGTAGTCACATTGATCAGACCACTGCCTGATTCTTCAATTCATCCTAAAACAGATAAAATGTGTTTCAAGGACTCTGTTGTTTCTTTGTCATATGATACTTGAAAGCCTACATTCACTTTTCTACGGAAATTTTAATTTGAAGAAAATACATTAATGGGCCTGAGATCTGAGCAGGGTAATACAAAACTTTCCTGAAAATTAATGTAAAAGTACTGCTTTCTTTTAATTTGAATATGGAGATTACATATATAATATGTATAAATAAATAATAGGTTTTGAAATTATTTTGTTTAAAAATTAAATCTAAAAGTGAACCCAACTCCAAGACCATCTGGAATCCTGTAAGAGAGAGGAATAGACAGAAGTGCTTCAGCCATGAAGACAGAAGAGATACAATTCAGAGATAGAAGATGCTGTATACTAGTAGACAGCAGCTGCGGGTTGCTGAAGGATGCCCAGGACCAAACCAGAGATGGGCGGACCTGCATTACCGCCATTTGTCCACCAACTAGATCTGAAATATCATGGCTGGCATGTACACATAAGGAACTATCTGGCATTGAAATTGGAACTCAAAAGAACTGTTGGCCTAGAAAGGAACTCATTACAGACTGATTCATTTGCCTCTCAGCATAACCATTATGGCTTGTTGCAGTTTAGGTTCTTACAAGGGTATTTCTTGGATCACATGATTTCACACATCTAGAGGAAATAATGAACAACATAAACAGACCCAGAGAAAAAGAACCAGCAATCAGACTCTCAAACCTCAGAGGGAAAGTAAGGGAGGATGGGGGTAAGGGGAAGAAATCAACCAAAGGACTTGTGTGCATACATATGGGCCTAGCCAGTGGCCATGGACAATGGGGGTGGGGGGGGGGCATATCTAGGGAGGGGTTTGGGATGGGAATGGGGGAATAAGGACAATTATGTGAGACCATAATCAATAAAAAATAAATAAATAAATAAAAATAAATAAAAAATAAAAATGAACCCCAAATCTCACTCCTTGTGCTAAATTTTTTGTTTGTTTGTTTGTTTTTGTTGAGCTTTCAGAATGACCTAAAAAGAAAGACTGTTATACAACACTTTTGACAACATATATAAGTCACAGAGCATGGAGTTACGCCTCAAGGTTATAATACCAAATATGGGAGACAGAGACAAGTGCTGCTTATCCATAAGTGCTGTCTTGGGGAACACAGCAGGCAGCAGCTGACATAGTCTCTGGGGTGTCTCTGTCCCCTTGGGACTCCGTCTTCATATTCTTATGAGAACTCACTCTAGCCAAAGCTCTAGCACAAGATTTGAAAAGCAGCTGTGTGCTGGCCTGGCAGCTTTGATCAGGGCATTGTTTTTTTGTGTGTGTGTGTGTGTTTTTTTCTAGCCAGCCCAAAGTTCATGGCATTTTTCAGGATGACCTATTGAGATTATGACTGATGGTCAGTCACTTTTGTAATGGAAACTGGGTCCCCTGTGCACCAGGTTACTACCATTAACATTTCTCAGCCCTCTGTGGGATAGATTACTGACACTTTTCGTGAGCTTTCTGACCTTGTCTTAAGCTTTACAATCCATGGTGATGAATTTATAGAGTGATTGTGACTATGTATGAATCCTGTAACAGAGATAAATGGGCATTAGATGTTGACAAAGCAGAGAAAATAATATTGTTCTCGACACCTTTTGTTAGCAAATGCATGATTCACATGATAACTCTTCTTTAGTGACTTTTCTATAAATCTCCTTTCTTCACTTAATAAAATGCCCCCCATTGCTTCTCCTAAACCGACACCATGTTCTTGCAACATATTATTAAAGCTGTGTCAGGCTCAAGATGCATGGTGCTTGGGGCTTCACTGCAATATTATTTTATCTTCCACTCCTAAAAAATGCTCAGAGGGTTCCAAGGACATATTAGTTCTCCTTCTGCATTGTTTCAGACAACTTACTTGTGTACAACTAGAGCTACCTAAATCTTTGGAGGTAAACATTGTTCTTTCACAAAGTTCTCATGCATTTTCAACAAAGTTTGGGTAAAACTATAAAAAATATACTGCAAGATTTGAGAAAATGGGGAGCTATTTAAAAAAAAATAAATTCAAGGGAATCATTTATTCTGGTTCCATGACCTAAAAAAGGATTGAATGTTACCATTTTTCTATAGCTCTTTTGCCAGCTGGTTTTAAAGAGCCATGTTCTCTATTTTATTTTATTTTTACACTCTAAAAAGATATATTACTTTTTTTCTAGTATTTTTCTTTTGAAACCAAGACAATTCAATGGAAACCAAGATAATTGTCTTGGTTTCCATTGAATTTGTCTGCTGTAAACGGACTCTCTTGGCTATAGTTAAGATCAACATGGCTGTCATCCCTCTTCAGGTTCATTGCCTAATTCACATTGAGCCTGCTTTCTATGTCCATGACCACTCCCATGTCTTCTAGGTTGAAGGTCAGAACCAAATCATCATCATCAGTATGAATCAAAATTATAGGATGAGGACTTCATCATATATCCAGTCAGTCAAGGCATATATATATCCTATAAAACAAAGAAGTAATATGCAAATTGACCCTCATTCCCTCATAAGATGGCTGCCTGCAACCAGGCTGGCAGGGGGTTAGTGAGGGACAACAAAATGACTGAACAGCAGGCTGCATGGGGCAACCAGGTCAGCAGGGGCAGGGGGCAATTGGGGATGACCAGGCCAGCAGGAGAGGAAGGAGGTAAGAGGTGACCAGATGGCAGGGGTGACAGTTAGGAGTGACCGGGCTGGTCAGGAGCGTGCAGTTGGGGACGACCAGGCTGGCAGGGGGGATCAGTTAGGGGCAATCAGGCCGGCATGCAGAGGCAGTGAGGGGCTATCTAACCAGCAGGGGGAAGCAGTTAGGGGTGACCAGGCAGGCAGGCAGGTGAGCAATTAGGAGCCGGTAGTCCAGAATTGTGAAAGAGATATCTGACTGCTGGTTTAAGTCGGATCCCCGGGATTGGCCTAAACTGGCAGGTGGACATTCCCCAAGGGGTCCCAGATTGAAGAGGGTCCCCACCCTGTGCACGTATTTCACGCACCAGGCCCCTAGTACTATCTAATAAAAGAGTAACATGCAAATTAACCATCACTCCACTACACCCACCAGCCATGCCCACCAGCCAATCAGGAGTGAGTATGCAAATTAACTAACTAAGATGGCTGCAGCCACAGAGCGAGCAGGAGGATTTGGTTTCCCTGGTAATGGAGGAAGCCAAGCTATCCGCACACCCTGGCCAGCCTAGGCTACAAAGTTTCAATTATAAAGATAAATAAATTCCAATAAACATGGCAGCAACCACAGAGCTGGAGAGAGCAGAGGCTTGATTGCCCCAGGCGAAGGAGGAAGCTGAGCTTTCTGCATACCTTGGCTGGCCTAGCCTTCCACTCAAGGCTACAAAGTTTTAATTATAGAAGATAAATAAATCCCAACAAAATGGCTCAAGCCACTGAGCAAGCAGGAGGCTTGGCTTCGCTCAAGGCTACAAAGTTTCAATTATACAAGATAAATAAATCCCAGATACTAGGGCCTCTGCTTGGGTCCCCAGGGGCCATAGCTGGCCTGAAAACTACCACAGGCCCCTTGCCCAGGCCACCGCATGCCCTAAGGGAACCCCTACCCTGATCCGGGACACCTTTCAGGGCAAACAAGCTGGCCCCACCATGCACTAGGCCTCTATCTATCTAATAAAAGAGTAATATGCAAATTGACCATCACTCCAGCACAGTTAGGGGTGATCAGGCTGGCAGAGGAGGGCAGTTAGGAGTGACCAGGCCTGAAGGGGAGGGCAATGAGGGGCAAACAGGCTGGCAGGGAAGCAGTTAGGCATCAATCAGGCTGGCAGGAGAGTGGTTAGGGGGTTATAAGATTGGCAGGCAGAAGCCATTTAGGGTCAATCAGGAAGGCAGACAGGGGAGCAGTTGGGATCCAGCAGTCCTGGATTGTGAGAGGGATGTCTGATTGCCTGTTTAGGCCTGATCCTACCTAAACGGGCCGTCAGACATCCCTCAAGGTATTCCAGATTGGAGAGGGTGCAGGCTGGGCTAAGGGACACAGACCCCCGTGAATGAATTCCATGCACTAGGCCTCTAGTCTATAATAATAAAAGGATAATATGTTAATTAGATCAGACATCGTTCTGGACCTTTTTCCTGACAAAGTCAGGGCCCGGATGAAAGCCAGCCTGGGTCCTGGATGCCTGCTGGTGGCCAGAGAAGGGAAGCCTGGGTCCCTGGTGCTGGGGGGAAAATGCTGCCTGCCAGGGGAAGGAAAGTCTACTCTTACACATATTTTCATGCATTGAGTCTCTAGTATCTGCATAAAATATACAAAGGTTTCTTATATACAGCTATTTTGGACCCATTGAACAAGGCCTTGAAAGAAGCATACATTTTTGGCTTTGGATGTGTGGAGAAATAACAACGTAAGAGGGAGGGTGGCAGAAACTGTCTTGAGTTCTAATAGAACTTGGCCTATAATGTGTTAAGATGATCAGTAGAAGACAAAGATGAAAAAGAGTTTGAAGTCAGATAAGGTGTATCTAAAGGCTTTACTAACAACTGCGATTTTTTAATTTTTTTCTATAAGCAGAAGAGACTTTACATGATTTTACATTGGGTAAGTGACTTAATTAGAGCTGTTCCTCCGGAAGATGAATTTGGCTGTAATGAATTAGTTGGATGGATCAGGGAGAAAATAGGTTGGAAGGAGGGCTATCAGCTAGAGACTTTAAAAGCTCAGGGAAGTGGTGATAAGGACCTGACCCCAGAAAATAACGATTTCATTAGAGAGAAGGAGGCAGAAACAGAAACAGGAGATCTTCTGGTAAACTCGATAGAAGAATTCTAGGTAAGTTCAAAACTGCCATGCAGAAAATAAGGAAGGAAATCAAACAGCTCTGCATGCAATGTAAACATGTCACTCGCTCAAAGCCTGTTATGCTAATATTACATGACAGTGTCCCCTGGGTCGTTTCTCCATTACAAGAAGTTGCAGGAGCTGATAAGCCTGTGACTAATTTAAAATGCAAGTGTTGCTCTGTGTTCCCTTGACATAGTTTGTGTTTCATTTCCTTTAAGTAAACAGTATAAAGGATTACAGTCAAGCTCAATAGCAGAAGCCTGACTCTCAAAAATGGAAAAGGGCTTCAGCCAGGGCTCCAGCTAAAAAGCAAATGTGATCCTCAAATTCTCTTGTGCCAACCGGCGGTGGCACACTGTCCCTGTGGATGAGCCCTTGTCCCAGGTTCTGTGTTCCTAAATTGAGTGAGGTTTTCTGATACTGATACCAGCGAGGGACATAAACTTGACAAAAAAGACGTGTGTCACTGAAAAGGACTGCCGGGTTAATAGATCATGGAAATTTCATTTGGGGGAGAGATTTCACAAATCACTGAGTGTTAGCACTGACAGGGATGATAGAGCCCACCTAGTTAAGGGTAGAGTTTTAGGATCAGGACAAATTGGCTACAAATTCCCAGTTCCCAAATTTAGTGCCAGATGTGTGGCCTTTAGTTTTTTTCTGTGAGTCAGTTTCTCACCCTGTAAGATGAGGACATAGCCATCTCACTACAGAGATTAAACAAGTTTGTAAAAGGAGAGCACTTGGCAAACCCAGTTCATGGCAAACACTCAGCACACAACACCTATGATTGGAAATAAAACCAGAACAGGGACTCAGGTCTCCCAAACGGAAACTGGGTCTCCCACCACAGTGCCATCCCATCTCCACTGACTTTCCACTTGAAACTAATTATTCCAGAACATTCCCTCCAATCACACTGACATCACTTTCTACATTGGATTGTTTCCGTCATTCCTAAGAGCCTATTAAAGTCAACTCTACCCAATCCATCACTTAAAAAAAATATACTGAGTACCTACTCCATGAAGGGAACATTCTTTTTTATGACAAATGACATGCCATCATTAAAAACTTAATTATTACCTATTGCTCCACAAAATATTAATCATCATTATTGTTCCTAACCAGAATTAAGAGACACTGTTCTGTAATAAAGTGCTCTGGGGTTTGATGTGGGGGAGAAATCAACCCCTCAGGCAGGCGCACTAGTCATTGCTGTTGGAATCCAGCAGCAGGCTGAAGGGACACATTCTGATTATTCAGAAAAGGTCTTCAGAAACATGCAATTTATTCCACTCTCTGAAACTGTTATTCCATTAAATAAAAGTATCAGTAATATGTGGTAGGAAAAAAAATGCAATGTCAAAGCAAAATAAGAATTATAAGGGGAGAGAAGGGGAGAAAGGAACCTCAGAAAGGTGGCCACCCTGGACCAGACTCTTGGTAGAAGTCATTGCCTCTCCTCCTGAGGACTACTCCAGAAGGCGCTCAGTGTTACTCACGTGCCAGTCTCACAGATCGTAAGTGGTGAGCCAGAATTAGAACTCAGATTTATTTACTTGTTTATGAAACGTGTTGTTTCTCTTAGAACTCTTTTTTTTTGTTTTGTTTTGTTATAAAAATAAAACACAATTACTGGAAACCACATAGCTGGATGAATTTTTATAAGGCAAACACTTTTGTAACTATAATACTATCCGGGTCAAGAAATAGGTTTGCTGCCTGCTCCAAATGTAAGTAGAAGCTTGACTTTGGCAGTAATCACTTATTTATGATTCTATTAGCCAAATGTGCACCCCTATAGTATAGTTCAATTGACCGCATCTTTCAAAACTGAATACGTCTTTGACATTTCATTTAATATACATAATCCCTTTTATTTTCTTTAAAACATACCTGATAAATAACCTAGGCAGTTTCCAGCCATCTGCATTTAGATGATTGCATGTGCATGGTGATGTTTTTCTCATATCTTTCTCACTTACTTACTGAAATAACTTTAAAAGAAGAAGCCTACTCACCTAGTATTTGGCTACTACTCAGTAATATAGTTTACATAGGAAAGGAAGAATAAATGATGATTCTTTCCTTTTATTTACTCAGTTTTAAAATATATGTGGGGTGTTTAGATCTACTGTAAGTCTCATTTCTTTTAAAGCTCAAATATCTCAATCCTTGACCTTAGTCCTTTTCACATGACACTGGAAGTTTCTGAAAACCTGATATGACAAAATGTTTCAGTCTTTTCTTGAATATTTCTAGAAATATTCAAGGAATCAGTCATTTCTATGAGAAGCCTTATTTCTTTTTATTGATAGTAGTATTTTAAAATTAGAATCTGAGCCTAGAAATGAATGCTAACTACTACTGGCTTGGTAATTATTTCTGTGTTTTTAATGCACAGAGATAGGAGATATTTAAAATACTTGCGATTTGATAATAATATTGCCAATTCAAATTTAAAGGATTTTTACTTATCTTTTTCTTTGTAGAACACTAACTTTGAACATGCTGTGGTTTGATTTTTAAATGTACTATGAGTAGAAAACAGCATGTGAATTTTTTCAATAGTGAGAATTTCATGTGAATTTTTTCAATAGTGAGAATCTTAATTTTTTAGAGGATAAGAGGTAAAGAATTAAAATGTTCCAATGTTACATTTAACTCTCACTTTGTCTTAATTCTATAAATAATTATAGAGACCACTGGTCTGTATATTGCTGTTTCTCTTGTAATTTCGTTTGTCCGAAGCTTGATCTTTAATATATTCCTTAGAAAGTGCTCTCAGGGAAAGATCATTTTGGATCACTGTATGTTGTATGTCTCCTTTACAAATGAAGGTCAGTATTTCTGGGTAAAAAAACTAGTGGTTTCCTTTTTTTTTCTTTCTTGAGCATCTTAATTATTTTACTCCATTGTCTTCTAGAATAACATATTGCAGTAAAAAATTTGAGGATAACATAATTATTTGTCATTTATAAGTAAGTTACTGCTATTTTTTTTTCTTTCTAGATTCTGAAAGGGTTTTTTAATTTTTTTAATCTCCAACAATATTTATTGACAAATCAGAGATTCTGCTATTCTCTGTTCCATCTGATGCCCAGCTACTTCTCTCTGCTTTCCCTAATTCAGATGTTGCTGAATATGATGGCTCACTTCTAATCACTTATCTTCTGTGACTCCTGGATATCTTTTCAGATAGTTTTCATGTAAATGTTGGTGATGGATAAATTATTTTGCTACCTAGTCACCCTTTCTTTTTTATTTTTTTTATTTTTATTGGGGGGGGGGGGTTTAGAAAAATCTAGAACCTATGTTTTTAATACTGCACCATATTACTAGAAATCAATTTTGCAAAACATAGACATTTACTATTAACATGCTACCTCACATGAATAAAATAAAGATCCCATTATTATGTACATAACTGACCTGGAATATGGAAAATATTTAGGAAGTGAGACCTCTGAGTAAATTCCAATCAGACTCTAAATACATACTGATCTTTTCTGCTGTAAACTTTCAGATGATCTACACATTTTTACTGGGTGAGGGAAATACTTCTACACGAGGAGAAGTGGGGGACACAATATAGTCTAATGGCAATAGTATGAATTTAGAAACCAAAGAGTCTGAAGTTTATCTCCTTCATCTATCATTTAATGGCTGTGAAAATGCAAGCAAGCTATTTATGCTTTAAAAGTACAAATTTCCTAATTTGTGAATATACATAACTATATCTGCCTGCTCACACATGGCACATTGTGAATAAATTTTAGCTTCCTTCTTCAAATATTAGAAGCTCCAAAACTGTGTAAGGATTAAAAGTTTTAAGACCCTTCTTACTTATTTGCATCTTCAATTAGACACAAGTACCTTGCTCAGATGTGTAACAAATTGTCCACCTTTCCCTAAAGAATATTGGCTTTTTTTATAGTTATTTTTTTCTTGGTATCAATTTTTATTTGCCCCAACCTACTCAATGTAGAGAAATATGGGAAGAAAAGAAGAAAGTAATGCAGAATTTGAAAAGCTATTGAATTGCTTCAAGCACACTTTATAGAACTATCTCTATTTATATGATAGTCCCGGGCAAACCCAAAGAAAGATTTTTTTTTTCTTATTTTTCCTTCATGTAGATTTTCATGTTATGAATTACAAGCAGACTTCATCTTCTGTGAACTGCTTGAACTGGGGGGACGGGGAGCAGGAGATCAGAAGTAGACAACAATGATTAAAAAACTTTGTAGAACACTAACTTTGAACATGCTGTGGTTTGATTTTTAAATGTACTATGAGTAGAAAACAGCATTTTCTCACTCTGTAAAATCACACCTCCCATTGTCAATGAAATAGTTGATAAATCAGTGAAAACAAAATTAAATGTAAATTGAGCTTTCCATCTGGCCACAGTGACACTCTCTAATTCAAGCTAAACAACTTGTCTTTGAGGAACTCTCTTCTGAAGTGCACTGGATTGACAATGCTTTAAAGGGATTCTTCCATATTTCAGGACATTAAAAAAAAATCCTGAACCAGACAGGAAAAGAATATCAAAAGGGGAAATATATAGTTAGTTATGTTTACTTTGAGAAAGAAGTGCTTGTGTTCAAAGAATGTGAATAATTCTCTATTTGTTACCCACAAAATGTTTTAGCAGTGTGCTTATTTTCCTCACACCCAGGCTTTTTGTGCTTTCTTACTCTCCTAGTGATTTCAAAGAGCTTAAGGGAGAGGAAAAGGAGGACCTGAAGAAAAAGGAAACCAAGGGCAAATTCAGGAACTCAAGAGAGAAGTGATCAAGGGATTCAACTGGGAGTCCACCGGACCAGGGCATTAAGTCCATTTGGGCCATATATTAGCTGGACAACACTGAACCTCTCTAGGCTCCAGAAACAGATGCCATAATGTGGGTAAACTACTTGCCACATAGCAAGCACTCATTAAAAATTAATCATCTTATCTTGCTATTGTTTAAATTTGCATTTCCCTAATGACATATGATGGAGAGTGAGGGCTTCCATTTTACTACTTTAAATAGGTATCATATTGGGTATGTTCCTTCATCATCCCAGAGCTACATTTTATAAGCTAAAAACAATAAGTAAAAAATAGTTAAACTAGATCTCATGATTTTTTAAATTAGCTATGATTCCTAAATTGTGTCGGTGATACCCAAGTATGATTTTAGCCTATTGCATGTTTTGCATTTTTAAAGGCCTTTTATGTTTAAATTGTTAGAACAAACAAAAAATTAGGAACAAACAAATAGACCAGTTCAGTTTCCTGAGAAAAGATACCGAAGTTTATAAAGAACATCCTTTAAATCTGTTTCTCCCTTCCACCCCAGTCCTTTACTGTCATGAGAACAAAGTTCTAACAAGAGTTAGATAATGTGTTTGAATTCCAAAGCAACAATAAAAAAGGACATTAAATAATGCCCACAGGCATCCATCATGAAATTAGTCAGATTAGTTTCTGATTTAAGACATAACCTCCAGGTGTTTCTAACTGAATATTGAATAAAAGAATCCCCCTAAGAATTTATAGTTACCAAACAGATCATGTGAGTTTGTTATAACTCAACATTGTACTATGTTTTTCATTTAAAATTCTAGCAGCATCTTTAGAATCAAATTCTCCTTATTCTCTCCCCTTCACAAGTGACTATCATTTTTCTGAATTCCTCAAATTCCTTATGACCTTTACCCATATTTCAGTGTCATTCCTCTCCCAAATGTGATGAGGGCATTTTCTTCTAGCACATTTTGATGGACAAGGCAATCCATTTTGTTGTCCAACCTCTACATCTAAGTGACAGAAGATTCAGTGGCTTAACAGCTAGAGAAATTTTCATTACATGAATGAGATTTAGATAACACTTCCATTAACAGAACTTAAGATCAATGTTTTATTCTTAAATTAAGAGTTTGTGGTGTGTTTTAATACTTTAGAGTCACAAAAGTTTTCTTATCCAAACTGTATAACACAATTTGAAGCAAAAATTATTTAAGTAAATATTCAGGTAATTTATTGCCAACCCCCTAGCAAAGAGCTGAAGATGACCCCCCTCACCACCAAAATAAATAAATAAATAAATAAATAAATAAATAAATAAATAAATAAAATTCTATATAATAAAAGCCTAAGTGGCATCATGCTTTCATGCAACACCCTTGCATGATGTTGTCACAAGATGGCCACCACAAGATGGCTACCACAAGATGCCTGCCCTCACATGATCACAAAATGGCCACCACAAGTTGGCCTCCACAAGATGGCTGGCAGGGATGGGAAGTTGTGGGCAATCAGGCTGACAGGGAGGGCAGTTGGGGGGTGATCAGGCTGGCAGGGAAGGGCAATTGGGGTGATCAGGCTGGCAGGGGAGTGCAGTTAAGGGTGACCAGGCCAGCAAGGGAGGGCAGTTGAGGGCAATCAGGCCAGCAAGGGAGCAGTTAGGAGGCAATCAGGCTGGCAGGCAGAACTGGTTAGGGGCAATTAGGCAGGCGAGCAGTTAGAGCCAGCAGTCGTGGATTGTGAGAGGGATGTCCCAGATACACAAATTTCGTGCACTGGTCTTCTAGTAAAATAATAAAATACAAAGAAAATCTTCCAAGGATCTTATTTGCAGCCAAATGGTGCCTATGGGATCTACGTTAGTTTGAGGAAATGAAGGGTACAGTTCAGTGGTCAGCAAACTCATTAATCAACAGAGCCAAACATCAACAGTACAACAATTGAAATTTCTTTTGAGAGCTAAAATTTTTAAACTTAAATTTCTTCTAATGCCACTTCTTCAAAATAGACTCACTCAGGCCATGGTATTTTGTGAAAAAGTCACACTCAAAGGGCCAAAGAACCTCATGTGGCTTGCGAGCTACAGTTTGCTGACCATGGGTACAATTGAATGACTCTCAATCACTCAGTCTACCAGTTTAATTCCCTTGCCCACCTACCTTCCTTTTTAAAAAAAATTGTTTTAGAGAGAGGAAGGGGGAAAGGTGAAGGAATAGAAACATCAATGATGAGAGAGAATCATTGATCACCTGCCTCCTACAAATCCCTACAGGGGATAAAACCCCCAACCTGAGCATGTGCTCTGACCTGGGATCCAACTGTGACCTTCTGGTTCATGGATCAACTTTCAACTATTGAGCAACACTGGCCAGGTCCAGCTAGTATTCTTTCAAATAAAAAGAAAGTAAACCAGAACTAAGACCCTACTTTAAAATTCTATCTTTGGCATTGCTCTTAAAAAACGCATCCACTGAATAAAAGAAATTCCTTTGATTTAACCATTAATATTTCTGCAAATATACTGCAAATCAGTAGCAGGCTCAAAAAATATCGTATTCCTTTGTACCTGTCTAGACTCTTGCATAAAATAGCAGGCACATCTTGTGCATTGATAAAATTGTTAAAATGAAAGTAAACCTAGCAATGCTTTAATAATTCAACATAGAAAGGATTGACGAGTGTGTACAAAGTCTGATTAAGAAATAACTTCATGCATTTGTTAGGAAAATATCTGGGACTTAACCACCTGAACTAACAAAGGTTAATTATTAGATAAAAAACACAATTTTTAACTTGGTATAACAGTGATAGTATTCCTGAATTAATTATCTCCTTGTTTTTTGCTTTTTAAATATATAATTTAAGGTACATGCTAGTTTTTATTTAAAGTAATTGCTTGAGTAATCTGTATGCCAACATAGATTTTTGGTATCATGAATTCATTTTTTTATATAGAACAAATATAAAGTAACCGATAGTTAAGTCCAATCTCAAGAAATATTAAGGCCAGTGATAGAAATATTTTAAAAAATATATACAGTAGTGATTTTCAAATGGTGTGCCATAAGAATTTTTAAAACATGCAATACCTGACTATTTAGTCAGGAGCACTGACCTCTTTACCCTTATATTGTTAAATGAAAACATAATAATAGCTAACATTATTATAACCATTCTGCATGAATGAATCAAAGTGATAACTATATATATTTTTTATCAGATTGGCAAAAAAAATTTGGTGTGCCAAAGAATTTTAGCAATTAGTTTATGTGTGCTATGAGATGGAAAAGGTAAAAGCTGCTGATCTATATCTATTCAACACAATATGCTCCCATGAAATCTATGCAGTACTTTCCTGAGGTCCCAGAAAAGCAACATTTCCTGAATTTCCAACATCTTCCTGTCTTCAGCCCCAAATCTCAGCACAGTAGTAGTGAGAGATAGACTTGGATGTTACTCCCCTGATCAGATGGGTAAATAAAGCACTGGAAACCCTTAAAATAGAGTGAGAAATATCAGTGATTTGGTATAATGAGAAAACCTCATGGGATTCAAAAAGAGAAGTAGAGAGGGGTTATTAGGAGAAGTGTGGTCTTGTGTGTTCTGTTAATAGGGAAGGATCAATTTCTGGGAGTGTTAGGGGAAAGGATGTATCTCTAATTTTATTGGTTTGGTTGTCAAAATTGATAGTCTAATCTTCATAACACAAATTCTGTTGACTGAAATCCCAGGTAAAATGTTGGAAAAAATGAAGATAGTTATATTCCCACACATTCCTACTATTTTATAGTAAAATCTATCTGTGAGTTATAGTGAATGGTCAGTATGCATTCTCATGCATATTGTTTAAGAGATGGTGGGGAGAAATTGATCTCTCTTTTATTAATTCACATGATTAACTCTCTGACAACTATATGAAGTTGTTTCTTAATCTTAACACTGCCAGCACTCTGTGTAGCTTTCCTAGGTTGGATAATTAAACCATTGTAGATTTATTTGATGAAGACAGTTAAGCAAAGAAAATCAAATGCAATCATTGAGATTTGCCCATGACTTTGTTACTTTTCAATTTCAGTGAGACAACTTTGCCAGGTAATTTTGATTACAAATGGCAATGGACATTTCCTGTTTTACTGTTGCACCTGAGCAAAAATATTGGATGGTGGCTATTTCAATGTTTCCACTTGTGTTGTAGAGATACATTTGACATTAATTTCAGTTTTCACCTTCCCTTCCCTTAAAAAATAAATGAATTTTCAGACAGCCATTATGTACAGAAGTGAATCTGATCAACTATTTTCATCTGTACTACTGAAAAGTCACTTGAAAATATGGAGTCTCAAAAATCTAGACTTCTCATTTTATGTACTATCTAAAATATTAAATTCATATCAAATATTATGTTTTAATTTTGACTAATGAGTTTGAATGACTCTTGTCTGTCTATGTAAATGATGCTAGTAAAGGAATTCAATTTTTCATGTTACATGAAACTGATGCTAAATTGGTCCAGTGATTCTGCAGTTCTGGTTTTCCACTTATCTGTGAGATGTAAGACCTGACCTCTTTCCTAACATCTCTTTAGTAGGAGCTGAAAATAGCAACATTAGTTTAGGTCAATAATAACGATAATTAAAAAAGCTGATTTTAACTCTGAAAACTGTATTTTTTAAAAAAATATATATTTTATTGATTTGTTTACAGAGAGGAAGGGAAAGGTATAGAGAGTCAGAAACATCGATGAGAGAGAAATATAGATCAGCCGCCTCTTGCACATTCCCTACTGGGTATGTGCCCGCAACCAAGGTACATGCCCTTGATCAGAATTGAACCCTTGAGTCCACAGGCCTATGTTCTATCCACTATGTTAACCAGTCAGGGCTGAAAACTGTATTTTAAAGAAAGAAAGAAGGAAAGAAAACTGGATGGAAACCATTTCTAATTTGCTTTGGTAATAGACAAATAGACTGTTTCTTTCCTAACACTCCTTAGAAAGGGTAAAACTTAATACCATTATCAGTGATTTAGTTCTCCGAGTAGGCAACAGTGTAACAAGAGTTAATTCCTCTCTTTTAAAAAAAGCAAAAAATTAAGAGGGAAGCATATGTTTTTGTGTTTTTGGCACAGAGAGGTGATGCTGGAAAGCTCTGGTTTCAGTCATTTTCCAAGTGACTTCTGTGCTGTTCCCAATCTGCATGTTTTCACTGTGTGCATCTCCCTGGTGTGAAACTGATTAGTAGCAGCGTGAATCTGTCACCAAGAGTTACAGTGGCTGGGATTTAGGGGGACTTCAGCCTATTTTTGTGGATGCTGTACTGTGCCCACACACCCTTCCAAATGTGACCTAAGTCTGGAAATGATGGGGTTTGATGTGTCAAGGTCCTCAGGGACACAGCTTTCTTTTCGGGAAAATATAAAAACAATTTCCACCCCCTAGTTGTCCTCAAACAAAGAATGAGCAGAACAGGGAGATTAAAATGCCTCTCAATATGATACTGACTACCACAGAGCTGTATCTGAGGAAATAACAGAAGATGGTAAGAACCTGCCCAGCAACAGTTTAAATGGTCTCAGCTGTGTCTTTTATTTACATAATCCCAAACCTTTTTAAATATATATAATACTTCTAATTTGAATTCAGAGGCCTTTATATGTTTATATTTTAATTTTGTACTTAGTGGCCTTTACATGCTGCTTCTATCCTTATATCACTATTTATTTGTAAAAGTATATGCCGATGCTTTATACTAAGGGAAGAGTTAGCTTGGATTACAACAGCATTGACATCTAGTGTTGAAAATTTGTAGATTATTATGTTATAATAGTGTCTTCTTGTAACTAAGCAAAATATTCAATTTTCCAAACAATTTTGTAGTCAATATAAATTAAATTTGATTTGGTTAAATAAAATCACTGGATTTTTTTAATATTACACTTACATTTGCTGAATTTTAATATATATTGTTGCTTATTTGCCTAAATCAATGTGTTTGCTTTGCTTTATAATTGGAATTTTTCTTTCGAAAAAATAATGAAGGAAGGGAGAGAGCTGTATTTCTTACCAAAGAAACAACTTAATTCCTGAAAATGATTTTATAAAAACGCAGCATGCTCTCAATTTTTTTTCTTTTTTGCCCTTATAGGTATAGTAGTATGGTCAATTTCAGCTAGTGGTTCAAAGAATAGAACAGTTTTTTGTGATGTGGAGTAGCCAAAAATATGCCATATTTTGTTATGAAAAGAAACACTTTCATCTTATTTGAAAGTAATAAATAAATAACAGTTCCAATTCATATCTATTGTATATGAGTGATTCTGTGCAAAGCAAACTCATTGAATCCGAGGCTGAAGTCTAGGTGTTAGTATCTTTCAATAGCTCCAACCAGGACTGAGAGCCACAGGCCTTGCTCAAATCTTACTTGCCTTTTTGGGGGCTTCTGTTTTGCATACTCCATCAACTCCCAAGCTGACATAATTTTAGCTGCTTCTCTCTTATAATAACATTTTGCAGACAACTCTTTTCTGTGTTACTTATCATAATATCTACACTATATTAGAATTGTTTATGCACATGTCATATTTGCCTTACTATACTCTAAGTCTAAGATCAAGTTGGTCCGAAGGTTGTGGGTTATTGTTAAGCTGATTAACTATACTCTAAGATCATTCAGGTCACCAAAAGTCAGTGTTTATATCTTACATAATATGGTGCAAATACAAAAATTTAAGCAGACAAATGAATAATCATACATGTTAAAATTTAAGGAAATATTGGTATGTGCTTTGGACAACTGAGATTATTTTTATAGAGTTCAGGGTCAGCCACCCCATAATATGCCACTTGACATATTGGTTATTTTTAATTAAAACTACTTAAGAAATAGCTGGTACAATGAGGACACTCTGACTTCCCTTGTTTCCCTGAAGGCAGCAAATAAATCTCTCAGGTGAAGGGTACCCTCCCTATATCTAGAGAATAGAAGGCATCCTATGGCCAGAGATATGGAATTGAGAGAAAAAAAGGCTATAGTAGAAACAAACCTTGTTACTTCTTAACTAATTTACTGCTTCAAACCCCATTGTTTCGTCAATTCTTTAGAAATTTATTGTTTCCTTGTCTAAAAGGTATAAAATTTGCCTGCTTTGCTCACTTCTTCAAGTCTCATATTTTTAGGAGCACATGTACACACAAAATTAAATTGGCTTTCACCTGTTAATCTTTCTTATGTCAATTTAATTATCAGGCCAGCCAAAGAACCTAGAAGTGAATAAGAGAGGTTTTCCTTCCTTATAATTTGAATTAATTAAATCCAAATACATATTTGTAGATAATGAAGAAAATAAAGATGGGACTGGAGAACTACATCATGGCAGACTCTGTGTACAGCAATAAGCACTATCCATTGAGGGGTTTCTTGGAGATCATGTGGGTTTCTGATCATGAAAGTCTGGTGCCTGCGAAGAGAATGCCAGCTAGGACTTGGTGGTGCTTAGCTTTGATCCCTCCTGTCAGATTTGTTTCAAAGATTATGGTTCTGAAGGTCATGTGAAACTCCATGTGCATGTATTAATCCTCATCATTCAGTATAAACATGATGACATTTGGATGTTTAGGTGTCCTTTGTAAGACTTTAGGGTAAGTTACTACTGTCTAATTTCTCTTTTACCTTCAAAGAAGTGTGAGGTTGGAATAGAGTGAAGTTAAGGAGGGAAAAGCAATAAATAGGAGCAAAGATTGAGTAACCAAGAAACTTAACGTGTTCACAGGTAAAACTCCCCAAAAGCTGCTGTTACTTATCATCCCATCTTGAAATCTCTGCTCCACACCATAAACCTATACAAAACAACACCAATAGAATCCCAACTTCTATTGCTTGTAGTTCAGATGAAAGGGCTATGTCTCTAACGATGTGAATGTATTTGTGATACCATCATGGTTCTTGGTGAGGGAAGGAAGACACCACACCCTGGGCTCAATTTTCAAGTTGGGCATCCTCTGTGGTCATTTCCACAGTGATTATAATGGCTGCCAGCCACTGAGCCATCAAACACCAGGTTAAGTGTACTGGGCCCAGAGGTTCTTCCCAGTAAGCCACACTGGAAGTGGGACTTGGAGGTGGTGACTTGGGTGGAACTGTCAAGTCTTTCGGAATTGGATCTGGTCAGGAAATTTGTCAAACAGTGTGTTGCTGAGTCACGTCCTACATTATCTCTTTATCTGGCTTTTTAATGAGATGTTCCCTCCAGTTTTCTTCAGGTGCCTCTTTACATCATGCTTGAGTTTCTGGCTTTTTATCCAGGTATGAAATTCTCTGCCTTCAGCAGAGAATAATGCTGATCTTGCTAATATCACACAGACCTCTAAATCATATGTGCTTTGGGAATGAAAGGGCAACATATTGCTCATAAAATTCTCATCTTCATAAGGAAGAACAAAGGCATGTGTTGTAACACATTTTTTCCTTGCCCTGTTTGCAATTGATAATGCTGCTTTAATATGCAGCATTGTAAACATGACGTCCCCCTCCCCTCAGTGCTTGATAGTCATTTACTATTTATGTGGTCTTGAGGATGTAGGGGATAGTCATTCAAATTCAACAAATCCTTCCAAAATGAGTTAAAGAAGCTAATGATTTAACCAAAAATCGAAGAAAGAGATTGACACTGAAGGATCAGAGGATGCTGCCAATGATTTTATAAAGAAATATAGAATAGGAACATTAACAGAAGTGGTTTTATGTTAGGCAAAATTTACTTCAATTTACCATTTAGTCTACAAATGATATATTTTATGAAGGTGAAAATCCTTTAAATGCAATTCTAAGCTTCTTTATTCTCACATTTAGTACAAAAGGAAAAAATCATATGTATTAGGAGCAAAAGTGAGTTTTCATAACGTGAGTGTTTTAAATAATTTATAAGACTAGTACATGGTTAATAGTTTACTGTAATTATATGGCTTTGGTTTCTGAATCCTGCTTCTCTTTCATCATTTCAGTAAAAAGAAGCATTTGTCACAAGGGAAAAACATGGTTTTCTGCATTTTCATAGCCAATCTATTCTATTATCCAAAACCTAGCTTTTATGGCCCAGAGCAATAATTTTTATCTACCAAGGAAGCTTTAACTATGGATTGCTATTGACTTTCTTTTCCCTTAGCTAACTTCTATAGACCCAAAAAATAAAACATCAGGGATCACATTCATCTATTCTACTTTTAGAGTTTATGTATATTATGATTATAATTCAGACAGTTATATTACCAGAAGTCAACTATAAAATCAAATCAATTAAATGTTCTATTTTTTTTCAGATTCAAATTCTATAAATTCTTTTCCACCTTTGTGCCTTACCAATAATTTGGATCTCACTTTTTAAATTATTACATTTCTCTGATTTCTTTTTTTCTTCCTCACTCTCAATTGTCTGAAAGTCCAACTGTGTTCCAAATGTACCAAAGCGAATTATTGAATGAATGCCTGGTCAATCTTTTCCCTTTCCTCTAATTTGATAAAATTGAATGTGCTGGTGCACTCTTGTGGAGTAGCTATGTTCTCCCTGCTAGTTCACCTGCTCTTACTCTAACTTCACACTATCTCTTATTCTCTTCTTCCTCCAGCACAATTAGTAGCCAAGCTTTCAGGCTCTAGACATCCAGTTAGCTTCAGAAAATATTCAAAATGGAGCTTGCTCTCTGTAGTCAGTATATTTCTCTGCATCCTTTCTCAACACATTTAGTTTTTCCTCTGTCACATTTCTTCAGCAGTTAAAGGCTTAATGGTTATAGAATGGTATTGAAGAACTCCAGATAAAGAAACAAAAAATATTTATTTCTTTAAATAGCACGTCCTTGCTACTTATTTATCTTGAATCAGCTCTCTAAGGGTTATGATAAGGGAGCAGACCATAAATCACAAGGTGTATCTTCCTGGAATATTTGAGCTGGCTGAGGAGGATACAATGATCCGTCCTCTGAGGATGAAGGTGACATCTCGGGTTCCCATTATGCACAAGCTCCTCCAGCCAGGCAGCTGGGAAGGGTAAAGAAGTGCCTGCAGTTTTCTCCAGTTGCTGGTCCCCTGCCCGGGGAAAAGAAAGGTAATCTGAAAATAGGAGGATGCTCTACCTGGAAAGAGGCCATCTAAATAGTAAAATAAAGAAGGTCATTACATCCCAAGGCTTTGCATTCAGCTCACCATTCTCCTTGATTGTTCATATTCCTTCCATGTTTATTTTCTCCATCTCTGCCTTAGATCAGTTAATGAGCTACCATCTTTACTGCCCATGCCTTTGGCTCAGCTGTAAAGGTTTTGCTTATTTTCCATTTATATTTTCTGGCCATTTTTACCATTCTTAATGCCTTTGTCATCACTTTACCATGAAAAACACTTGTGTACACAGACACACACACGCATGCATTTGTTTATTACAGTCTATTTCCTTTCTTATTTGTTTATTCACTATGAATATGGTGGTTTGGGGGAAGATAAATTTCACTATTTGTTTTTTTATTTTTTTTATTTTAAAATGCTATTTCAGATATTAGATTAAAAAGTCAAGTTGTTGTTGTTGTTTTGTTTTGATATTCCAGGCATTTTATTTGAAAAGATGGCTTTTAGGGAGAACATGACAATAAGTGGAACTATGAATAAATTCTCATTAAATGTGTTTGAAATTGTTGATCAGTAGATGCTCCAGGAGGAAAAACAAAACAAAAAGACATGTAGCATGAAGACTAAGTTTCCCTCCCAAAAGGGAAAATTACTAGTTACCACTGTGCTGTAGTCTAGCAATTGGACCATTTAAAGGTTCTTCTCCAGAATGAGAATGTAAATTCAGCCTCTCCATTCTGCATGAAAATGCAGTGGGGACACCATCATTGCAGATGTTGACTTCCTTCCAGTATTTGATATGTGCTAGTACAGAGAAAGATATAAATCTGGACTACCAGATAATTGATGTTTTCAAAAACAAATTAAATTGTGCCCAGAGGGCACAAATGTACATCTATACACTGAGCATGGGGCTATGACTAATATTTTTGAGAATTTCTCCTAAATGGCCAGGTCACAAAAATGTTTCTTTGCCCCCTTTTTATGCTCTTCTCCTGCACAATTTTAATTCCAGACTGTTTTATGGACAATGGCTCAGATCCTGGACCTGACCAGATTGTAAATTTTGGCATCTCTTCCTTGTGGTATGAGACCCTGAATGCACCCTGGCTTTGTTCTGACACTATCAACTGGGCACTTGTATCCCAAAAGCATTTTGACCTTTCACAATTTCTTGCATTATAATTTAGATAATTCGTGAAGAGGTTCAACTTCCCAGAGAAATAAGTGAAAATAATAATACAGGTTTTATTTTATGAATGAAGTCTGGAATAGGCAACCCTGGGTTGGCGTGGGAACTTTATGGATTTGTCAGAGACAGGGCTCATTTAGTTTCTGCTCTGCTATCCTCAGCACATCCTAAAGGTTGCTGCATGTTCCAAGATAGCTGCTTGAACACCATTCGTTACATCAACCTTCCAGGGAGCAGGTAAGTAGTACTAGGGGAGACAAAGGGTACTCCTGTCAGCTAAGTCAGGTCTTTCTGAGCAACCTGTCTGAAGTTCTGTCACACATCTATATACAATTTAGGGGTGTCGAACTCAATCAGAGAAGGGGCCAAAATCTAAAATCCAGCCTAAATCGCGGGCCAAATGGTTTACTGAACAGTCATAAACTGTCATTGTGATGGAAACGCAGCGGAGTGCAGTGATGACAGCGCGGTGCGGGCCACATTGCAAGGCCTAGCGGGACGGATTTGGCCCGCGGGCCTTGTGTTTGACACATGTAATATACATCTTGTTGTCTGAAAGGCTGGGCAATGTCTCCTTCTGGATGCAGCGTGTTCATATTTCTTTATTAAGGGGGAAAGGAAGAGCAGGTAATAGATGGCAACAAGAATTCTCTGACATATAAGACATTTTTATTTCAGGGGTGCCCCCAAAAAGTGAATGAATGGGACTAGGTAAGTGAAGAATCAAAAGTTATGATTCTAAATATCCTTACTAACAAAGAAGATGTGACAGGGAGATGGACCTGCTCTAGCTAGCACGATGCAAGCCGTCTTGCACATACTTCTCTACTAATGTGAAAAATAGGCTTCCTCATCTTAATTACTGTTTGTTACCAAAATTAATCCCACAAAGCATATATTCAGAGAGTAAATACTTTTTCAAATACAGCTTAATTTTCTTCAAAAGTCTTTCATTTATAATGTGCTTTTTTATTCTTTATTTTTTTGTTTTCTCCCATTTTCTTTTAAAATGAGAGTCCCTGAATTTTATTTTATTTTTTTTTCTAATGATTTCCAACCTCACTCCTACATCTTCTATTAATGGGGCTGACACAAGTCCAGATCAGTCTGAGGATGTGAATTCTACAGTTTCAAGCCTGGCTTGAGAACGCCCCTACTGAAGGCTTGATGTGATGGAAGCACCTCCAGTAGCTGCCCACCCTCTCTCTCTCGTGTCTAAAATAAGACTTCCTATAAGCCACACAAGAGGAAGGAGAGTTCCCATTCATCTGGAGAAACTCTGCATTCAGGTGACAGGCTTTCCTGGAAGAGTTGCTACATGAACTCTGAGCAGTTCTCAAGGTTCTGAGAGGCACATATCAGATTCTAACCACTTCCTGCTCCCATTGGGACTGCTGCCCTGAAGTTGGCTCTGTTGCTGAAAGTTACTCAGAAAGGTATCTTAGATGTGATGACTACGTATTCTAAGCTTGGTCTTTACCGCTGTCTGACATTTCCCTGCCCTCTTTCTTGGAGAGCTCTCTCTAATGTAGAAGTGAGAAGGGCACCTAGAGTATTTTTCTCTTTAAAACAGGCTCTACTATTCAAGATGGTCTGATGGTGTACTCCCTCTGTATCAGTGGTGCTTCACTCTACCTGAACATCTCACTTGCTCTGGGGAAAGTTCTAGAACTACCATATTTCACATCTGTCTCCAGAGACCACATCCTGTCTGACATCACAGGTATACCAAGAAAATCTTGTGATTGAACTACAAGGTACCCAAATCTTTAGAGGGGGAGGCATGCTGGCAAACACCAATATTTTCAGAAAAAAACTCCCAGAAGCTCCATCTAGGTGATAAGTTATCCATTACAACCTTTTAAGATTCTTAATCCTACAACAAATTCTGGCCTGGTCTTTCAGAATGTTGCTCTCAATCTAAGAGTTCTCTGTCCATATGAATATTTACTTGTGTGAAGATACTTCTCACCTCTTCAAGTGCATTTCCCCCCTCCCAGGAGGATGTATTTAGTTCAACACATGCTTTATTTCCCTTGGTACACAGTGTCCCAATATAATGGTGGGTCACAGTTCATGACAAAGAACATGTTACAAATAGCAGCAAAATACCAAGGCTTATAAATAATTTTCATAAAAAAATTAGTAAGATAAAATCAAATTTAAATGTATGGATCCCAGCGCTTCCAGTTTTAGTCAAGATAGAATAAGAAGAGCTAGATTCATCCAGTACCTGAAACAACTATTAGATAGTACAAAATATATGAATCAGCTCTTGGGGTGCTCCATCTACTGCCTGGGAAGTTTCCATGCTGCAGTATAGGGAGGAACTCCCAGGTAGTGCCTGTTCTCAACAGCCAGACTGAAAAACCTCATCATTCATGGGACATTGGGTAAAACCTCATAATTCATGGGACATTGGGTAAAGAACTAAAGAATTTGCCTCAGCAATGGGTAATTTGACACTAAACCAAATGCTATTTGGATCTCCACTGGCTATATCTTAAAAGCAATACCTGAAAGGATCAAACTGTTTTCAAGTAACGTAGCCATCCTAGAAGAAAGTACAGGAATACTTTAAGCAATATAAAAATATTTAGCCCCCACCCCAACAAGGTAAAATGCACAAAGTCATGCACCCAATTACAAATTATCAGACATAAACTGAGTAATAAATAAGACTATGCATAATGAAGATAAAAAACCCATAAAACATCACCCAGAAATGACCCATGGCAGAGTTATGTAAACAGTAATTATGAATGTATTCTCTATGTTCAAGAAACTAGAAAAAAGATTGAACATGTTAACAAGAGATGTATGCAAATTTTTAGAGGATGCAAGTACAATTTGTAAAGATGAAAATGGTTATGTCAAAGATGAAAAACATAGTGATGGCTACATTGGTGGATATATCAGATTATAAGAAGAAAAAATAAGTAAACGTTGGAGGTAGCAGCCAATATAACCTAAAGTGAAAACACGCAGAAAAAAGACTAAAATACTTAACAGAGCATCACTGAAGTAGAGAGACAACTTAAGAGGTCAAATGTGTGTATAATTGGAGGAAAAGGAAAAACATCAAATAAAGTGTTCAAGTATAATTAAAACTATAAAGTGTTCAAGTATAATTAAAACCCACAGATCAGTGCCCATTATAATCAAATTTCTTAAAACCTGTGAAAAAGAAAAAAAAAAATCTTAAAAGCAGCTGGAGTGCAGGGAGAGCACATTCAACACAAAGGAACAAAAACAAGGATGATAGGAGATTTCTTACTTGAAACAATGCAAGTGGGAAGAGTGCAGCCACACCTTTAACTAAGGAAAGTTAAAGAAAAAAAGAAAAGAAAAAAAAGGCCCTGTTTATCCAGAATCCCCAGTGGGAGGTGTGCAGGAGGCAGCTGATTGATGATTCTCTCTGATTGATGTTTCTAACTCTCTATCCCTCTCTCTTCCTCTCTGTAAAAAATCAATATTATATATATATATATATATATATATATATATATATATATATATATATATAAGTGATACAAGATGGAAACTTGGATGTATAGGAAAGAATGAAGACTAATGGAAACTATAATTACATGGGAAATATTAAAACTTTTTCTTATAACTTTTAAAACTATTTTCATTGAATTTTTATTTTAGCATATGTAAAAAGAAAATGTAAGACCACAATAGCACAAAGGCTAGAAGAGGCAAAATGGAACTTTATTGTTGTTAATTTCATTTCATTATTATAGATGTGCCCATGCTTTCTTAGATCTAGCTTTGTGGATGTCAATCTTGAATTGAGTTCTCCTTGTAAACTTACTGTTGTCAGTTTCTTATACTGTACACAACACTGTGTGATATCACCTGGTGGTAGGTTGTGATAAATTAAAAATGTATACAAACCCTAAATTAACCACTAAAAAAGCACCACAAAGAATTATGCTGATAGGTGAACCAAAAAAGGCAATGGAATGTTTTAAAAGTTTATCATTAAATCAAAGAATCATAGCAGGTCACAGTTGGATCTCAGGGCACAATGGACAAGCCTATGGAGTTTCTGGGACCGCATTCATTACTTATCATAGGATCTACCTGGGCAAGGGGCTCTGCAGGCATGGCTTATGTCATTGACTTCAGGAAAACTCTTACATTTACTATTCATCACATAATCTTTTTGCAAAACTGTGAAAACTGTCACTAATCAGATTATTCTCATTTACTCTAATTTTTATTGAAGTCTTTCTGCCAATTCCCTTTCTAGACAGTTGTTTCACCTGATCTGACTGTGTCTTTTAGTTCTGGAGGCCTACCGTTGGTGCCCACTATTCTATTTTCTCTCCCCTGTCCACCCCTTCATTTATCTGTCCCCTTTTCTGCCTTAAATTTCTTCTTTCCCATGCAATATCATATGTAGTCAGTTATTTATGTTGGCAATATGATATAGCAATCTTTATTGCTATATCCTCCATGAACTTTCCTCAAAAAGTATATTTGATAAAAATCACCCAGTGTATGTTCTTGTCTGTATTTTTTCCACATCAGTGCTTGCTTTTAAATCTGTGCCAATGAATAATCTTTTTTTATTTTATGCTCTGTTGAAAACATTATCACTGTTTAAAATATATATTCTTTCAATCAAGTAAATACTTTATATATATACTAGAGACTCAGTGCACAAAATTGTGCATGTGTGGGGTTTCTCCACGAGGTCTTTGGAGATTGGGCCAAAACTGGCAGTCCAATGCCTGCCTGCTACTCCCACTCATCCCAGCCTCACTGTGCCTGCTGCAGTCTTGTGCCCAGTCAGTCCTGATTGGGAGAGGCTTGCACCATTGTAGTGGTGCTTGCCATCCTTGAGCCTTGCATCTGACACCCATCCTGAGAAAGGGGAGTAGGATCTGATTGGCCCTCCAGCTAGGCAGTGGGACACCCTTGTCAGCCTGAGATTTGGATTCATCCTGCTGATGTTTGCACCTGGAAGCTACCTGGAAGCCACTTTTATATTGTTTCTTCTTTGCAGAGCATCTAGGAAGGGGAAGTGGCCACGGTGCCTGAGGCCAACTTCCAGGATGCAGGTGGTGCTGTTGGGATCATGCTGGAAGCACCAGTCCATTTGGTGCCTGGCCTGTTCTCCAGAGATTGTTAAAGTCTTATAGTTGCCATTAGTTAAAGCTGTGGCTGCAGAAGTCCTGAGGGAGTGAGTGGTCATAGCAACTGGTCACTTAGGCTTTTATATATATATCAATAGATATGCACTTGTAAAATAAAGATAACTAAGCAATAAGTAGGCACCTCTTATTTTGTTAAATGTTCCATATATTTGGAGACATGGTTTATTTATAACCCCTCTGCCACAATCATTTCATATTTAGCATGGTGTATCTTCTTTTTTAAAAAAAATATATTTTATTGATTTTTCATAGAGAGGAAGAGAGAGGGATAGAGAGTTAGAAACATCGATGAGAGAGAATTATTGATTAGCTGCCTCTTGCACACCCCCTACTGGGGATGTGCCCGCAACCAAGGTACATGCCCTCGACCAAAATTGAACCCGGGACCTTTCAGTCCTCAGGCCGACGCTCTATCCACTGAGCCAAACCGGTCCCGGCTGTATCTTCTTTATTGACATAAAATTGCAATGTTATTATCTTAATCTCTAATATATTTTTACTAGGAACAGATTTATGCTTACAACTTAACTCATACTCTATTGGTCAGGATTCTCCAGAAAAACAGAACTAATAGAAAAGAAAGAGAATTATTTTAATACTAGAGGCCTGTGCAAAAGCCTACCTTCCCCTGGCTGCCGGCACCAGTTTTCCTCTGGTACCCTGGACTGGGGTGCAGCAGAGCCTTCAGTTTTCAGTTTCCCATCTTCACTTGGGGGGAGCCTTCAATCTTCACTGAAAGCCTGTGTATGCAGATTAATCCACCATTTTGTTGGATTAATTTGCATACTCACTCCTGATTGGCGTCATGGAAGTATGGTCAATTTGCTTCTTTTCTTTTATTAGTGTAGATATTAGCTCATACTAATATTGAGGTTGAGAAGTTGCACAGTCTGCCATCAGCAAGCTGCAGGCCCAGGCACACTACTATTGTAATTCCTGAGCCAGAGATCTAAGAGTCTAGATTGTAGTCTGAGTCTGGATGTTTGAGGACCAGGAAAGGCAGGGCGGAAGACTGATGTTCCAGATCAGCCAGAAGGCAGGAGAACTCACTTTCCTCTCCCTTTTTGTTCTATTTGGGCTGTTAGTGGAATGGATGAGTCCCATCCATACTGCAGAGGACAATCAGTTTACTTGGTCCACCAATTCTCACCCTAGTTTCTTTTGTAAATACCCTCACACACACACACCTTAAGAAATGCTGTTCTACCAGATACTTGGATAAGCTGTGATCCAGTCAAATATCACATATAAAACTCTCACACATATTGTTTATACTTTACATACAAATCACTGCAAAATATCTCCATAAGTTATTGTCACAAATTGCATCATTACAATTCTCAAAAAAAAAAAAAAAATGTCTAACATGAATATGCTGCCTTAAACCTAAAATTTGACCTTCATGTTACATCAGTTTTGACTGATCTTATGATATGTGTGCTATTTTTCCCCCTCACATATTGATTTGTTCTTCTTAAAAATTACAAAGAATGAATAGGGTCAATTATACAAAACATATACCTTGGATATTTCTGTAAACCAGAAGTCCTTTTTGAATAAGTCTTTTGACAGATCCTCAAATATTTGTTTTTGTTCTTGTTACTAGGGATATTTTCCATTATGTTTAGTAAGGGTAATAGCTGCAGATGTTTTTTGAAATTTAGATGCCTAATGATTTTTTAGAAATTGGGAGATTAATATTTATTTTTATAAAATAACATTTTCAAAAGAAAGAGATTTGCTGTGTAAATCCCAATGGCAACTATAAGATAGGTACACACTATGAAAATGCCTGAAAGAAAAAAAAATATAGAAGAAAAAGTTTCTACCCTATGTATATTAAAAAAAGAGATTTCATATTTGAAAAATTAATGAAAAATTTCAGTGTCCAATATCACTAAAGTTAATGGGATGCTAATTGGGTTGGCTCAGGAAATGATGAATGTGATGATTCATTCTATTTCTGCAGAAAAAGAAGAGCCAAAAAAAAAAAAAAAAAAAAAAAAAAGGAGAAGAGGACACTACAATTATCAATAGCCTCAGGCAGCCATATTTTGTGGTCTTTTATAACTAACAAGCATAGCTTTATTGAAGATTCAGATGGGGCAGAAATACAAATAGGACAACAGAACATTTAATTTGCAATAATATATTCTAATATAGAAATTTCTAAACTGTGGGTGATGTCCACATGTGGTTGAGATAAGTCTCCATTCTGTTTCTTATATGAACTTGGGCAACTTTTATGAAATTTCTCCTATCCACAAATAGCGTGTGTGTGTGTGTGTGTGTGTGTGTGTGTGTGTGTGTGTGTGTCTTTCAATCAGATTAAAGGAAATCTTTATAGATTAAAACTATTTGAAACTTTGGCAGAAATGAGAAGTTTAAAAAATGGTTTTTATCAGTCAAACTTAACCTCTCTGTCCTTTGTAACTTTTTCAGGAAAATCATTCAGTTAATAAAACATTTTTTTTTACAAGCTCCTTCTTTGTTGCCTGTTACTAAATGATACAGACCTACAGATAGATGCTCTTGGAACTGTCCTATTCATAATAGAATCCTGTTTTCTAGCACACAATAGATACTTCCTAACTTACAAAGGCTCCATGAAAATTGTATTGTTTCATTATAAAATAGGCTTTGTGTTAAATAATTTTTCCCAATATTAGGCTTATATTCTAAGCACATTTAAGGTACACTAGGATAAGCTATGATATTTAATAGCATAGTGTATTAAATATATTTTATATGATATTTACTAGTTATGATGGCTGCCCCACTGTGGACACAAGCTGGCTGGCTGCCACAAGATGGCCTGCAGGGAAAAGCAGTTGGGAGAGACCAGGCCTGCAAGGGAGGGTAGTTGTGGGCAATCAGGCCTGTAGGGCAGGGCAGTTAGAGGTACCAGGCCAGCAGGGGAAGGCAGTTGGGGGTGACAAGGCCTCAGTGGAGGACACTGAAGAGCAACCAGGCCAGCAGGGGAGGGCAGTTGGGCTTTGATCAGGCTATAGTCTTTAGTGGGTAATCAGGCTGGCATGCAGAAGCAGTTAGGAGCAATCAGGCAGGCAGGCAGGCAAGTGGTTGGAAGCCAGAAATACTGGATTCTGAGAGGAATCCCAGATTGGAGAGGGTACAGGCTGGGCTGAGGGACACTTTCCCCTTTCAAGCACAAATTTAGTGCACAGGGCCTCTAGTTGATACATAGCACCATTGTAAGTTAAGTAGCAACAGTACATTGAAAATATTCACGAAGGGAGTGAATGAATAAAGGAACAGAAATGCAGACAATAAAGCATTCTCCCTCCCCCCACATCCTGACACTTGAAGTCTTTGAATCAATGTGTGTTTCTCTCTTCCCTTACTACTTCTATTCTTCCATTTTCTATTATGCTCCCTGAGACAGGCATACATATCTATGTTTTAGGAGGATCTGTTGCTTTAAAAAGCAAGAACAAAATTATTTTACCCAAAAGTTGTGTAGTCCCTCCACTCTCAGTGACTCTTATTTCCCTAGCCAGGAATAGTAATTGGTTTTTCCATGATTTTTAATATATTTGTCCAATTCCCTGGAGCACTATGAGTATTACCATCTTTTATGTCAGATTCTGTAAAAGACACCTTCAAGGTCCAAGCAGGAAAGGTGCTGTACATAATACAAGTAATCTCATGACAATGCATCACAGAAATATTGCAATAAGTAATTGAATGCTACCTGTAAAATATGGTGAGTTCATCAGAGGACATATATAACTTCAATTTTCTTCTGTGTAACATAGCTTTTTGGCTTATGAACAAAAAATGTGTATTTCCTTTTATACAGCCATTTTAAAAATTATTTTTTTTATTGATTGCAGAGAGGAAGAAAGAGGGAGGAAAAAAACATCAATAATTAGAAGGAATTATTGATTGGCTGCCTTGTGCATGTCCTCCACTGGGGATTGAGCCCACAACCTGGGCATGTAACTTGACTGGGAATCGAACCACAACCTCCAGGTTCATTGGTCAATGCTCAACCATTGAACCACACTGGGTGATATACAGCCATTTAAAAAATATGCAAATATTATGTCTCTAGGTGTTGAGAGATGTCTGCAGTAAGGATAAAAATAGAAAAACGAATTAAAATGGTAGTTGAGTAAATGAAATTCTTCTTATTATTTTGTCTTTTAATTAAAGCTTGCATTCAATGCTATTTTGTATTGCTTTCAGGTGTCCAGCACAGCAGATAGATATTCATGTAGATTACAAAGTGTTTCCTCTAATAATTCAAGTTTGCACCTGAGACCATAGGTAGTTATTACAACATTGTTGACTATATATCCTATATTGTACTTTGCTTCCCATGCCTATTTTTTGACTACCTATTAATTTCTTAATTCCTTCATTTTTTCCACTCCATCCCTCACACCCTTTTGCATCTATCAGACTGTTCTCTGTATTTATAAGTCTGTTTCTATTTTTTGTTTGTTCATTATATTATTTATATTACACATACAAATATACAAGGCAAATATGATAATAAGACAAATTTGTCTGGCTTATTTCAGTTAGCAAATATCTAACTGTGTTGCAAATACTAATATTTCATTCCTTTTTTATGGCTGAGTAATATTCCATTGTATATATGTACCATGGCTTTCTTATTCATTCATCTATTGATGGGCACTTGGGTTACTTTCGTATATTGGCTATTGTAAATGATGCTGCAATGCACGTGGAGATGAGTAAATTTTGTTGTTGAGCTTTACAACAGAGAGTGCACCAATGTAGAAATTAGTAGGCATGGATTCTAATTTTCTTTTTGTTCCTGGATTACCATATGCCTTTAGAAGAATGTCACAGCTATATGAACTACTTTTTGTGTGAAGCCAAAGATAGAAACAGTGAACTTCCAGGGCCTTTCCCACATGTTCAGATTCTTAGACTCACCAGTCTACAGTTCCTTTGGGGCATAAAACATGCATCTTTTAAAATAAATGTTATTCCTAGTCATAAGCTATGGTCCCAGGCAAATGGTAGAGACTCAGTATTTGTTGAATGAATGTCTTGCAAAATATAATCAAGGATAGATATTTGTGTAGCATTATTCTGATCCAGCAATTTCAGAGCTTGACATTAGAGACATACTTATTTGTTCAAAAGATGACTGAGAAATTGACATCATGAAGACATTCATTTTGGGAAAGCAAAACAAGCTGTCAGACTATGTTATGTGGACCAGATTTGAACAGATGCTGTGCTGAGGGATATGGGAAAGAACCCCATGAATTACATTCTAAAATTAACTGTGTGAAATTTTATGTATTTCTGACTGTCAAGTGGAAATGGGTTTGTATGGTTGGTCCTGCTGATGTGTTTGAGTCAATCCAATTGGAAGAATTCTGAGTCATCACTGTGCATAATGTTAAAGAAAGCTTACTACAACCATGTTCAGCAGTGATTTAGAGTAGTACAATTTTAAAATCTTCTGCAGTAGATTGTTGAAACTAGAGGATGAGAAAAGCATGCACCATTATGTTTAGAGATTCTCAGAGGAGACCAAAAAAGTTCTGCATTCATTATAGCTAACTTTTGGGCCTAGAGTATATAGTCATCTGGGTATGATATATAAAAAAGAAAAAACAATAGCAAGAGCAGGCATATTTCATAGTTGAGAGTCCATATGCCTTTATTTTCCATTTATTTCTTATTTCTAAATTTGCTTTATCTCTAAAGTTCTCTAAGGAAAATCATCACTATTATGATTAGAAGAAATATTTTTCTTGAGAACTTTTTAAAAATATGCTTTTATTTATTTCAGAGAGAGGAAGGGAGAGGGTAAGGGATAGAAACATCAATGATGACAGAGAATCATTGATCAACTGCCTCCTGCATGCCCTCTTCTACTGAGGATTGAGCCCACAACAGAGGCATGTATGTGCACTTACGGGATGTCAAACCCTGATCTCCTGATTCATGGATTGATTCTCAACCACTGAGCCATATTAGCCGGTTTATTTTGAGAATATTTATAGGAAAATCAAAAAGTCTCCGGTATTAGGATATCCAAAATAGACTATTCTAGACATAGAGCAAAGCATTGATAAGAAGAAAGTATCCAGAAAAAAAATAAAGCATTAAAATGTATTTGACAACTTGTTTGTTTTTGTTATTGTTGTTTGTTTTAAGGGAGGGATATGACTTGAAAAGACTAACGGAATCATTTGAGAACATGCTCTGAAGGATATACTTCTGTTCACCATTACAAAGTATTCTGAATTAGAAAACCTGTATTTTGTTTGCCCTTTAAATTGTTTTTCAATATAAATGGCTGCCATGACTATGTCATGTATTCTAATTACTCGGAGGAGCTTCTCAGGTGAAGACAAATCTTACTTGGCTTAAACACTTTAAGCAGCTTGATCCTTCCTCACTCCTGTCTGGAATATTTCCTTGCTTAGAGGTGTGAATAAAGAGAATGGAGGCTGCTCAGAGCTAATTTGTATGCTTCAATGCAACCTATTGTTTCTGGTCTATTTCATAAATCCTGGCCTCTATTATAACGAATTTTTCTGTCTCTAAAACCCTTCAATTGTGAAGGTAGGTCCTTCTGGATATTTCTTTTATTTAAAAGTAACCATACTCATGTAATGATTTCAGAGTAAATCTTATTAGCATCCGAGAGATTGTTTTTTCCTTTGTTAAAGAGAATACCAATACCTTAATTTAAGAATTATATAAAACCTTAAATTTTAAGATGTAGGAAATGCTGTTGTTCTTTTATTGCAGTCACAGAATAAACTTAATTAGAGAAATGATTCTAATGAATAAAGAGAAATAAGTTAAATGTCAGCTATTGATGCCAGGTAAATGAGTGTCCAGTGTAGATGATATTTGATGACTATATTTAGTATTGCAAGAGCATAACATCTGCCCCTGGTTTGTCTTTAAAACACTTCAGAAGAGTCCCTATATATCAATGGAGCCTACAGCATAATATAGCTGCATAAAACCTATATTCACGTCAAGATGCTAAAGAGAATCATTTGTTTTCCTAATAGCTCTATTTCAGCAGACCATGGCCTTCCCAAGAAATGCCCTGTTAGCAAAGCTGTCATTCTAGGATGATCTCGGAAAGAAAAAAAGCTATGATAGAGCACAGACTTCTGAATTTATTGGAGAATAGAATTTTTCCTTTATTTTTTTTTAAAATTCATAATTTGTATTCCATTTTCCTTTGGCTATAATGGACTGAGGTTTGAGTCAAGATAAAAACTCATCCAAGTAGGGAATTATACGCTGGAGAAATATTTACAAGATGCACTGTAATCTTTCTGGCTAGAGTATATTAGATTTTTTTCTCATATCCAGGCACTTGAAATTGATACACTGAATATTTCCTTTTCCCCAGGTCACAGTATAAGAATAATATCAGATAGTTTACAAATTATACCTTAGGAATCAAACTTTATGTGGTATAAAACTAAAGATGGGCTGATGCTGTTGGGCAATTTACAGACCAAACATCTTCAACACCCTTGGGCCTGCAGGAATAATGAGGACGATATGATTAAATGGCAGTCCCCTGATTGAAATTCCTCCACAGCTTCCCATCACCTTGGATGCAATTCAAATCCTCACCTTGGCCTACAAGGCCTTACTGGATTTTGGCCTAAACTTTCTCAGACTTTGTCTCATAGCAGGCTTCCTTCTTATAACTTTGTAGGTATACTTGTCTTCTGTTTTTTAAATATATTGTTATTGATTTTAGAGAAGAAGAGGAAGAGAGAGATAGAAACATCAATGATGAGAGAGAATCATTGATCAGCTGCCTTTTGCATGCCCCCAAACTGGAAATTGAGACTGCAACCTGGGGCATGTGCCCTGACTGGTTCATAGGTTGACTTTCAGCCACTGAGCCATGCCAGCCTGGAAATATTTTCTTTCTTTCTTTCTATTTTTTTAAATTTCTTTATTGATTAAGATATTATATATGTGTCCTTAATGTCCTTCATACATATCAACCTTATTTCTCCCTTGTGGAATTTGCCCTTGCAATTTTATCTCTGAAATGCTCTCTGCATAAACTTGCTTTGATCCTTTTTTTATTAGACAGATACCATTTTAAATGTCTCCTAGGTGAGAGGCTTTTTAAAAAATTAAATACATTTTTATCGATTTCAAAGACGAAGGGAGGGGGAAAGAGAGATAGAAACATCAATGATGAGAGAGAATCATTGATGGGATGTCTTCCACATGCCCCCTTCTAGGGATGAAGCCCACATCAGGCATGTGCCCTTAACTGGAATCGAACTCAGAACCCTTCATTCCATGGAATGATGCACTATCCACTGAGTCAAACCCACTAGGACAAGAGAAGCTTTTTGACTACCCATTTCAAAGTAGTTTTCTAGACACTTTCTTATTTTGTCTTGCTCTTTAAATAATAAAAAAAATAACAGTTATAATTATTTTTACATTGTTTATTATTACTTACCTCCTCACTAGAAGGTAAGCTCCATGAGATCAGGTTCTCTTTCTGTTTCATTGCTATGCCTGAGGCAGTACCTGGTGATGACTGGCACTTACTCTTTGTTGACTGAAGCATTGAATGAATTAATTAAGTGGAGTTTCAATCAAAGGACAAAATGAAGCAAGTGAAAATCAGTTCTATATACTTCTCTTTCTCTTAATGCAGGCATGCTCTAACTTCACATTTATATTCCATGAAAAGCAATAGCACAGAAGAGTTTCAATTTGCTTCAAACAAAATTTAAAGATAGAAAAGGTAGAATGTGAGGGTTGTTTTTCTACAACCCTGGAGCCAACACTTGGGGACTTGGCCTTGTTTGAAGCAAGGATTGATTATGTTTCCAGTCTGGCATTTAACATGAGCTTCCATATTGGTTCTACAAATCTCTTGACCTAGAGAGGTCTTTTAAATTCCTCACGGGCACTTCTGGAATATTGTGATGTCAAATAGAAGAAGTGAATATAAGTGACCCAAGGAGAGTGATGCAGTAAGATGGCAAAGGGATTCTCTGCCACTGCATGTTTTGTTCTTAATTTTTCTTTTTCCTAAACTGTTTTTTTTTTAGACCCGAAGTTTTTCAAATTCTTCCATTTAGTATATGTGTCCTAACTTGTAACCAATGAAACCTTGACCCCAGCATAATATAATTCAAGAAGTGAGATGAAAATAAAACAGTAAAAATAAGAAAAGATGCTGATGGAAAAAAATCTTTCGATGTTGGCAAATATGTTGAGATATGCTATTTCCTTCTATACAATTTTACCTCTAGCCATGAGTACTTGTTATTTCAACATTATATTTAATTTAAGGCTAGGGGATTTTACTCTATTTTTTTATTAAAACACAGCTGGGACATTTGTGATAATTAAAAACTAAGAAAAACAAAAATTCAGCACTTCTGTCTAACCTGGTAATTTTCCTATATCTGTAACAGTCACTTGTAGCTAACCCTTATCAACATTCTCAAACCTCTATCCTACAATAGTTCTTTACAAGTATATCTGATTCTGGCTCATATAAAAATACTGAAAAATTAAAATAGGGAAACTGCCAACATCATAGAGCTTAAGAAAATACTAAAAATATAATTAAATACTTATGACAATAAGTTTGAAAATTTAGGCAACACATAGAACTCAAATTTTAAAAAAAAATGCTTTACTATGTTTTACTGAAAATGCTTCTGAAATCTTTCACAATAATGAAGTGTTTTATTTAATTAAGTAGGACCACTCCATTTAAAATTCATACTTCTGAAAAATTTAAGTCTATTAATATCCTCTGGCTCACCTTCAAGAAGGGATGCAGGAGCATTATGCTACATCATTTGTTTCAGGTGACTGAATGACCCTTTTGTCAAAGACATCTATGTTATTTTGCCTGTCATGGAGAATTAATTGTTATATCAAAAGCCACTTTATTGGGATTAGTAAACTGGTTAAAATGCAGACAGTCAGTGAAAATTTTTTCAGCCTGCAGATTTTATGTTAGTAATGCCTTGTAAATTAGTTAACTGGAAAGGAATTTGAAGGTAGCCAAAGAAAATGGTAAGGGGTGAGAACACCCACCGTGTCCTACAAAGGGAGACTTGGACATGAGAAGAACTGAGGTGAAAGACAAAATGAACAAAAAAAGCATTTGAGCACATTTGGTGCCTGAAAGTTTTGGGGGAGTGGAATAAGAAAATGGGAAAGAGATATAAAGATATTGAAAGAAGAGCAAAGAAAAACACATCACCTCTAAATCTTGTCTAGGAGCAGATATGATACAGCACGCTTTCCTGGAAGACCTGGACTAGAAATTTAAAACCTGGTTGGTTCTTATTGCCTGTAGGATCTGCATAAGACATTTGGTCTCTCCATAAAAATAAAGATGTTTATATGGGAAGCCCCAGGATGCCTTTTTGTTCTGACATTCTGTTTCTATACCTTGTTAAATCATTCACCTCGCTATACATAAATCTTCTGATTTCCAGTTACCTGTCTTTCTAATACAAAGACTTCAAACTTCCAGGCGCCTATGTCTATTACTTCATTGTTTTTGAAGTTACACAATCTTCTGCCCTTAAATGATAGAGCTAAAGAACGTTATCTCATCATTATTTCTATCCTTGTGCTGCCTTTCTGAATTATTAGTTAGCATTTCTGTGTTATCACAAACACTTTAAAGTCAACAATTAATCCTCATAACAGCTCTTCTAGGGATGCTCTCAAAAGATTTTATAAATACTAATGAAATTCATCACACACCTCCTTGGGAAGGTATGCAAATGATTTCCCTACTGTATGACTAGGATTCTATATCATGTCTCAACTTCATAAACAGAGAACAGTAGATAGCTCATGTACTAATTAAGCTTCTGTTCCTTAGTTTCATTATGATGTGTAATTGTTTATTAGCCTCTATAAGATGCTTTGCCTGGATGAGAATTGTCAATTTTACAAAATTTATTAACCGGGACTTAGACCTGGATGAAGAAAATACGAGTGAAAGAGAATTGACAGATATTTGTGAAATGCAAGTACATTATCTCTTACTTTCAGGCATTCATGGAGGTAATAAATTAAGTTAAATTCAGTGCAACAAAAGGAGCTCTCACCTGATGATAACAGGAACACATAACCCAAATGGATAAATAGGTGAATTCTTAGCTAAAATTCCACCTTTGATGAATGCTACTTGAATTTAGATCCTAGAAAAATGTTTGCAAGCTGACTCATTTTCTATAGAGAATTGTAAATGCAACAACACCAGGCAGTTTTTAAAGGCTTCCCACAAAGATATTGTGAAATTGCAAAATATTTCTTATTAAATTTTTGTGAATTGATTTTAAAAATATCATTCTACTGTGTCCCTCACACATACGTTTTTCTCTGGCAGGACACTGTAGGGCAGTAGAAACTATGAAGGGGTACACTGTGAAGAAATCATGGGGCCCAAAATTAAAAAGGAAACAGACAACTGCATCCACTTCCCAGTTCTATGCACCTTTGCCTGCTCTGCGAATGGTACTGTGGTCTTGGACTAGGCTGCTTAGCCATGCATGGCCTTCACCTTGAACCTTCTTCTTAGCTTGGGATATTGTAATAAAGGAAGAGCAGCCCTATCACTGAATATCTTAGTTTATTCAGGTTTCTCTAACAGAATACCATAGACTGAGTGACTGATAAATAACAGAAATTTATTTCTTACAGTTTAGAAGCTGGCAGTGTAAGATCCAGGAGCCCACAGTTTTGGTGAGAGCCACTTCTTCAAAGATAGCTATATTTTTCTTTATTGATTCCAGAGAAAAGAAGAAGAAAGAGGGAGAGAGAGATAGAAACATTAATGATGAGAGAGTATCGTTGATTGGCTGGCTGTCTTCTGCACACCCCTTACTTGGGATTGAGCCTGCAACCCATGAATGTGCCCTTCACCGGAATTGAACCCTGGACCCCTCAGTCTGCTGGCTATACTCTGTCCACTGAGCCAAACCATCTAGAGCAGATAGCTACATTCTCACAGAGAAGAAGTGGGGGAAGTTCTGTGAGGTCCCTAATATGATGACACAAATCCCATTCAAGAGGGCTCCAGCCTCATGATGTAATAACCTTCCAACTGCCCCACTTCCTGACACCATCACATTGGGGCCTAGGTTTCAACATATGCATTTTAGTGGAAATAATAACATTTTGTCTGTAGCAATGGATTAGTGTGGTAATCCCAGGCAGTGCATCGAAGGTTCATTATCAAGTTGTAAGGAGCTACATATGAAATGTTTATTATACCTGTTGAAATGGCTAAAGCTCAAGACTGGTATTAGCATTTCTTAAAACTTCAGATACTGCCAAATTTGAAAGGTAATAATCAAACTGCTAAGGAAATTTCTGAGTGATTGAGTGATTTTAACATTTGGTACACATGGATGGCTATATCTACACACACACACACACACACACACACACACACACACACCTGCACCCTGACTCTTAGTCATATACTACAGTAGATTTTATAACTTACTAAAAATGCAGTGTCTTATTATTTATAGATGGCAGGTGTCATGGAGGTGAGATGGAAAAGAAGAAAGGTTTCTGATGGGCCAGCTGACACTGGGGTTGTACATGGGCAACTGACTCAGAGTGATGTGAATCAACATGTTCTGTCTGCAGAATCATGTTCGGTCTCAGCCAGTATTGTGTCCCTAAACCCAATGTACACTGTAAAGTCTGCATTGTGCTTTCTGTCCTGAGAGCAGGACATGCAATATATCAGTACAGGCAAAGGAAAACAGTCTGATTTAATGCTAAATTCATTTTTTCTATAGTCCCATAATTATGTACCAAATAAATATTTACTTTCTTTCACCCCACATAAGGCTAACTTGCTAACACTGAGAAAATAGAATGAAATTATTATAAAAATAAATTATTTGAAAGAATGAATCTTGCTTCTTATCTTGGGCCTTCAGATAAACAAATCTCTCTTTTATCTATTTAATTCACCTCCTTGAGCTGAAAACTTTTCCCCCCAAATGAGCTCACATAGAAATATGGCATAAAATTAGGATTTAATGCAAGTCCAGAGATGATAGAAAGCAAAACATAATTTTTCAAAAGTCTGCAAGCATATACAGAATTCTATCCAAGTGAGGTGCAAAATATCCAAATACTGGAGAAACCCACAATGGACTGTGGAGATAAGTTTAGATAGAACAAGTCTAACTTTTCAGAGAGATGTAATATAAGTCATATATTTCTATTGCTGTCTGGAGGATTGTGTAACTATGTCCATAGAACTGTCTGCGACTCAGATTTAAGGAAAATAGCCAATGTTCATATGAATGTGTAGGTGTTACGATTTCATTCTGGGTAGTGAAAGTTCCTTTATGTCTTTTATTGTCAACAGAAGTTCCTGTGTTTTATTATATATTATAGCAGAAAGGCATCTTATTCCAGATTGTTTTGTGTTCAAATAGCAATATTTCTGGCCCTCTAGGAATGACATGCTATTTGGATTACTGAGCTCCAGAGAAGTCTCTCAACTTGGGTAGAGGATTGAGTTTTAATAGGCAATATATATGCCAAGCTTCTTGAAAATTGAAATGTCATTTTTGAACTTTATCAAAGTGAATGTTAGATCCTTGAGATAAATATCATAAAATTAATGAACATGTGGTTATACCTCATTTGTCTGTCTTCTACTAAATTAGTAGTAAGCTAGTAATCCAGTTTTAAGAAAACACTATTGATCTCAGATGACCTTTTTTGGCTTAATAGTATCATTTACATAGGTAATAATAAATATTTAACCAACTGAATGTTCACATTCAATTAGACACACACACATTAGTTACCATAGTAATGCTTATTTGTGTTAATTAAGCTACCTTACATTGATTAAAGTTGTTAGTGGCTTTCAAGAATGAAAAGTGGACTGGATTTGTTTTGTATGTCATAGTCTATCTTAGTGTGCAGACAGAATTTTAACCTGCTGTACACAGACATTTACTTAGAGTGCTGTGTTAACAAGATTATTGATCTATTTTCATGCAGGGCAATTAGCTTCATTCTGCTCAAAGGCCACAGACTGCACCCATGATTATGATCACTTACCTTGTAAATGTTTGTCATGCGTCATGGGAAGGGTCTGGAGACAGAAGGAGGCTGGGCCAGCACTATTTGCTGATAGGAAAAATAACTCAAGGATACTCTTATTCATGGTATGTGGGAATACTCAGAGTGTGAGAACCAGAAGGGATATAAGAGATCATCTTCTCCAGCCTCTCAAATATGTTTTCATATTAAGAACAGTCTATATTGCATAGCACAGAATATGCAGAAGTAATCCTATGATAACTACATAATAGAGATGATGTCTTGAAGTCTAATGCACTACAGACACTGACATTTATTGGAGGATGACAACCTCAACTTAGCTTAAATGTAGGAAAATTGGGGATGAACTCCAGTGTACCATTTCCAAGGAAGCATTATAATTTAAATATATTACTCAGTCTATTCATGATTTGATAGGTCTAACATTGACCTATTCCTTGTAAAACAATAATAAACTCATATATGTGTGATTATTATGGATGATGATATTAATATAAATCTTTTGCCATGTCAATGTTGAAATATAGATTCATAAAGCATTTGCAGTTTCATATTTTCAGTGAAGCTATTATTAGCACCAAGTCAAGTAAATAAAATATCTTTTAGAAAATATGTACATTTAAATACTGTTAAATCTTATGATTTTATTTTTTAAGATAGGCATCTCTGTATTGTGACAAATTTGATATCATTTCTCTCATTTTCCCCAAAAGCTGTGTTAGTGTCCAAAGTAGAATTACATCAATTCAAAAGACTGAATTATTCTGAGGAGATGTACTCTAGACAAAATAGAACCATAGATCACTTACTTCAAATGCTTATTTAACAGCTTTGCTGTCTAACTAATAGGTTTAATATTGTGTAAGATACTGAGAATCAGAGGTAGATTTTGTTAATTCATGAAGTTTAGAAAGAAGCAAAATTTGTACACCTCACACAATCTGGTTATAAGAAGTTGAAAAAGATTTAAGATATATCCTCTGTAGTATACTGAATGATGGCCCCTCGAAGGATATGTCCACATCCCTGGAACAAGTGCACATGAAAATAAATTGTAAAAAGAACTTTGCAGATGTAATTAAGGTGATGATCTTGAGATGAGATCATCCTAAATCACCTGGGTGGGCTCCAAATCCAATGACAACTGTCCTCATAAGAGGTAGGAAAGGAGACATAGACAGAGGAGAATGCCATGTGACCGCAGAGATTAGAGCTAGCTACAAACCATGGAGCATGTGGAGCCACCAGAGACTGAAGAACCAAAATGATTTCTCTTCCTTGATTTCTTTGGTAACCCAGTCCTTGTTTAATAAGCATGCTGTTTAGTCTCCATGTGTTTGATTTCTTTGGATTTTTTTTCATTGTAGTTAATTTCCAGTTTTATGCCACTATGATCTGAGAAGATGCTTGATATGATTTCTATCTTCTTGAATTTGAAGAGACTTTGCCTATGTCCCAAAATGTGGTCTATCTTTGAGAATGTCCCATGTGCACTTGAGAAGAATGTATATTCTGTGGCTTTGGGGTGGAATGTTCTGAAGATGTCGATTAATTCCATCTGGTCTAGCGAGTCATTTAGGATTGATATTTCTTTGCTGATTTTTTGTTTAGATGATTTGTCAAAGGGTGATAGTGGGGTATTAAAATCTCCTACTATAATTGTATTGCTATTAACCTCTCCCTTAATGTCCTCCAGCAGTTTTTTTATATATTGGGGTGCTCCCGTGTTGGGTGCATATATATTTACCAGGGTTATTTCTTCTTGTTGGATTGCTCCCTTTAGTATTATGAAGTGGCTTTCATTATCTCTTGTTATGTCCTTCACTCTGAGATCTAATTTGTCAGATATAAGTATTGCTACCCCAGCTTTTTTTTCATTTCCATTCGCCTGGAAAACCTTTTTCCATCCCTTCACCCTCAGTCTGTGTGCATCTTTTTCTCTGAGGTGGGTTTCTTGTAGATAACAGATATATGGGTCTTGTTTTCTTATCCAATTCGACACCCTATGTCTTTTGATTGGAGCATTTAGTCCATTTACATTTAAAGTTATTATTGATGGATACTTATTTGATGCCATTTTTATTCTATACCCCTGTGTTCCTTCTTTGCTTTCTATTTCTTTAATTTTACAGTAGACCCTTTAGCATTTCTTGCATTGCTGGTTTGGTGGAGATAAATTCCCTTAGTCTGTTTTTGTCTGTGAAGCTCCTGATTTCACCTTCACCTTTGATTGATAGCCTTGCTGGGTATAGTATTCTTGGATTCAGACCCTTCCTTTGCATGACTTTGTATATTTCATCCCATTCCCTTCTGGCCTGATAAGTTTCTGTGGAGAAATCAGTTGCTAGTCTGATGGGGGTTCCTTTATATGTAACTTTCTGTCTCTCTCTGGCTGCTTTTAAAATTCTTTTTTTTGTCGTTGGTGTTTACCAGCTTAATTATAATGTGCCTAGGGGTTGGTTTTCTGGGGTTCATTTTGCTTGGGACTCTGCGAGCATCTTGTATTTGTGTGGGTTTTTTCTTCTCTTTCTCAGGAAAGTTTTCTGTCATTATTTCTTGAAATACGTTTTCCATGTCTTCCTCAATTCCCTTTACTTCTGGAACCCCTATTATTCTAATATTGTTTTGTTTTGTATTGTCCCAAAGTTCCCTTAGACTTTCCTCCTGTTTTTTAATTTTTTTTTCCCAGAAGTTGTTCAAATTGGGTATTTTTTTCCATCTTGTCTTCTAGCTCGCTGGTGCGGTCCTCTGCTTCTTCTAATCTACTCTTGATGCTTTCTATTGAGTTCTTTACAGTAGCAATGTCATTTTTCATTTCTTCTTGGTTTTTCTTCATTTCCTCTTGGTTCTTACTCATATTGTCAAATTTGTCTTCCATTCTTTTTAGCCATCTTATGATCATTACTCTGAATTCTTGCTCAGGTAGGTTGCTTGCCTCTACTCATTTACTTTCTTTTCTGGTGAAGCCTGCTTTTCTTTCATATGCGGGGTGTTTTTTGGTCTCCCCATGATCTAGGATGTCTGGTTGTGTAGTTCTCTCTCTCCTGCTTTGATTTAAAGGCACAAAATACAACACAACCAGGTACAACACACAAGGCACTGAATAGAAATGTGTTTGCGATATTAATAACCACCAATAAGGGTGGTTGTGTTGACTAGAACCCAGAATAACAAAGACATACAATCAAACAAAAAGCATAGGCAAATCAATCTTATAACAAAAAGCATACAACTTCAGTATAGTTAACATTCAACATACAACTTCAAAGAGTTAGAGAGAAAGACTGTTTTTGTTTGTTTGTTTGTTTTGTTTTGTTTTTAGGACAACTGTGAGGGAGGTGTGAATGGGTTTGGAGCAGGTAGTTGGAAATTAGATATATACAAGTAGGGTGAAATTTTAGGAGGGGATAGACAGAAGGAATGGGGAAAATCTAGAGCAGGAAAGGGTTAAGATAAACGGGGTACCAAAGGAAAAGATTGGAAAGAGGGTGAAGGCATAAAGGTAAGATTTAGATAGAATAAAGCGTTGGAGAAGGAAGGATAGATAAAGACTGTAGAACAGTAATCCTGAAATTAAAATATATATATATATATATATATATATATATATATATATATATATATATAATCAAATGAAATAAAAATAATAAAAATAAACAAAAGAAAATAAGATGAAAAAGGTAAATTAGTAGTAGTAATAATGTTGATTACATATACAATGTAGTAATTATAAAGATGAAATCAAGTGAGGAAAAAGAAAAAAAATAGTTTCTTAGTAAACGTTGCAAATAATGAAAACAAAAATAAAAAACAAAAATTTAAAAATTAAAAAAAAATTTTTCAAAAATTTAAATAAAATTTGCAGTAATGAAGGTCATTTGCTTCCTCTATTGTTATGATCCAGTCCTGATTTTTAGGCAGGTTTTGCTTTGTTTTTATTACACTAGAGTCAATTTGTGGATTAGCCTTTGGGGGAGGTTGTTTCTAGGTTGACTCCCAGACTCGAGCCTCTCCAGCTTTTTTTTTTTTTTTTTTTTTTGTCCTCTCTGAAGCAGGAACTATGGAGGGGGGGGGAGGGGGCAGGTCTGAGCAACTGCAATCTCCCGCAACTCTCCGATATCCCTCCGAGGCAGATCCAAATGTGTTGCTCTTTAGATATCTCCCCTGTTAGGAGCCCCATCCACTTTCAGGAGTGACAACCGCCCAATAGCTGGGGCTTCTACTTGTAATTACCGCCCTGTCCTCCAGCTAGCCCGCGCAGGCTTTTGTCTTCGCAGCAAGCACTCTCCACCCTCTCCCTGCGAAATCTGACCTTTTTGCCAAGCAGTGGGGCACTCCAGTGCAGCCAGGTGTTCGCGCCGCCTGAGATCTGCGTTCTGGGGGTCACAGATGCTTGGTGGTCGTTGCGGCTGTGGATATTCAGGCCTCTGACACGATCCTATCTTCCTATCAAGATGGCGAGGTTTCCAGTCCAATCCGGTAGGTAGCTCAGGGCAGGGCCAAAATGATTTCTCTCTACAGCCTGAGGAGGAGGTGCAACCCTACCCAAACCTTGACTTAGAGCTTCTGACTTCCATAGGTATGAGAAAATAAACTTGTTCAAGCCATCAAGTGGTATTTGTTATGGAGGCCATAAGAAAATAATAAACCCCTTCTCTTATTTTCATTCTAATTAACCTCTTTTGACATTCTGAAAGTCATTGCAATTCAAAGGTAAAGGACCTTTAAGTAGTTGAATTTCAGAGTTTGCAATGTAGTTCTATTTATGTTCCTCAGGCATATAAGTACTAATGTTTTTAGAAATTACGATAAAGTAAAAGGCCAGAAATGAAGACATTGAGTACTATAGCTAAACCTCAGGGATAACATTTTCATAAGTAATGCCATCAGAAAATGGGAATTTTTTTTTGTAATATAGTGGGCAGACTATAGCTAGAAGGGTTCCAATAAGGACTGTATCATGTTTTTGTAAAGAAAATTCTTCTGTTTAGGTGGAAAATTAGCAAGACAACCTTTGAGGTCCTTTTCATGTCTAATATTATTTGATTGTAAAATGGAGATTTTCACTAACTGGGGTTGTGTTTTGCATCTATCAGTCACTGATATCACTGTGAGATTGAACTTAACAGATTCTTAGCATCATCAAAAGAACCAGCTTGCTAAGGAGTTGGTAGAGGGTTCAGTGGAGCTGGGAGAATTAGCTGGGAGAGTCACCAGAATGAAGGGCATAGACCAGAAGCAGGCTCTTTCCTCCTTGGAGAGGTGGTGGTTAAAGCTGCTGAATAGTGACTTTGCCTATTTTCATTTGCTTGACTGAGCCTTTGCTTTGTCCTGTTCATTTGCGTATCTAATTAGCAGTGGTCCTTGAAACTGACAGGCAAACATTGTCTATATAGATATAATTTTCTCCTTTGTTGAAAGAGAATTTGCTGCTTTAGCAGTTTGGTGATATCATAAAATTTGAAAATGTCCTGGAACCTTTGGAATCTGTCATCTAGATTTAGAAGGTGTGAGAGGAATAGGAGGTTCAGTTCTAGGGTCAGTACCCTTTATGGTGATTCTAAAATGACTTGTTTTGAAACAGCCATGAGGGCTTTCTATGGAGCCTTGATGAGACCTGGGTCAATGAAAGCCACCTAAGTCCATCAGAACTCCTAGGAAGTCTACTACGTAAAACTCTGTGAAACTAGGATTCATCCAGAATATTCCTCATCTTGTTAGAAGCAGACTGTGGTACAGGTAACATAATTTGTGGTACCCTCTGGTCACTCTAAAACATACATACATTTACTCTGCATCATTGTCACAGTGTCTTCAATCCTATACATTGGAAAATTTGCTCTGTGTGTGTAATTTTAAAATGTTGATAAAAACCCTACGAGAGAGTGTGTGACATTCACACATAAAATGCAAATTTACTAAATCAAATTAGTTTGTCAGCTAGCTTGATCCATGGACATAAAGGACAAGTTCTTTGACTGGTTATAGTTAGAAGACACGGGAGAAGGAATATTTGTGTGATAGCAGGAAAACATTGGTTAATTACATATTAGGGAAGAAAGGAACAGAAAAGGCAGGTGTTGGGAGATACAACCATTTCCATATGCCATGATTTTTCATGTAATGACATGTGGCTGGGCTAATAACAGTCATCTTTATCTTTTTACTTTCCCCAGCAGCTGCCAAACTGTCCTGATATGAGAGTATTTGCTGGCAAATACCAATTTGCTGGCAACAAAAATCCATGGTCAGTTATTGGTGGGCACACTTCAAATATCTAAAGCCTGAAAGTGAGTACTGGACCTATTTATTGAGCACCTATTATAATTTTACTAAATGCCTGGTGCATGAGATTTGTGCACTGAAAAGAGGGGGGCATCCATCAGCCCAGCCTGCACCCTCTCACAGTTTGGGAACCCTCAGGGGATGTCTGACTGATGGCTTAGGCCCACTAACTGCAGGGAACAGGCCTAAGGCGTCAGTCAGACATCCTTAGTGCTGCAGCGGAGGCAGGAGAGGCTCTGGCCACCACCGCTGCACTCATCAACTATGAGCCCAGCTTCTGGCTGAGTAGTGTTCCCCCTGTGGGAGCACACTGACCACCAGGAGTCAGCTCCTGCATTGAGCATCTGCCCGCTGATGGTCAGTGTACCTCACAGTGATGGTCATTTCACTGTTCAGTCAATTTGCATATTAGCCTTTTATTATATAGAATGTGTTAGTAAAAAAGGATGCTTTGTTGTGATAACTTCAATTTATTTTATTTATAATTGTAGTAAATGTATATGATATAAAACCATCTTAGCCATATTTAAGTGTAGAATTAATCAGTGTTAATTCACATTATTTTCAACTAATCACAATAACTCTTTCATCCTCAAAAATGAATATTCTATACCCATTAAATATAACATCCCATTCTCTGCTCTCCCTTCCAGCCCCTGGCCACATCCACTTCATGCTCAGTCTCTATGAACTTGACTATTCTACATACCTCATATAAATCGGATCATACAATATATAACTTTTGTGTCTGGTTTAATTCACGTAGCATAATGTCTTCAAGGTTCATCTATGTTGTAACATGTGTCAGAATATCTTTAGTTTTTAAAGCTGAATAATAATCCACTGTATGTATAAATCACATTTTGTTTATCCTTTTATTTGTCCATGGACACTTTTTAAAATCCTCACCTGAAGGTATGTTAATTGATTTTAGAGAGAGAGGAAGGGGGAGAGAGAGAAACATTGATCAGTTGAATCCCAATAGGGGATCAAACCCATAAGCTATAGTATGTGCCTTGATGGGGCACTGAACACACAACCTTTTTTTGGTGTATCGGATGAAGCTCCAATCAACCAAGCCACACAGCCAGGGTTGTCTATAGACATTCTTATTTCCACCTTTGTTTGTTGTGAATAATGCTGCTATGAACATGGGTATGCAAATATCTCTTTGAGACTCCACTTTCAATTTTTTGGATGGATAGATGCCCAGAAATGGAATTGCTGGAGATAGTTCAGTTTTGTAACAAGATCTAATATGAGGATGGAGACATGCTGAAGTGGATAAGGAAGTAAAGTTGAGGGAGGAATGAGATAGGACTCAGGGGCAGGCTCCAGAAAATGCTTGCTGTATACTTTCACCAAAATGCCTACTAAAAACACCACAGACAGGCAATTTGCCTGTTTCTCATTTAATCCAACTCCCTCCACAGCCTTAAAAGGTAGTATATTATAGTCATATGAGAGGGAGCACCTGTGTATGTGTTTGGGAGGAGTGATTAACAGTATCCTGAGCAACATTGCCTGAATTTCTAGTCCACTTCTGCTACTTACCATCTGTGTGACCACAGGAAAATGACTAACTCTGCATCTCAGCTTTCTCATGGGAATGATCATTGTTTGAGTTGTAATCAGCTAATGCATGAGAAGATTTTAGAATAGTGCCTGTAGGAAGCACAATCAATATTCATAGCTATAAACTTCCTTCCTTCCTTCCTTCCTTCCTTCCTTCCTTCCTTCCTTCCTTCCTTCCTTCCTTCCTTCCTTCCTTCCTTCCTTCCTTCTTTCCTGCCTTCCTGCCTTCCTGCCTTCCTGCCTTCCTTCCTTCCTTCCTTCCTTTTTCTTTCTTTTCTAATCACTTAACTTGACAGAACCAACATTTATAATTCTAATGAAAAAAAATTATTGCTTCTTCTCTATGTTAATAAGTAATAAATCTTACTTTAAATCAAAATTACATTTGTGCAGACTTAATTAATTGACATTTTATTTAGTAAATGTTTATTGAGATCTACTATGTGTCAAACAGTAAGCTAGAAATAGGAAATAAAGATTGTTGTAGCCTAAGGAAGACAAGGCAATGTACTAAATAATGGGATGTAGTAAAGAAAAGTTTGTCCAATAAGAATCAGTTTCAGAAGAGATTTAAAAGAGTGAAAAGCATCTTATTTGGGGGGGAAGCCTGACTTGGACTTTTAGATAGTTATTAGAATTGTTTTATCTCACATCACACAAACACATCTGTGTATTTTGATCTTGTTTCTATTTCTACCACCTCTGCCCTTGAACTCAACACCACTTCAATGTTTGAAAGAAAATAATTTGCACAATCATTGCCTCTGGTTGCTCAGAGTATTGCCTCATGGCAGGAGGCATTAAGTGGAGAAAAAAGAGAAAAACAGCTCTTTACTAAATAATCTCTGCCCCTTCCTTAACCCTTCTAAGGCATGACACTGCTTAATTAACCAATTAGCCCTTACCATGCCAGTAGAAGTATCGTGGGGCTGATCACCTAAGCCGGTTTTATTTGTATTTTCTTTGCTAAGCAATAAGCTTGCCTGCTGGAGGTGTCTGTGTGATATGTAAATGATGCCCTGAATCCATTTTACATTTAAATTGGTTTCAGTGCTCTTGTCTCTGCTGAAAGATATCAAATCTTGTATGTCAAGGAAGATTCTGAGTTCCATTCAGAAAAGCTGGGTACTTGCTTTCTGGCTCTGCCAATTCCCATCAGTTTGCTTGATGTATCGTGATGATGTAAAGGCTGTTCTGGTGAGGTTGCTTAGCTCCAGAGGATGAAAGTATTTGAAGATTTTGTTCAGGGTGCGGTTGGAGCAGTAGCATCTCAGGTACTCAGAACATGAATGTAGCAAAGGTGTGTACTGGGGACTTGGGGTTGAGGGGAGGGCATGCCTGAGAAGAGAAGGAGCAAGATACATTCCATCTTTCATTTGATGAAGTCTAGAAGGAGTCTATAAAGAATAATAAGTTAAAAGAGGTCTCCTTTGTAAAGAAGCATATCCCAAACTGCAGGTGGCCTCTAGAATCGCCCTGTCCATATGAGTCTTGAGCATGTGAGTCCTTAGGCTGGTTCCCATGCCCAGGACCCATGCATGTCTGTCTGCCCTTTTTGACTATGGAGTCCCATACTTTTTAAGAAGCTGGGCTTGGGGGAGGTGGGCTCCCTAATCTTCCTGTTGCAGGAAGGCTGTAACAACTCTCTGTTCTCTCTTGAAACTCCCTCCGTGTTAGAGATGGCTTCATGAAATACAAGAACTAATTTAGTTACTTAATCTTTTATCATAATTTCTATATATGTAGGCTAGTATTCCCAACCAGATACAAATATTCATGAGGAGAAGAAGTGTTCTTTAGACTTCCTTTTCCAAAGTATGAACACAGAGTACATACCCAGTGGACTCTCAATTCTTGATAAACTGGGCTTAGACTATTGTGACTTCTACTAGGTCCATGTCCCCCACCTCCTCTGCACACAACGCTGGCCTCTGCATTTGCACTAATCATAAGGACTTGTGTTACTTTAACTCTGAGGTGACCAGAATAATCACTGTTCTCTTCAGAGGCAGGCATGATAGTTTCTTCTAATAAAGCATCCTGACCTGTCTTCACCTGGTGCAAACATTGTACTTATGGGGAATGTAGGCATTCCTCAGCAGTCATCTTGCGGAGGAAGGGCCTAACTGTGAAGAGAGTCTAAATCTACTGGAATTATTGGGGTGACATTAGTTAATAAAATTATATGAGTTTAAGGTGTATAATTCTATCATACATCATCTGTATATTGTATTGTGTGTTTACCACCACAAGTCAAGTCTCCTTCCATCATCATTTATCCCTCTTTTAACCTCTCCTATTCCCCCCTCCCCTTTCCCTCTGGTAATCACCATGCTGTTGTCTATATCTATGAGGGTTTTTGTTTATTTTTGTTTAATGCCTTCACTTTTTTACCAAGCCCCCTCCCCCCTACCCATTGCCCTCTGATAGTTGTCAGTCTGTTCTCCATGTCTTTGAGTTTGTTTGTTTGTTTCTTTTCTTTCTTTCTTTTTTTTTTCTTTCTTTTTTTTTTTTAGTTTATTTTGTTCATTAAATTCCACATATAAGTAAAAAGCATATGGTACTTGTCTTTCTCTGGCTTATTTAACTTAGCATAATACTCTCTAGGTCCATCCATGCTGTCTCAAAAGGTAAGAGTCTCTTGTTATGACTGAGTAATATTCCATTTTGCAAATATACCACAGCTTTTTTTTTTTATCTACTTATTTATCAATCGGCATTTGGGCAATTCCCCAATGAAGACAGGACAAATAAAAAAAAATAAAAAAATGAGTTATAAATCTACTGGAATTAGTAGAGATGGCCTTCTCCTGTGATGCATAGAGAGTTGTAGATGGAGAAGAGAAACTTTGATCATGTGCCATTAAGGAGATAAGAATATAAGATATGTGTGTATGTTTCTCTCATGGAAAAGTTTCTGATAGCTGAAAAGGTGTTAACATCTGGAGTTCCCAGTGTAGTTCTTGCTTACCTCTAATTGTGTGAAGAGAGCTGGTGAAATCTTTCCTCAGAGCTCTTTGTAATATTGCAAGATTGCTTGGGAATATTACAGCATAAACGTTCACCATGGCAACTCTGTCCAGGGGTGGCCTTGTACTTGGACAGAAAGAGAACATGAGCTCTTAGGCAAACATGCTCAACTATTTATCTCTAAAAAAAATATAAAGGGTTATTTTTCATCTCTTATATAATTAGATGAGGACTTGGAGCACATGGCTGCACAAAGATTAGACAGACTTTTTCTTTTGATACTGAGAAGGTCCTTGAAATGAAAACTAGCAGGACTAATTTTTTTTAAACCTACATAATTTAAAAACTTCAGTAATTGAACAATTTCTTACCAAATATTCTCTATATTCTTTACAATGGAGAGTGATGGCCCAGCATTGTTGAGGGCCGCTGGTGAGGGAAACACACTTATTTGCCTTCTGTGGGAAGATTTAGATTTAGATTTAGATGTGTGCATGGATTATGTTAAGTGGCCTGTTTTAAAATCAGGAACAAAGGCTAGGTGGGAGTAGAATTCATTTTAATACATGTAGATGTGCTATAGAATTGGTGGTGACTGCTCTGTGCTCTGGTCTCCTTGCATGACTATACCTGGAAGTATAAAAACACAGCCTTTATTTTCAACCTGAAAAACAGGAGCTTGTAGGACTCAGAGAGCCTGCAGGTGTTGAGATTTTAGCCTCAGATTCTAAGTTAATACATAATCCTTTGACAGGAAGAATTTATGCATCGTGCTCAGCTGCACTGCTAGCTGGCCTCTCCTGCTTGTTGTTTCCAAAAAGTCAGCAGTGATGCTGTTTTGAAATTGTGCTTCAAGAAATCGTGAATTGTTTCTCCTCTTCCTGCTGGTGGAGGTGGTGTGCATGTCTAGCAGGTCCCTGTCTAGACCGCAGGGGATGGTTGTACTGTGAACAGTTACTGGACTTTCACACCAGACTGGACTGGGGCTGGTCATTAGGAACCACTACCCAGTGGCTAGGTCCATTTGTAGACAACATTCAGGAAATGAAGAAGTCATGGCCTTCCTTTACAGGAATTTATCTTCCGTTATTTAACTAAATCATATAGATTTTATTTTCCTGTAGACATTAGTCAGTTTAACAATGCCCATTGAAAATTGTAGAAAACAAAATTGGACAGATTGCTTTATCATGTGTCTGGCCATGGCCAATATTTTCTTTCAGAGCAACACTCTGTCATTACACTAGGTCACCTCTTTGTCTTAAATATACCTGTACTACATTCCTGATTCATGTCAACCTGGGATTCCTTATGACTCTAGGTCTTATAAATATACTAGAGGCCTAATGCATGAAATTCATGTATGGGAGGTGGAGAGTGTCCCTCAGCCTGGTCTGCACCCTCTCCAATCTGGGACCCCTCAGGGGATGTCCGACTTCTGGTTTAGGGCCAATCCCTGTGGGACCCTTGGCTCCTAATCACTAGCCTACCTGTTTGCCTGATTGGCCCTAATCGTTCCTGCCTGCTTTCCTGATCACCCCTAAATGCCTCTGCCTGTCTGCCTGGTTTCCTCTAACCACAGCTGCCTGCCAGCCTGATTGCCCCCTGACTGCTCCCCTACCAGCCTGATCAATCCCAATTGCCCACCCCCAACTGCCCTCCCCTGCTGGCCTGACTTGCCCCTAACTGCTTGCTCCCCTGCTGGCTTGATTGCCCCTATCTGCCTCTGCCTTGGTCCCTGCCACCATGGCTTTGTCCAGAAGATGTGCAGTGGACATGATCTAATTACCATATTACCCTTTCATCAGTATAGATGTCTAATTTTATTTCCTACCTGGGAATCTAGGAGAGATCACTATTCTTTTTTTGACAAACATTTTAATAGGCTGTTTGTCTATGCTTAGTCTGGATGGAAAAGGCCAAGATAAAGTTTGCATACTAAAAGAACACCATTTTATATTTTCAAAATTATGAAATAATATATACATAAATAAAAATACATAAAATATACTATTATATAATATAATCTACAGAGAGTTTGAGGAACAGGGCATTATCAAATAACATCCCCAAATCATCTTTTGTTTCTTTCATATAACAATCTCTCTTTACTCCAGTGTTAAACATTGTCCTTATTTTTTATTTCTATATAGCATTCTATCATATAAATATACCAATATTTATCATTATGCTGGAAATGGACATTGGGTAGAGCGTGTATGTTTTATTTTATTCATACTATTGATACAAGTATACTAATATATATGCTCCTGCTTATGTGAATACCAGTAAAATTCTTTAGGGTATATATTTTGGATGCAAATTTGTTGGGCTACAGGGTAAGTTTAGCTTCACTTTTGGAAGATAGTGTAAACTTTGGTTTCCAAAGTGGATGTATGTAACAATTTATTCTCTTTACCTACAGAGTAAGGGATTCTAGTTACTCTATACTCTTGTCTTAGTATTATCAGACATTTCAATTTTTACCCTTTTGATGGTTGTGCAAAAATTAGGGTTTATAGATAAAATATAAAATGCACAGTTAAATTTGAATTTTGGATAAAAAGAATAATTGTGTAGTATAACTATTGTATATGCCAGATATTACACAGGACATACATACACTAAAAACTATTCAATTATCTGAAATTCAAATTTAATAGAGCATCCTATATTTTTATTGGCTAACATAGCAACCCTATATGTAATGTCCTATTGTGGTAGAAATTTATATGAAGGTTGAAAGCATTATTGGCTATTTAGATTTATTTTCTGTGAAATATTTTTAGAACAATTATTTTCTCATTTTTCATTATTTTCCTAGTCTATTTATATATATGTGTGAATGTTCTCTATCACATGCCTTTTTCAGTTTCTATCATATATCTGCCTCACATATACACTATGTATATTTTGAAAAAAACTCTTACCATATACAGGGAGAAAAGTAGGTTTACAGTTATTAGTATGGAAAATACAATGATTAATAAACAACTAGCAATACAAAAATAAATTCTGTTTCATGTACTCACAATTGTAAACCTACTTTTATCCATCCTGTATTTTTTCTTTGGTTTATTTTTCACCCTCTTTATGTTGTCATTAAAAAATAACTTACCCATTTTAATGTTGCTACATTTTATTCATCTTTTCCATTATGATTAATACTTTACAGGTCTGGAATCTACTCAAGGTTTTAAGTTCTCTTATATAGTTATATAAAAACTTTACGGATATATCATCTACCCGCAGTTGATTTTTACCTATGCTGAAAGCTAGGAGTTCAGTCCCTTTTATTTTTTATGGATAAACAATTACCCCTGTAGCATCTATTGAAAAAAATATATATATCTTTCCCCCCTAAAGTTTTTGGAATGCTGAGGGACATTTAGATTTCACTTGAAAATGAGGAAAGAGTGCAATGTTGAGATGTAGAAGGCAGGCAGGCATAAGCCTATATCATAGCAGCAGGTTGATACATGAGAAGCCAGACTGGTATCTTTGTGTAAGCTATTTGTTGTCATTTCCCTAATTCACCATCAAGCCGTCAGCAAACTTTGACAAACACCACCATTAAGAGTTAGCTTCATGCTATTCCTTACCTAGGGAAACGAAGGGAGAACTAAGCCCATTTCTTCCAAAAAAGGTTATCAGAAACAGCTGTAGAAACTCAGAGAGCTCATGACAGGAAGGTCACCCAGTGTTGATAAGAGGAAGTAGGAGTTTTGAGCAAGTATGATAGAAAAAAATTCAACAAGCTCTGACCCCACCCACATCACCTTTGTGAAAGCCCAGATCCTTTCCAAAAGTTTGCAACTGAATTTATTATTGTCCAATTAGAATATGGCTTTGATAATTGTTTTTGGAAATTAAAGAAAATAATGATGCTGGAAAGCTGTAGACTTTGTTGCAGATATTGGGGTTACAAAAATGGGAGGCAGCATGGCTAGGATAGAAGCCTGAACACTCATTTAATTTCTCTTAATAATATGGGGCCAGCGAATTGGCAGGGAGGGAAAGCAATGCTTACAACAGGTGTTAAGAAAACCTTAAACACCTACAGAGGCCAGCAGGTACCATGAAGGAGGAAAGGGAATCAGGTGTAAGGAAAGCAAGAGCAGAGGCTTGATGATGGATGGCTTAGTGGAGGGAACTAGAAGTCAGTGTTGATGTGACCCAGTCAAAGGGGCAACTGCAGCTCTTCTCCAACAGAGTGGCCCCACGAGGCACTGGAAGTCTGACGTGGCAGGCTTCTCAAGTGGAGCCGGGAATCTAGATTTTCATGTGAGCTATATCAATCACCAATGTTAGTAAGTGATTTTTTTTTTTTTTTAATAGTAGAAAGAAAACAGAAGAGGGTAAAAGAACTATGAAGACAGTTTCTATGCCCAAACAAAGTTTCTATCAGCTGGACTTCACCTCCAGGATCTCCAATGGTGAGCTCTGGACCAAAGCAAGCACATTTAATCATACAGGCCCAGGGAAGTGGGTGGGAAGTGCCAAAAAGCCAGAAAATATTAAGAAGTGACTGACGTTTGGAAGAGAATGAATGAGCCCTGAAAATGAACAATGCTCCTATACAATTTTCCTTTAGACTTTCTGGTTTCTTTGAGCCTGAATGTCTATAGATTATTGTGGAAATAAACAAAATAAACCATGAAAGTCAATCATTCATAACCATCCAGAGTGCCACTCAGACAAATGCTCCTGAGGAAACAAATAGTGACCTGAAAGGAGGGTTAATGATCACTTACCAGATATGAACACCTTCCTAGAATTCCCTCTATCAAAGTATTTGTCTAGCAATAAACAAAATGCCTTTCTAGCCGGGGTTCAATAGGCTGCCAGATTTACTGTCCATTATCAATAAAATTATTTCTCCCTGAACAGCATCCAAAGTACCTTTCAATTTAACTTCTCTCCTTTGTATCTCATTTTTCTCTCCAACTCTCTCACATTAAGCAGCAAGTTTGAACTAGATCAGCCGCCAGGCACTTTATCAGGAGAAAGTACACTCTTTCCTTAGGGGCTAAAACTCACTCGGCACAGACACCCATATGCACACACTCACACTTACACACAGATTCCTCCAAACAAGGCTGCCTTATGTAATTAAATGTGGTATGTGTCAAGTGTTATTTACATCATTACTGTGTTTCTGAGTGATGTGCAATTATCAGGCAAGCAACACAAATATCATCATGCCACAAGACTGCTCTTCCTACCATGAGCTTTAACAATTTATTTCTGGGCTTTCAGTTGCCTATTAATTATGCATGCATCTATATACATTTGTTATATGTCTGAATGACTGGATATGTGCCATATCATGAAGGTTAGAGAAATGGGGGTTTGAAAGTCAAAGGAAACCAGTCCCGTGCTTTGCTCAGAGCTATATACCCTTACTCACCTACAATTACATTAGTACACACAATATTGCAGCAAAAAGCTTAGGCTCCAGTCACTCTGAATAGCCACAGTGCTCAAAAACACATCACTTTACTTATAAGTGTTTTTATCATGGGCATAAGAAACTATCCATGCTATAAATCAGGAGTTTATAATTTCAGATCTGAAATTAATGAGAAAGCTGGAAAAATATAATTAAAATTAGAAGGAAAGAGAAATTAATGACACTTTGGGCCCTACATTTTTTTTTTTAACCATCCTGTGTTTTGCACTGTTCTAGGACTTAGAACAGTGACACCTGAAAAAATGGTTGGTGAGTCTGATGGGTATTCACAGTACTTCTGCATTGCTGTATGACCCTGATTCTGTAAACTCACTCAACACAAAACATTCAGATTCCTGGTCTATATCTAACCTTTAGGGAATGTTTCATAATGAAGTATGAGCAAATAGGTATGTTTGGAATAAATGGATAAAAGAAACTCTTGTCTTAGTATCTAGGATATAATATATAACAGCAGTAATAAAAAAACAAAACAAAACAGGAATTTTAGTTTTTAAATGGTTCTTTGAGAAATTGCCTATCTTATCTGTATTGCTTCTTTCCTTACATTTCTTTGTTCCATTCTCCCTTCTTTCATCTCTCCTACCTTCCCATTTTCCCTATTCATTCTTAATGTAGTATAATTTTATATTATATTTTAGTTTATTACTTGAATGTGTATAAAACAGATATTATCTAGATGACATAATTTTACATATTTTTTAATTATTTGAAGTTTGACATTTAGTAGTCTAAATAACTATGTTGTCCTGTGTATAGTCCAAGAAACCTCTATTTGGTAGCTAAACTGTTTCTTTTACATTTATTGCTTCAAAAATTTTTTCTCTAAACCTAGGTAAAATAGTGAAGAAGAACCCTCAGTGAACTGCCAAACATAGACTAACTAACCTACTGACATTTTCTTTTCCTTTTATGGGGTAAAATATGAAAAGTAACCATTGCCTAAGTGAACTAATGAGTATATTAATATTTATAAGGCGATCATTAAAGCATTAACTCTAATTTGAATGATAATGCTATGGGCAGAATCGCCACTGTATTCATTTCCATGCTCAGTCTTGATCTCTGTAAAAAACATTGCCCAAACCAGCTCTCTCTTCATCTGAACACGATGAAAAAGGTACCTTGCTAATCGCTAATGGAACACATTCTTGACTTGATTGCACTGTGGGAGATAATCTTTCTTTTATATATTACCATCATTTGCTTTTGCTTAATATTCAGGACATAGAAAAATAGGATTAGAGAAATATGCACTGCATTTTCACTATAACATGCTTATTGGAAATCCTCATTTCAAAAAATGTTTTAAATAATGAAGAAAAGTGGGGCTTTGATGATATAGGGTAATTCGTTTAAGAAATACATGACAGAATTGTTGAAATAATTTGAAGTGTTATTTAATTATTGGTCCACTTAAATTATGTATTACAATAATAGCTGTTGCATGTAGCATCATTACTTTAAATTACTGGTGGTATAAACACATTTTTATGAACCTATAAAGAAGTAAATTCCTTGTATCATGGGTTATTAAAACTAATACTATCCTGGTCTTCTTATATAGTTTTGAACTGCATTGGAAAGCAATTGCAGTTGTCCATTTAGTCAAAGTACTATCTCTAATTTTTGTGTGTTTTTTTACATTATAAATATGTTATTGGCCAATTATTTTTATAAGAATCCTGTGCATCTGAGTCCAGCATATCTCCTTAAATACCTATTAGTCATTATTAAAATCAAAATGATGATTTGTAACTTGTAGTTGTAAAAAAGTAAATGGCTACAATTACATAAAGTTTAACAGTGCTTTGAGCATGAAGATTGTTAACAAATATTGCCTATCATTATTATCAAGAGTAGTAGCAGCATTTGTTTCATGCTTCTACTTTTTAAACATTTTTCTCTATTTAATCTGCAAGTACATTTCATTCAAAGCTACTTAAGGAAGAGATCATATGTTTTTGTATTTAACCTGGTAACTAGGTCTGTGCTGAGCACACTGAAAGCTATCAGTTTAACTCGGTTCATCAGACATTCATAAAACAGTAGATTTAACCACTGTGTGTTAAAAACAAAGCCTAAGCTTCATTTGGCAGCCCTAGGCTTCACAGAAAATTCTCTTCTGTTTAGCCAACCTGATCGCTGATGGAAGTGGGCAGAGTAGGAAGTGTGGTAAAAGCCACTTCAGCTGTGACCTTTCTTACATTTTTGTTTCCCTTCCGACTTAACCTTTCTCTCAGTTTGACTGTCTCATGGCCCCAAGGCTCTGTTCCTCTTCCCAGACTGCAATCAAGTTCTGGAAATGTGTTCATATTCCCACTTTCTAAATTAAATTCAGCTTCACTGGTAACTGTAACAGTAACAAAATGGCTACTTCTCCATCACCCTTTTCCTTCAGGGTTCTGGAAGATACAAGGTATAATGAATGAATGCAGACAGATATCCAAGGAATATTAATTAAGGCAGTGGGGATGTTGTGTAGAGTGAGTGTTACAATAATAGTGATAATAGTGTCTATTAATTATTAATCATTTGCCAGGAATTTTAAGATATATTAAACATATTACCTCATTCATTCTCATTATAACACCTGGTAAAATGGATGTTAATCAGCTCAGAGAGATTAAGTCACTTGTCCAGAGTCATAGGACTAATTAAGAGGCAGAGTTAGGGATTAGAGCACAAGTCATTTTAATTTAAAAGTTCATTTTCTTTTCATTCTGCAGCATTACACATTTAATTTGGGTTGTTGTTTTAATACTTTTATTTTTGTATGTCTTTAATTTTAAAACTTTAATTATAATTCTAATCATATACTTGGCTGTTGATTTTAACTTCATTTTTTTAAATTTAGATCATATTTTAGAGTAGTTTAAGGTTCACAGCAAAACTAATGGAAGGTATAGAGATTTCCCATATACCCCCTGATTCTAAACATGACCTCCTTTATGATCAACCATCCCTACCCATGTGGTATATCTGTTATAGTTGGTGTATTTATCATATGGACACATCATTATCATCCAAAGTCTATTTTGTTTATTTTGAAATTCAGAAGAATCAAATGTGGTTATCTTTATCAACATCTATCTATCTCTATCTATCATCTATCTATCTATCTATCTATCTATCTATCTATCCATTTATCTATCTATCTGTCTATCCTCCCCCCATTTCCTTCCTTCCTTCCTTCCTTCCTTCCTTCCTTCCTTCCTTCCTTTCTTCTTTCCTTTTTTCTTCCTTCCTCTTCTTCTTTTTCTTCATCATCATCATCACCATCATATATCTACAATTCCTTTATGTTGTCTTCTAAAAATGAACACTCCTCTTCATTTCTAAAGCAATGTCTTTTGTTTCTACTCTCATCTATATCTGGCTTCACCAGCTTCTGGACTTTGTTCTCTAAAAACAAAGGCCATTCTAGTTTTCTTCATCAATGTACCTCTCCTCTATATTAATGAATAACACACCTGTTCTTCCATCCTGAGTAAGAGAGGGCTTGAATGTTATCCTCAATTTTAACCTAGGTTTGATTGTTCTTTTGAAATTCAACTGTGTCTGAGAAAAGGCCTCAGGCCATGCCTTATTCTCTGAACTCTATTTTAAACTTTCTACAAGGCACCTCCAGCCAAATGTCCCAAATTAAACTTGTACTAGTATTATTTTTCCCATTTCCTAAACCAGGTGATATCACTCTTCCCAGTAACTTTTGAGTCACCTTGCCCTTTCTTTCTTCCTCAGATGTACTTTTGGATATGTCACTAAACTCAGATAATTTTGCTCTTAAAGTATTTCTATCTCTTCCTCTAAATCTCCACAATTATTTATCTAACTCAGAATTTTATCATAATTTGGAAAAATTCTTTTAGCAACCTTCAAAGTGATTTATCTGCCTTTTGTTCACATTTGAGCCATGACTAACCCCTTCTGCTGCTTACATTCTGCTCCAACTCCTTGTTCCCTTTCATCTCTTGACCTTCTCTTAATTCCCTACTTACCTTACTCTTTCTACATCATAGTTGGCTCAGAAAATACCTTGCCCCCTTAAGCTCATATTTTTACTTTCTGTTGTGATGTTCATTTTCTTTCTGCATCTGTTGAAATTGTCATTCTTCAATATTTACGTCAAATATTGCCTCTGTAAATTATTTCTGGATCCCCCAAGTAGAATTCAAATACCTCTCCAGCATGATTCTGTAGCAATTTGCACACAGACTCTAATATTATAGCAATGTTCTGTTGCTACTTTATATGCAAACTTAGAATAAAAGCTCTACAGTCTAAAAATAAGAAAAGTCTTTTTATTTTATTTTCCAAGAACATAAGCATGGGTTAAAGTATATACTTGATAATTAGTGTTGTTTAATGAAAAGCCCCAAACCTGGGAGTCAATATCTTATATATAATTTTTTGCTATAAACATTTTTTTTGTAGCGATATTTACTTGCTGCCTCCTCTTTCTCACTTCCTACTCTGATGCACACATAGGATAAATCACAGGCTTGAAATACATTCAAATTTCACCTGTACAATATAACATTAGTGATATTGGCTCATAATTATTTAACTCCTTTTAAATGGTGATTTCTTCACTCAAAAGCTGGAAGTTTGTTTGAGGGTTAAATGCGATAACATATGGGACCTATTTTAAAGTAACTGACACGTATGTGATGGTTTGTAATCATAATATTTCTTTCTCTCTGGTTCCATATTCATTCAAAATCTGGTTACAAATCACTATTCAATATTCAAGTTTTTCTAACATTCCTCCAGGCAGAAGTTCTAATTTTCTGTCTTTATTTTCCAATTTGTTATAGTTGATCCTTGAAAATTTGATTCTGGTCCCCTATTCCACATATTCCACATGTTAAATTTTTATAGCAATGTGACTAGCACTCCATATATATCAGTAAACAATAACATTTTCATGACTCATCAGCATTACTGGAAGGTAGTATCATATGCTGGCTTTCTCTGGGCAGAACAGAAAAAAACCAAAAAACAAAAAACAACTACAGTTTTGAGACCCAAGTCTCTATTTCCTTACAGTGCCTTTTGTACCCCATCATCCAATGTTCACACTTCGGGCCAGATTGGAGAAATGGAGAAGAAAGCAATGGACTGGAGAAAATTACATTTGTTTAAAATTTTCATCCTTTTATCAACATGTATTATGCACTTATTTTTAGAAAATGTATTGAAAACATGAGAATTTTCTCTTTTTTTAACAAAATATATTATATTTCATTTTGAAATATTTATATCAACCCCAAATTCACACAGAAAATAATACTTCTATTTATTAGTGTACTTACTGAAAATAAATGAATTCATGCTCAATAATAGTGATAAGCAATTGTTGTTCCTCCCTGGAGGCTTATTGAATAAACTTCCAGTTATAAGAAAAATATATTCTGGGGCATCTAATATATATACTATTATATTATATAGTATATAATATATATACTATTAACATTGTGTTTTATACTTTAAAGTAATTAAAAGAGTAGATCTTAAATGTTCTCACTAAACCACCACCACCACCAACAAAATGCTAATTATGTGAGGTGATGAAGGTGTCAACTAATCTTATTGTAGTAATTGTTTCACAAAAATACCCACATATCAAATCATTGCATTGTATACTTTAAAATTACAAAATATTGGAAGTAATTTTAGGGGTAAGATAGGCAGTTTTAGGGAGTCTTAAGAATAAGAAGGTTCATGGTGGAGGAATGTGTAGGTTGAGGGCTTGGAGCCATCAAAAGGTATAAATTCCCAGAGAGTAAAGAAAAGTCACAAAGTATGGGGAAGAAGAAAATAAATCACAGAGTATAGAGAAATACTGTCAGATGGAAGAAAGAGGAAAACAGATTTTCACAGGCTATAGAGGAATACTACAAAATAAAGGGGAGAAGAAGAAGGGACACGATGTGGGTTTTGGACTTTGAAGTTTATATTCTGAAAAAAAAGAAAAAAAAAGACCAATCAAGAGAGCACAGGATCATAAAATGGGGAAGGGATACAATTAGAAGAGACCATGAAGAGAAAAAGAACTACAGCCTTTATAAAACTTAGGAAAAAAGGGCTTAATGGGTTACCTCCAATTAGCCCCATCCCTATTTGGGAGTCTGTATTTGCTTCTAATAGATTTCTACCTTTTTACTAGCAAGTACTTTTAGTCCACAAATTTTACTCTTCAAACTTCATGAGTCAAAAACCCATTAAGGAGAGATCCACTCCCTGCACCTTATGCTTCCATGTTATATGTCCATTACATCTACATAAAGCTGGAAAAATGAAATAAAAGCAAAAGCACATGGAAGAAAAATATTTAAATCTAAGACGGGTATCAGAGTAGGTTGTTTATAAATAACAACAACATTGCAATGCATACATTTCAAGGAAAAAATCAAAATAATAGATTAGAATATAGTGGATCCTTGTGCCTCCTGACTTGAGACAGATTTTTAAGTATTATCTTTCATGGTAAAGATAGCTATAGTTTATTAAATGCTCACCACTTATTTTAATTCATTTCCTCATTTAATCATAATAAAAATCCTATAGATAGGTGTTATCATTATCCTCCTTTTATGGACAAGGATTATTCAGTGTACATAAATTGCTCCAAATCACCTAAGAGCTATAAGTGAAGATGCAGGATCTTGAACTCAGGTTGACCTCACAAGACATGCTCACAGCATCACTGTGTTCTTACTCTGACATTGTGGGGAACAATCCGTTGTCAAACACTATCATGAAAGTGCAACAAGGAACTCAGAAGGCTGATGAACCGTCAGCTTTAACAAGGGCTAAAGTTATGCGCCCACTGTTCTGTCAAGGTAGTGGTGGCTCAAAGCAATTTCCTAACCTAATAGTGTCAAAGTAAATTTTTACTAATATTTGCTGACTTTCGAGATAGTCTCAGATTGCCATGCTTAAACTGAGGACAAGATATGTATCTAAAAATGAATAAAAGCTAACGGTTCCAGGGCTTCAGGGAGCTTCTCCTTTAGAGAGAAGTTTCCACCTTGCTCCCCCATGATTTCTAAATTCATATTTCTTGTCTAGTACTTTCATTTGTGTGTCAGCCCCTTCTCCAGATCCTGAACTCTTGCTGCAAAAGGTTGTGGCATGACATAAACTTGTCTCTACCTGATAGTGCTTAGTAGCCTTCTGACCTTCTTATCTATATCTTACTCACCTTAGTTTTATATAATACATGGAAACTTAAAAGCAAAAAACAAAAAAATAGATCTCAATAATAGCCACTTTTGTAAACTGGCTCCTTTATCAAAGTATAGCCAATTAGACTTTCACAGAATGAAACCTGAAACAGTGTTGTGTGGGAAGCCATGTTCCGTGGGGCCCGAGGGCAAGGATGGAGCATAGGGTAGGGACGCCTACCTGCTCTCCTACAGGATATTGAGCACAAGGTAGGGACGCCTACCTGCTCTCCCCTAAACCTTCAGGGTCAACTAGGGACAGGGCAGACCATAGCCCCATTGTTAGGGAGTGCATGTGATACATGACTTATCTGGATGTTCTCAGCTAAGCTGTTCTCAATGATATCTAGCCAGATGCCTGCTCTATGTATCTTTTTCCAAGAACGCCTTAAGGAGCTGACGGGCGGCCTTGTCCTGGGAAAGGGGCACTTGGAGAAACGCCCAGAAAGGCCGCATAAATGTACGCCTGCAACTAATAAAGCTGCTGCAGTCTCACCATGGACTAGCAGTCCTCCTGAAGCCCCGCTTTCTCTTGTCTTTATTTCTCTTAAACCTCCTAGCCCCACCTTCAGGACCTGTGATACCGGCTGGATCCGGTAGTGTTGGCAATGATAGTTAGGCTCTCAGTTTATCCCATCATCTAATTCATAATGCAGTAGAGATAGCACCACAGATCTCTGAGGCCAATGGAACTGTAGATAGAATCCAGCCCCTAATTTTATAGACGAGAAAATTGAGGCCCACAGAGGTTAAATGACTTGCCTAAATGACTTGAAATGAACATTAGCAAGAAAAATTACTATTGAAAATATGTAATATTTCAGATTTATTATAGGTTTTTGTGTGAGCATAACTATTGTTTATGTTATTGCTTTTTCAGGAAAGAATGTGGTAAGTAGTTCAAAAAACCCACTATAACCTCATCTACTGAGGGAATAAATTAAGAACTAAGGAGTTGAGGCAGGATTAGAAGGGCATGCAGAAAAGAAACAAGGAGGTTCAGGAATAAATGATCACAATGAATGAGTAAAGTTTCATCGCTGGTATTAAATACATTAGTATTTTTCAGTAACTAAGTGATTTTTTTTTTAAATGGCCTGAACTTGACTCATTACTTGGGAAAACAATTGTCCATTGTTAAAAACAAACCAATAAACAAACAAACAAACAAACATGTATTTTTAGAATTCCTGTGGACATTCTAGACTTCTCACAATAAGAGAGAATGTTAACCCAAATTAATTTATTAACTCATATTTAAATACTAGTAACCCTGTGCATAAAATTTATGCATGGTGGGGGTTCCCTTAGCACAGCCTGCCCCCTCTCACAGACTGGGAGCCCTTAGCAGATGTCCTACTGATGGCTTAGGGGAGCAGGCCTCAGCCTCAGTATGGCCACCCTCTGTGGGAGATGACCAGGCTGATCAAGGGAAGGCTCCAGCCCCATTACCCTGCTCCTACAGCCACTGCCAGCCAAGGTGTTTTCATCAACACAGACTCTAGTCCCTTCACTGTGAAAAAATAGGCATTTTCTCTAGGCATTTTCTAGGCACTTTCTCTAGGCATTTTCAGGATGTGTCTTTCATAGAATATGACATTTCTTTCTTTATTTTTTGTTTATCCTCACCTGAGGATATGTTTCCATTGATTTTTAGAGAATTTGGAAGAGAGAGGGAGAGACAGAGAAAAACATCAATGTGAGAGGGACACTTTGATTGGTTGCTTCCTGCATGAACCCTGACCTTGGCCATGGCCAGAAAGGAGCCTGTAACCTAAGTACATGCCCTTTATCAAAACTGAACCCAGACCTTGTGGTCAGCAGGCTGCGGCTCTATCCACTGAGCCAAACCAGCTAGGGCAGGATATGACATTTCTTAGCTCCTCCAGCATCAGACCTTCATTTTTTCCTCCAGGAGTATGGTGGAAAAACCTTAGATCACCTTCTTGGATTCTTATAACCCAAGTTACCAAGAACACTGCAAGTGGCAGCATACAGGGAGCTTAAACAATGAGTGGTCAGAAAAGGTATTTACTCTTGAACTGGTTTGGCTCAGTGGATATACCTTGGGCTTGAAGACTGAAGGGTCCGAGGTTTGATTCCTGTTAAGGGCTTGTACCTTGATTGGAAGCACATCCCCTGTGGGGAGTGTGCAAGAAGCAGCTAATTGATGTTTCTCTCTCATTGATGTTTCCAACTGTCTATCCCTCTCCTCTCTTCTCTGTAAAAAAATCAATAAACTATACATTGTTTCCTCTGCAGCTCATGTGGCCCCTATGTTGTATCCACTGGGTTAGGGGGATATCCCCACCATCTGGTGGTGGCCACTGGGGTCTCCACACACCCCAGAGACTGGCAGCCAGCCTCCTGTTGTGGGTGCCGGGCTGGGGGTGTGGATCCGGATTGCTGCTTGGTGCTGGAGCACATGCAATGGGCTGGGGGCGGGGTGGGAACATCCCTGTCTCCGAATGTCCCTGAGGTCAGCAGCTAGCCTTCTGTCATGGGCTCTGGGCTGAGGGGTATGGACCTGAACCGCTGCTTGGCACCAGAGCACACACAAGTGGTTGCACCATAGTCCCAGAGTGGCCAGGGTGTTCTAGGACCCCTGCTGCTCAGTGCCATAGTCCCTGAGTGGCCTGGGATGTTCCTTGGACCCAGGCTGTTCAGTGCCTGTGTATGCAAATTAACCAGCATCTTTGTTGGGTTAATTTGCATACTTGCTCCTGATTGGCTGGTGGGCATAGTAGAGGTGTGGTCAATTTTCATGTTTCTCTTTTATTAGAAAGGATAATTTATAGTGCACACCTCCCATGAGCAGGGTACATCAAGGTTCATGAGCATTTAGATGTACATCATAGCATGGCGTCTAATTTGGATTTGAAAGCTTTTATACATTGTCCTATTAATTAAAACATCATTTATGATTTTATATGCATTTCCCCCTGAACAAGTGTATTTTTAGCTAAGGAACAAGGAAATTAATTGTTTAGGCACTTTCTAGTCCTAGCACTTAGAGCATTAATGGAAGGAAGGAGAGAACCACAGAGGGAAACCATCAGGGCAAAACCAAGAGTGTATGTTGATGTGGTGAGTGTTCATGATCCAAAAAGGGATGTGAGTAGCCCAAAGGAGCCTGCGGGGCCCTGACCTCTCCTTCCACAGAACCATAAGCAAGAAATGCTCTGTTACAGCCTTTCGGGATCCTTAATGACTCCTTGCCTGCTCCCTGCTGCAGGTAATGGCTCACCCATGCAATTACCTTCTTTTGTCTTCTCAGAGTTCAAGGTAAATGATTTCAACTTCTTTGCAGGGGATATTTGAAGCCAAAGTTATTTTTAAAGAGACATTTTTTTTTCATGTAAGATGCAGAACTTGTTGCTCTTCTAGCAGCTGAGAGAAAATGAAAGGCACTTCAAGTCTTTTTAAAAGGCAGATTCTGATGTTTAGCTTGAGATCAAAGAGAAACAAATGCAGGGAAGGAGGGGAAGTAGAGGAGAGACCAGAATATGCAGCACTGTGGCCTTTGAAGGAACTGCCTTACATTTATGATCTTTGAACTCAGCAAATTACTTCATAAGAAGGAGCTGAATCCTGGCAACCGGGAAGCTAATAAACGGGAAGCTGGAATGGTCTGTACCAACCTTCAAAACAAGAAAGAAAGCGCATCCTTGAACATGATGAATGCAGACGCACTTTTGCTTATGCCTGTAAACACACTGAAACAGATTAAAACACATTCTGGTACTTTCAGAGTCAAAATCACGGCTTTCAGGAGAACATCTTGCAATTCTTCCAGCTTCCAGTGTCTTTTTGGTATAGCATTATCTTAATCACTTGGTGCTGGATGCCTTCTGCCTGGGTTTCATTTCCAGTATCTCTACTTATTAGCTGTGAAAGGTTGGACAGCTTATATAAGTTCTCTCGGTGAAGTTTACTCATGGATATAAAAAAAGGTGAATAGGATTAAGACTGATTTTAAAAGCTTGTTGTGAGGATTAAATAAGTGCCTTCTATATTGTAAGTTCTCAATAAATATTAGGTATTATTCATCACATTCGGTGGCAAGGTGATTTTCTTTCTAAACGACTCTATTTTTCAATAGCGTTACAAACAAATCTGTCCAACACTTACTTCATTACCCAAAAGTACTCAGCTGAACATACAGCTTAAACTATCATTCCACACTGAATTACTTACAAGCAGTCTAACAAAGATCCTGGTAGCTGAGTCTTGACATGCTACAGATGAATTTTGTCACTGACTCCTCCCTCTCTGCTATCCAAAGGAACACACACACACACACACACACACACACACACACACACCTCAGCAGTTTTGGCATAGAGGGTTCACCCATGGGCTCACCCTTATTTCCCATCCATCAGTGAGATCACTGTATAGTTTGTCAGCATCTGGTATTGATCTCAATTACATCCCAATTGTTTCCTAAATTTATCCTACCTGAAGCCATAGAGGCTGGAAATCCATCACGTTTTATTGCCTTGACCATGAAGACACCCACAAGGTACAATTTCAAAGCAATGTGCACGATGTTAGAGATTTCATAGTGCAATTTTATTCCATGGGGAAAGAAATGACTGTGAGAACTAGTACATATGTTAATCCTTCCCATCTCCATCCTCTCCTTTGCTTTGGTCAATAGTATGTATTTATCATCTGCTCATGTGTTAAGATTATGTTTGTTTTTTTCTCTTTAGTTTCTTTTTTTTAGTGCTCTGCTGACACAATAGACTCTGATGAGTTTCTTAAAACTTGTGGTAAGTTTTAAAGAAAAAGGAGGGATCAGGACTCTAGTATTAACTAAGTATTAAGTAACTAAATATCATTGTGTTTTTAAGCATTTGAACAAATTTTTATTGAAACCTATAATTTTGGGGTAATAATATAACTTACCCAATTTGTGTGCAACCTGCTAAACATACTTTGGCAAAAAACCAAAGATCTCATTTCTTCACAACATTCAATATTATATTGAATTTTGGACTTTAATTTGGATGCAAGTTGAAACTTGACATATCATTTTAATAATTGTCCTTTGAAGAGTTTCAGATATATACATTCAAATGATATTACCTATAAAATAATTCTTTTAGGATTATTGTATAATAAATGTTCCATGTCCTTTAAGTTTTGTATCAGACAATGGTTTAATAAACCATATTGAGATCATTATTATTTTTAGTGAACTTGATTTGACTGCAATTTATACTATTCATTTAGATTTTAACTACTTTTTAAGTTACATTTGACTTTTGATTGTGTTTAAAAATCATATTCAATCTCAGATGACAAAGAATTTTCTACCATCATAAAGCATGGGACAGAGTGCAGAATCTCAGAGAGAAGGTAAGTAAAGGTGTGTGGATGGATGAGTGGGTGGGAAGTAATCTACCAAAGACCTTATATGCATATATACGTAATCCATGGACAGAGACAAAATGGTGCTGAAGGCCTGCAGAAGGAGGGTAGGGTGGGGCGACAGGGATGGGCTGGAGAGGGTCAATGGGAGAAAAAGGGAAATATGTAATACTTTCAACAATAAATAATTATTTTTAAAAAAGACTTTCTAATATCATAGACACTCAAAATATTGTGCTGTGGAGTCTGGAAAGCAATTCTAAGAGAGGCAGGCAGTCTAGTAATATTTTGGTCAACAATGACATTACTGAAATAACAGAATAGCTTCTGAAGGTGTCTATTGTGTCAAAGGGGGGAAAAGTCACTTGAGCATATACAGTTTGGAAAGTGTATAAAAATATCAGTGTCAGTGCACCCAGACCTTTTGACCTCCCTTTAAAACATAATCACTTTCCAAGGTAGGAGAGATCTCTGAGTTTGAACAAAAAGTAAACTTTTATTGTGTAGGCACTAAATTGCTAGTGAAAATGGGTTTTCTGTTAACAGTCCAAGATGTGAAACTTTTCTTTGAATCTTTAGTGCCAGACACAAAGTTTGCTGTGTTTCAAAATATGAAAGACACTCACTCTCTTAGGCACTTCTTCTGGTAAGCAGAGGCGTCAATTCTTTTGGGAAAGCAATTTTGATTTTCCAAACTTACTTCCTCTTTCCTTAAACTAGAATTGCACCCTATATAAACCTCAGTTCTGCCATTTACCTCAAAGTATTTAAATGATGTGTTTAGGTTTCTGCCCCTCCCATTTGATCCTGGGACCTCCTAGAACATGAATTTGTATTATTTATTGTGGTATCTGCAGGGTACCACTGCCCATCATATATCTGCTCAGCCCATAGTATATTCTATATAAATATTTGATGAATAAGTGAAGAGCAAGCTATTTCAGCCAATTTATTGTAACCTTCAAGAGATAAATATAATAAAAACACCTAATAGATGTAATATGGAGCACAGAACACTAGTATTTTCTTAGTCATAAATGTATATGTCACTTAGTTCTTTGAAATTAAAAAATATGCATCTGTGATTAAAAAAACTAGCCTGTCCTCTCTGAGATGAAATAATTAGACTTATATTTACTAGCTTTCAGAAGAAAAATGAGATTTTGAACTTTGAGTGCTCCTGATCTTGATTCTAACATATAAAAAATCAGAATGGGAGGAGGAGAAAAACACAGACCCTCTTACAGCAGATCAAGTTTAGGAACCAGAAGACATCTTATCAGAAACAATACAAATTTAAAAAATGAAACGAAATATTTAGAGGGTGGAGCAAAATAAATACCTACAAGTATTTATACAGTGAGTCTATTTATCAAATGTTAAAGAGAAATAAAGACTTCTCTGAAAAAAAAAATTCTGAGAGAATTCATCATTGGCGGACCAGCCTGGCAAAAAAAAAAAATGTTAACAAATTTTTGAGGAAGAAGAAAAATAATATAGACAGAAACTCAGACAAATAAAAGGAAGAGTGTCAAAGAAAGAATACATGATAGCATAAATAAACATAATTAAAAAATATTTTATTGATTTTTTACAGAGAAGAAGAGAGAGGGATAGAAAGTTAGAAACATCGGTGAGAGAGAAACATCGATCAGCTGCCTCTTGCATACCCCTAAATGGGGATGTGCCCGCAACCAAGGTACATGCCCTTGACCGGAATCAAACCTAGGACCTTTCAGCCCACAGCCTGATGCTCTATCCACTGAGCCAAACTGGTCTGGGCAATAAACATAATTTATTTTTAATTCACAATTGACATAAAGAATATCTATTTAAAGTAATAATAGTAATAATATATTGGGGTATAAAAACATAAGGAGCCCTAGCTAGTTTAATATATATAATTGATGCTAGCCCAACTATCTCAATAACCATTTTAAATATGAATTAAATAGATACATGAATTAAAAGATATAGATTATTAGAGAGGATAAAAATGAAAGAAAACAAAATAAAACAAGACCTAATATATTGTCTACAAAAACCTGCTTTTAATATAAAATTCAAGTAAATAAAAGTATGGAAGAATGTATACAACCTTTACAAAAATTCAAAGAAAACTGTAATAACTATATTAATTTAACACAAAGTAGACTTCAGAACAAGGGAAGTTATCAGGGATAAAAGGGACATTAGCTAACAATAAAAGAAGTCAAAATACTAAAAAGGCAAAATAATCCTAAATGCATATGCACTTAATAGCAGTGTCAAAGTTCATTAAAATATAGTAAGACTTAAAGAAGAAATAGAAAAATCCACTTTTTTCATTGGAAACTTTAACATGCCTCTCTCAGGATTCTAATTAAGTAGGAGAAAAATCAGCAATAAAGTTGATTTAAAGATCATTATCCATCATCTTGATCTAGTTAACATAAACTATTCTACCAAAATGGAAGAGAATAAATATTCTTTTCAAGATCACAAGGAGCATTCATCAAGATAGGCTGTATAAAACACACCTTAATAAATTAAAGATTAAAAATTATAGGAAGTAGGTTCTCAAAGCACAGTGTAGCTCAATGAGAATCCATTAAAAACAAGTTATTTTTACATATTTTATTGATTTAAAAAAAAAGTTGGAAAATCCCCTAATTGCAAGAAATTAAATAATGCACTTTTAATTAACATGTGGGTCAAAGGGAAAATCTTGGAGAAATTAAAAAATGATTTGAACTAAATAAAATTAAAATCCTACTCTGAGTTTTGAGATGCTGTTAAAGCAGAGCTTAGAGAGAAATTCGTAGTGTTAAATGTTTGTATTGGAAAAGAATGAAAATCTAAGATCTACATCCTAAGCTTTTACTTTGAGGGACTAGATAAAAAAGAGAAATTTAAGTATTAATAAACAGAAAAGAAATAAAGACTAAAGCAAAAATAATGAAAACAAGAAAAGAGAGAAAATCAGGAAAACACAAGTTGCTTTTTTTTTTAAAGGACCAATAAAATTTATAAATTTCTAGTTATAGAGAAATAAAGAAATAAGATAACCATTACCAGTCTCAGAAACAAAAATAGGTCAGTAGTACTGATCCTTTGGGCATTAAAGAAATAATACTTCCACAAATTTAATAACTTAGAAATGGAAAAGTTCTTTGAAATACACTAACTACCAAAAGTCACACAAGGAAAAATAAATAGTCTCAGTAAGCCTATGTCTACTGAAGGAATTGAATCAAGAATGCCCTCTGTAAAAGCAACCTTATTGTGTCTGAGAAGCAGTAGGAGGCCAGTGGGGCTGGAGTGGAGTGAGCAAGGGCAGAGTTATATAAAGTGAAATAAATGGAATTCCCAGGGACAAGATCACACGCAACATCTTTTAAATCATAGCAGGTATTTATTCCTATTGAGATGGAAAGCCACAGGGGATGTGATCAGAGTGACAGGATCTGACTTATAATTCTCACAGCTGTGTGGAAAACAGGCTGTGGGGACAGGGAGGGAGGACTAGCAAGAGAGGAAGAAAGGAAACTCATTAGGAAGTTACTGCACTTTGGGTGGGAAATAATGGCTATTTGGGTTGCAATGTTAGTGTTGGAGGAAGTAGAAAGTATTTATGTCAGGATATCTTTTGAAGGTAAAGGTGACTATGTCTGCTGATGGATAAGATATGGGATGTGTAATAAAAAGAGGAATCAAGGATGATTCAAGGATTTATATATTGATGTATATTTGAATATATATGATTTTGTTATACATATCAGTAAATCTAAATATTTAATTTCTATTGCAGCAGTGATAAATGCATAGATAATGATAAGTAATTTAACCTAAATATCTCTTTAAAACCTCTGTCTCCAAATATAGTCACAGTTACAGTTTCAACCTATGAATTTGGGGGGAGCACAACTACCAGCCATAGGAAATGGCAAAGGTCCTATTAAACTATACATGTACTCATAAATTACGGTTGTTGCCAGGGCTCTTCAGATTCATATGTTCAGACAACTACAGGCAAGAACAGGAAGTAACTGATCCAATCTGACAGAAGTAACTGATTCCAATCAACCAGAGGAAGAAAGGCTTAAGTTTGGAATACAAGTTGAACCCAGGTGCCCCCTTGGCTCCTACTATTCTAGTATGCCCTTCACCCCGCCATGGCTATGAAAACATCTCATAGATAAAGCAAACATTCACTTGAGATGCAAAATATTATAAGCCAGACCTATGTGCAAAACTTAAAATTCTCATATATACAAGGATGTTCATTGCAGCATCATTTGTGTGTCAAGAAGGAGGAAGCAACTTGGGATAATATCTGCACTAAGAGAAGAGATAGGAAACATTTGTTGGGTGGACATCATGGAGCAATACACAACACAAAGTAACATGGGTAAACCTTAAAAATACAGTCTTTATTGAAAAAAAAAGTAAAGAAAATAGTAAGATATTCAATATTATCTTAATAGTGAAAACTAAAACGTTTGCTTACAAAAGACAATGCACATTTTAGAACACACACACACTCCACATCAGAATGGTTTGGGAATTAGGAGTGACACAAGTATATGCTTAGAGATAAAAATGAAAGGTGTTTTTAGGGGTAAAATAGGCAGGTATAGGTAGTTTTAGGAGTTAAGGAATCCATGCAGGAGAAAGACATAGTTGGTTGGGGACTTGGAGCTGCCAAAAGGCAAACAGTCACAAAGAGAAATAAAAGGTGCCACCAGATAAGGGGAGAGGAAGACATCCATTCACAGAAGATAGGGAAAAGCCACAGGGTAGGGGGAGGAAGTGGAAACAAATATTCACAGGGGAGAAATGCTGAAAAATGGGAGAAAGAGGAAAACAGATTTTCACAGGATAGACAATTCTATCACTGAAGATGGGGGGGCATGTGAGGTTTGAGCCTTGAAACTGCTATAGTGATTAATCAGAAGGGAATATCAAGAAACAAATAACTGCAGCCTTTATAAACCTTAGAGAAAGGGACTTAGTGGTCTATTCCCTTTGGGACCCCCTCCTGATGTGTGAGTCTGTACTTGTTTCCGATAAGTTTCCACCTTTTCATATACCACCTTTTGTCCATGGTTTCATTCTTTAAATTCATCTGGACAAGAACACAGGGAAGAAATCAACCTTTCATCCTGTTCAGAAAAACAAAACAAAACAAAACAAAACAAAACAAAACAAAACAAAACACTCAACTCAGGTGGAAGAAAACAAAGAAGTGAGACAGGGAAACTAAAACAATATTCATTCCCACCAGCTGTGTTCTAGCAATCACATCTTTATGCATCCAACACTCCTCTTTACCTCAATAAATACTGCTTCTCAAGCATCCTTTATTCCAACACATACAACATTTAAGTTCATGGTAGATTGAGCTGCCTGGCAGTGCTAGACATCTCAACACATTTTCTGGATGAATAACTGGATTGAGGCAATGGCTGTCTACATCCTGCTTCACCAACTGCTTACCACCCACTTTACACTACTTTTGCACAGATTGTTGACCTGTCACTTGGCTTTGGTTTTCTGCTCACAGCTCTTTAATTCCCTCAATCTTTCCCAGTAACTTTTCCAGTTCTTGTGTCGTTGTAAAGAATGTATAATTTATATGTAACACCAAAAAAAGTCACCTTTTAAAAAGGATTTCCTGATCCTTGGCCAGGTGGCTCAGTTGGTTAGAGCATCATCCCTCTCAATATTCCAGGGTTGTGAGTTTGATCCCAGGTCGGCCCACATGTAAGAATCAAACAATGAATAATAAGTAGAGCAACAAATCTCTCTCTCTCTCTCTCTCTCTCTCTCTCTCTCTCTCTCTCTCTCTCTCTCTTTCTTATCTCTATCTGATTCTCTTCCTCTATCCCCCTAAAAATCAATGAATAAAAAAAATTGCTTTCTGAAAATTATCACCATCATTACTATCATATAGTTTAGTCAAAGATTTAAGGTATAAGCAATTATATAAGAAAATAGATCATTAAAAGAAAGTAATACTGATGTTCTGCAAATACTAGCACATAAATGTTGCTTTCAAATAATTAATTTTGCTCAAATATGAACATCCTAGCCCCCACTGTAAACACCCCATAGGATTCGGGGCTGTTTTTTCAGGGTTCCATTATAGGGCAAAAGGGACTTTTGTTACCCAGTATAATCTGGGCACACTTCAGCTGTAAGATGCTCCTGTTTATAAGCTGTTCATTTGAAAAAAAAATGCAGTCTCTCTGAGAATGTATCCTTAAGGGTAAAACAAGTTTAATACTCAATGCCTAAGTAATTTACAGTGACCAGAAATGCTTTTTTTGTATGACCATAATAATTCACATTCTGCTCTGAGTCAAAGTTTTTAAAAATCTAATGCATTTAATGATAAAGAACAATCAAGCAATTATATAACTCTTGGACCAGATTTGTAGGAAAAATGGAGAGAGTCCAAGAGAAAAAAGCAAAAGTAGGAAAACCAAAAATAAGAATATCTGATGAGAAATATTTCCTCAGAATTAAACATGTTAATGAGGAGAGTAAGTGGTTCTTTTCTCTAAGCTCAAGCAACTTTTCAGTTAGGTGAATTTAGCTCTACTCCGTGTTTTCTAATAAAAACAAAAAGTTAATTTGAACTTGGGGAGATGAAAATTCAGTTTCTGAAAAAGAAAAAAGAAAAAAAAGAAAAAAGAAAAAAAAAGGTCAAACCTGAAAGGAGTTGATCCCTTTTCTCCTGAAATAATTTTTTTTAATTTTTATTTTTTGAACTAGATTTTTACTAAATTCTAGTCTGCTGAAGTTCCCAATGTTTTACAAGGCCTTTAGAAATATTCAGGTTGCAATAAGTTAAAATAATGAAAAGAAATCTTTTCTCATCCTCCTGTGAAATGGCTTCACAGCAGACAGAACAGCATGGGACAATGAAGAATGGATTAATAATTAGGAAATTTTAGTCCTAAATTCAGCTTTGCCTATAATTATTAATGTGTGACCATGGGTAACCTCCAGCTCTCTGAGTCTCAGTTTCCACATTTGTTAAGTAATCATGTTGGACTAAATCAGAGGTTTATAACCTGAATCTACAGACCCTAAGGTGCCTGTCTGTGGGTAGATCTTGGGGGTAAAGAGAAGGAGCATGTGATCTCAAACAAAAAATTACAACTACTGAATTTTAATGAAATTCCAACTGAAATTCAAAATTTCTTTCCATTTTTGTTATATACAATAAAACACAGAGATATTAATAATGCCTGTGATTTTATAAGTAATAAAACTCACAAATATTTTTGTCACATTAAGATATCCTAGATATTTCAAAAAATCATTTAAGTTCATTAAAACTCTAAAATTACAGTGTTTATTAGACCTATTGGTATATCTTGTCATTTATGCACTAGATAAATTATGACCTATTTTAATATGTTTAAAAAATAATTCCACATATCTTATGTTATGCATTTAAGAAGTCCATAAATGTCATATAGAAAAAGAGGTCTATGGTACAGAAAATAGGAAATTCTAGTCTTGCTGATGTCAGCAGTCCCTTTCACTTGTAACATTGCATAGCCTTTTAAGTCTCAGCAAAGGATACATTGTCTTCCCAAAGACTAATTTAAAAATAACTAAAAAATAACTCATATATTTTATAGATTTTCTTATGAGACCTCCTTAGGGCAGGTGACTAATTCTTCCCTTAATCCAGTCCTGTTTTCTATTCTGGCATTTTACCAATATAATATGTGTTAATATATATATATGTCAGCAGTTAAATCAAATTGTAGGTATCATGGGAATGGCTCAATAAAGAAATATTTATATCCAAAAGAAGACATCTCCTGTATAAACATTTACTCAAAGAAAGTGTCTCAGTTGGGCCTCCTTCTGGCCTTTTCCTACCACACCAAACATTGGAAGAATTGAGATAGTGGTGGTTTCTTTGTGCTTTCTACCCCAAAATCAAGAGAATTCTTCACTTTTGACCCCAGGACATAAAAGATAAGACCAGGCACCAAGTTCCACCTATTTATGCAACATCTCCACCTCTCAGTTTCTTTATTTGATAAGGAAATATATGAATGCCTACTTCAGGGGATTTTTTATAAGTATTAAACCAATTAAAGCATGTTTAGTGCATAGCCTAATGATTGGATGTCAACAAAAATGCAATGCTAGCATTATTTTCACTATTAAATTAAATAATAAACCTACTGTAAGAATTGGTTGGTACTTTATTTTTGTTTGGTTTTGCTCTTCCTTTTTCTGATGGTATGAGAAACACTTTTAACTCACTTCTGCTTATTTATCCTTAGCCAACTAAGAATTGGACTTGCCCACATCAACCTGATCCATGGACTCTTAATTTCACTCAAGTAACAGAATGGATACTGTATTTTTTTTTTTTTTAATGAAATGGCGCTGTGTTCTGAGAAGAGCGTAAGACAAAATATCCAATATCTAAGGGGGACAGTTGGAATAGTAACATACATTTCTGTAATATGACCTGTCTGGTGGAGGAGATAGATAGCAAACTGTTAGCTGCCTTCCTAATGCCTAAACCTATTCCTTTTTCAGCCTGAATCTATCACCAATGAATAGTCTCATCATTTTCAACTAATGGCCTAAGAATGAAAGGAAGCATATTTTCAAGGTTTTCTAACTGTTAAAATATAAACATGGAGATCATGGGGATTAAACTGGCTACATTTGCAAGAATGGCTTATCTGATGGATTAAACAAACTGGGAGGTGTTTGTCTAGAAAATGAAGCTACTGATTCAAGAGAAGGTCCTTGGCAATCTGTCTTCACCCAGTTTTGCTCTGAGTTTATGCTTTCTGCTTATTCTCTGATCTCTGCTGACTGAGAAAAGTCTAGCTTTTCCTAGACTCAAAGCCTCCTTCTGATGTTCAAAGTGGAAAACTCTTTTTAAAAAGCAACACATAACAACTCATTTCTTCATTTGGACCTGTTAAAGAGGCTTTAAAATCCTATAACAATTCTCATCCTAAGCAAAAATAGATTGTTAAAATAGATATAAATTATATAGCATATTTAAGGATAAGAGGAGCTAGATAATTTGATGATTATAAGACCTGCAGAAAACAAAATTTTATGAAAGGAATGTGAATATTGCTTCAGCGTTCAAAAACCACACGTTCCCCAGCAACATCGTTTCATGTTTCTGGGATTAATCATAGGCATTCTGTCTTCACTGCCATAAGTGAAATTTTGAATAAATCCATCTGAAAATTTCAATGTGGAGATTTGTTCTAATAAAAGTCTAAGCATCCAAAGGAGAGCCCTGGGAGTGTCCTTCATGCTGTGCCTGCTGTGGGGCCATGTGTGTGCTCGAGAGCGTGTGACTCTGTGTTTGCTGCAGACAGATTGTGACAGGCTGACGCTGAGGGTGCCTACAGCAGGGCCATTGTTTCTGATGTAGATTGGTAGTTGCTCAGCATGCTGTCTTGAATTCTGTCTCAAACTGTTTATATTTCTTTTTACTATTCCACCCAATCCTTTTATACCTTCAATTGAATTAACAATGGAGAGGCAAGTTAGAAGGCTGAAACATATTTTAGAGTATTATATTGATTCATATCTTCATATTTCTTAATCATTATTAAAGCTAGAGAGAAGAAATTCCAAATAATGGATTAGAATAGGTCTTTTGCCCAAAAGGAAAGGTTCACAGTTGATGTCAATTTAAGGTAATTTTTATAAGTACTATTGATTCTATTTTAGGTTGTCCCATTTATTCACTCATTTAATTATTCAAACAGAGATTTGTTGGTGTGTTTTGTGAACCAGCCTTGGGAGATTTCAGCCATGGGGCAGAAAAATTCAATGAGTATAATATCTTTTATCAAGGAACTTTTGATATTCTGGGGGAAATGCCTAGGTAAAGAGCAAGAAGAATTTGGTGTGATGAGTTACGTAGAGAAGCACATAAGAATGACTATGGAACAAAGGCCTTTATCTCATGTAGGACTAATCAGTCACTGACTATCTTGTAATCTCTGGTCAAAATGAGTGAGCTTGATGTATTATCTATAATAAAACTTGAGTGTTTTATCATTGTAGCTTTAGAAAGGGCAGTGTGTATATAGTAATAGTTTGTAGAGTGTCTGTCTACCATTAAACTGTCAAGTACTTCAAAACCAGAATGATGACTTTTCTCCTTAAAAAATGTAGTACTGAACATAATGCCTATCATCTATTAGGCAATAAATGAATAATTTTGGAAAAAACTGATAGGCTTCATTCTTCATGCTTCTGTACTTATGCTAAGCCCCATTCTTTGAGTGTTCCATCATATTACAGAGCTAGAAGTCTATCTTAGTTAGAACAAGAAGTCAGTCTTTTTTAAAATATGTTTTTATTGATTTTTTTATGGAGAAGAAGGGAGAAAGATAGAATTAGAACTATCAATCAGCTATCTCCTCCATGCCTCCTACTAGGGATCCAGCCTGCAGCCAAGGTGCATGCCCTCAGTTGGCGGCCTGATACTCTATTCACTGAGTCAAACCCTTTAGGGTGCCAGAAGTCAGTAACAAATTAACAGAGCCTGGATCACCTAAGTAAAACAATATATTTCATAATTCCAGAGCCTGGGAAGTCCTAGATTAGTGGGAAATCCTATATTAGGATATGAACATGGCTAGATTCTATGAGGATCATCTCCCTCATTTGCAGATTATAATGTTCTTGTGTTCTCACATGAGAGAGAGATGAGAGAGAGATGAGAGAGAGATGAGAGAGAGAGAGAGAGAGAGAGAGAGAGAGAGAGAGAGAGAGAGAGATATCAAGTCATTATAAGGGCACTAATCCCATTATGAGAGCTCCACTCATGTGACCTAGTTGCACCCCAAAGACCCTGTGCCCAAATACCATCACATTGGAAATTAGGGTTTCAACATGTGATCTGGGGAGATACAAACATTCAATTCATAGCACTGTCTCTTTATAAGAAAAAAAGTAAAAACTATACAACTCAGTTTCCCCTTAGTAGAACCTGACAAGTTGTGATAGGAATCTTTTTTAGAAGTCTTTTATACACAGTCATTTTCAGAAGAGCTATTGCTAAATTACAATTTCTACTTTCAAACACTAATAAACATGATTGTATCTAAATGAAGGCTAGCAGAATCATCCTATAATTTTCTTTAGCGGGATTGTGCTAGCCAACCTGGATATCATCAATTAAATTATTCTAAGTTATATTTACAAGAATTGACATCCACTGCAGCCTAGAAATGTTATGTTTTCTCTTCTGACTTTGCTTTTTAAACTAATAGCTAAAATATGCATTTGTTCACTTAACTACTATATGTTTAAAATGACAGTAATTTCATTTGGGAAGTTAAATCTTAATATTCCAGGAATCTTAGCATTTTTATTATTAGAGCAAGACTTTTTATCTTAATAAAAGGGTAATTAGGAATGGACATATTGGCTCTGACTTTTGCTGATAAGCTCAATTCTATACTACCTAGATCCAAAGACCTGATGTACTTTACATGACAGATGAGCTGGGTTGCATAATTAAATTAAAATGAAAGGATATAAAATTAATGTTTTGTTAAAATGCATGAATAAATAAGCTCAATGGCCAATATGGATTGTGTAATTATATAATATTTTTACACAATTGATATGTATAATTTAAAAAAGCTTCTTTCATTAGGCTATATAGTCTGAAGGTTTGTGTCAGTTTTAAGCTCACAATGGTATGGTTTTAGGAGATGGGCTTTGGGAGGCACTTAAGGCTTGAGGTTGGAGCCCTGATGAATGGTCTTAGTAACTTATAAAAGAGGATCCAGAGATCCACAGCCCCAGGGTGACTCAGTGAGGAGGCGCCAGGCACTGGTTATGAACCAGGAAGAGGGTCCTCACCAGAACTCACCATGCTGGTGCCTTGAACTTGGACTTCCCAGACTACGAATGTATGAGAAATAAATTTCTGTTGGTTATTAAAAGAGTTATGGGTGGGAGATCACATTCTAGGTACAAAGAAATGCATGTTGTGAAGGAAGTACAAGGATCCAGTATGTTTGTTATATACAAGGTAAGCATATTTGAAAAGGCCAAAGAGATAAGCAGGGGAAAAGGTGTGGAAGGCCTTGTGTTCCATGTCAGGGGGCTTCTCTTGAGCCAAGAGTCCAGTGCCACTATGCCTCCCCCTCTTCCCTCTAGCCATGGTTCTTTCTTCCATCTCTGTTTCTTCTCCTAACCACCCACAAATGCTTAAAGAGTATGTATACAGTTTGTACTAGTATATGCATTTCCTTCCAATGTAGTTCAGCAGGTTTTTATTTAAACAATATGTCCATTATTGCTTTTCCACTGAGGAGAGAGGAGGAACAGAAAAGCAAACAAAATAAAACAAAATCCACAAAAAAAACCCCGAAAAAAAACACATAAAAAAAACCCAGAAAGCAGTTGAATTTGTTTCTCATAGATGCTAAAGGAGAGACAGATGGCATGCTAGAAGACAGGATACCCAAGAAAGGACTTGATTCAAGGTTATGTCCTTGCTCGAGCACTGACCTGCAGCCTGGCTGACCTGCAGCCTGATGGGGCCCCGGTGCAGAACATGTGTGAGGAAAGTTATCTATTATGAACTCTGGTTAGAGATAAAAGATAAGAAGAAACCATTTAGCAAACTTGTATGCACTTCCTTGAGCTGTATAAAATAATTACAAGCATACATGAAAATGCTTTATTAATTATTTTTTACCTAATGAATTTATAAAACATAGAAATAGATGATATTTTTGGAGTTACATTAGAAAGACCCTCTCCTACATGAAGAGTTCAGTAGATGCTAGAAGTTGATCATGATGTAAGGAATATACTACTGGACTAGGATATCAGCCAAGTATAATAGGCCTTTTGGGTTTTATTCTAAGGATTTATGACTACTTGGTTATTATAAAAATATCTTAGGCAGATATTGTGTTGTCTGTAAAAAGACTACACACTAAAAGAGGAAGATGCACAGTATAGGGAATGGACCAACAAAGAGAACATGTCAATATATATATATAATAGCTAGTTGGAAAAAAAATCCCTGAATTGGTTAAATGTTAATACTTTGGTTCTCTTAGAGGAGCTGGTTATTATTTAAAATGCGTGAGATACTTGGTTCCCTATCTTCCTTTCTCATGTTATTAAGACTGTTTGTATTGAAAGATTATTTTAGTGTTTATATATTACTTCTTAAATATGTTTTACTTTCTACTCTGAACTTGAAAAATTAAGAGAATGTAAGTATCATCTACTTAAATATATATATTATATGTAAGTATCATCTACTTAAAGAAAAACCTGTCCTCTCTCAGTCCTTCTCAAAGCAATGGTTATTCTGATTTCTAGCACAATAAAATAGTTTACCTGTGTTTAAACTTTATGGGAATGTAGGGATATAATATATATTCATGCCTTCTTCTAAGAATAAGCATTATTCTAATTAACACTATTGATTAATTTTGTCTATTTTTAAAAAATATATATTTTATTGATTTTGTACAGAGAGGAAGGGAGAAAGATAGAGAGTTAGAAACATCGATGAGAGAGAATCATAGATCAGATGCCTCTTGCACACCCCCTACTGGGGATATGCCTGCAACCAAGGTACATGCCCTTGACCTGAATCGAACCCGGGACCTTTCAGTCCCCAAGCCGACGCTCTATACATTGAGCCAAACCGGTTTCGGCTAATTTTGTCTATTTTTGAACTTTATAGAAATGGTATCACATGCATTCATGAGTTTCTGTTTTCTTTCACTAAATAATAGTTTATGAGAACAGACTTATGCTTATAAAAAATAATATTTATGAAACTAGATTATTGTATGCATTCATCCTTGCATGAACATACAACATATATCTCCTACTTTACTGTTAAACTTTTTTAATTTCGTCTATGCTATTAGTGCATCTGTAAACATTCTTCTTCATATCTTATGGTTACTACATGAATAGATAAGTGATAAGATAGTATTTTATAACAATTTAATAAGTAACAATATATTGCTTAATAGTACAGAGTATAGGGATTTATCTTAAAATTGATGAAATCATGGATTCAATGAAATATGGCATAACTAAACACACTTGCCCTTAAACTAACTCATAAGGAAGCTATATGCATAAAAAAGGTTATGATAAATTATTGATATATATGTATGCACATATATATCTATGGAAATAATAATATTTAAAAAAATATAGTCACCATTTATCATCAGGTAATTAGTATGACTATTATTTTTAAAACAAGACAACAGGAAAAGCTTGGATCATTGTAATTTTCAAAGGCAGTATTTGAATATGCTGTATTTTAAAATATCCTTTTCTTATCTTCCATTTATTTTAGGGGCACATTAGAAGAGAATCATATCTGGAGAAAAATATAAATCTTGTAAACATTTCATTTTATATAGATATGTTAAATATTTTATTCTGTCTTGCATCTGCCAGCAGTAGATACAAGTAATGTTAACAAAAGAAGATTTAAATAAATCTTTCCTCATTAGGTTAAGCTCCACAAAGCTCTGAAAGAAAAATCTCCATGTTTCTTATGAGTTTTTATGACCCTTGCAGTGCAATAAGATGCTTGTTTCTAAGCAGCAGTGTTCAACAAAATAAAAGTGATTATTATTGACACATAATGTAATTACCAATAATGCACTGAGTCCCAATGAAGAAAAGCACTTTAGTCTTCGCATGTTGGGATTGATGTGTTTAGTTCCCATTTGTATTAATGGCAAGTAATCCCATGAATCTCAGTGTCAACAAAAGAGCAATATGCTCCATAGAATCCTCATCAGAAATTCAAGCTGCTTTATTTAGCAGAAAGCAGAGCCTCGCTCCCTGAGAAAAATCTATTTTTTAAATAAAAAGTGATTTCTACTCCATAGAGCATAACCAAAGACTTCCTGCCCTTCCAAACATTCCCCCTGCACTGCTCTCCCCTAAAGAGGACCCGGTTCCTGTCAGGCTTCCTTTTATATGAGGTGAAACTACTCTCTGAGGAAATAAATAATTTGAATCACTGCCCCAAAAATGTGCTTTGTTGAAGATTCCACACAAAAAAATGAAACATCTACTTATAAAACTTGAGATATGGATTGAAAATTATCACTAGATCCAAGGAAGCAGTCTCTTTCCTGTCTATGTTTGTTTTCTGCCAGAAGTGAAAGAATAATTATCTCCCCAATTTTCACCAAGAATATGAGAACATGACAACAGAATAAAAATGTAGTTCTCCAGATACCCACCTTGGTGTAGTTTTCAGTAAAGCAAAATTTCCGTCAAGTTATTTTCTGTCTTCAGAGCACTACAACATCAGCCATTTTCACAGCCATATCCAAGCTGACGTGGTGACTTATTAAAGCAAATATTTAAAGTAAAATTGCTTGATTCATTTTAATTATTTGTGACAGTTTGAAAATCTTCAAATATAAAAACACTGCCATAAAGTTTTCCTATTTTGAGATTCTCCAGGGAATCATTTTATGAATAGGTTAAAATGATTTGTAATGAACATGTTTGTTTAGAAGTAAAACAGTACTTCTAAAGCATTCCACAAAATCTGATGAAATAAAATTGTAGCATATTTAAGCAATGAAATACTGAAGAGCGTGTTGTACAGAATATTCAATACCTTAGGAAAATATACCCTTCATTAAATAAGAGTAGCTGAGTACAAATTAATATGTAAAAAATAGGGTTTCAAATACACAGCATCAAGTACAGTGTATTCATATTTACAAAATAACATATCATTCAGAAAGGAGGAGAAATTTGAAATACATCAAACGGTTAAAACTGCATATGGTGGCATGGTAGAATTATAAGTGATTTCTATTTATTTCTACATGCTTTTCTGTATTGTACAAGCCTTATACAGTTAATTGTAATAATCAAAAGAGGGCCTTAAAACAGTGATTTTTCAACCATTTTTTATCTCATGGCATACATAAACTAATTAATATAATTCTGTGGCACACCAAATTATATATTACACATTTTGCCAATCTGATATGTACACAGAAAATACGTACATTGGCTCATTCACACCAAATAGTTATTGTGTTGGCTGTTGTCATTTTTATTTATTTATTTACAATCTAAGGGAAAAATAGGTCAGTGACTCTGACTAAGTAGTCAGGTACTTCATTTTTAAAATACATTTTTTATTGATTTCATAGAGGAAGGGAGAGGAAGAGAGATAGAAACACCAATGATGAGAGAATCATTGTTGTACTGCCTCCTGCATGCCCCCCACTGGGGACTGAGCTTGCAAGCTGGGCATGTGCCTTTGACCAGATCAAACATGGGACCCTTCAGCCTGCAGGCTGATGCTCTATCCACAGAGCCAAACTGGCTAGGGCAGGTATTGAATTTGTTAAAAATTCTTGTAGCACACTGGTTGAAAATTGCTGCCTTAAGCTGGTATAGATGAATTGTCCTCTTTGTAGTATTATTTCATGCACTAGTGACCCTGTGCACAAAATTCATGCATATTAAAAGGGGATTAATTAGAAGAAATAATTTAATATTGCTATTTGCCCTTTATCTATAATAGAAGTATCAGAGATGAAAGAAAATTAGTAAAATGTATATGAAAACCTTCCTCCTGTCAGAGTCTGGGGCTCACCACAGGACCCAGAGTCAAGTACCCACCCATCCACATGCACCTCAAAATCACATGAGAATCAGACCTGTCAACCCCCCGCCCCCCCCCCAAACTCAGCCAGTCCCATCCTTGTCAAGAGCTGCCTGTCAGGCAGGGGGCATAGCTTCAGTCCGCTGGCACCAGAACTGGGGGTGGGCATGGCCTGGGGTCTTCCAGCCTAGACCAGGGCGGGGGTGTGTGCCTTGAGGTCCCCCGTCAAGCCCTGCCAGGCAGGGAGGTGCAGCCTCAGGTCCCCCAGCCCAGCACTGGGAGTTGGGAGCAACCTCAGGGCCCCTGTCAAGTCCCCTGGGTGGGTGCATGGCCTGAGTTCCCTTGACCCAGCACTGGGGGTGCACCTTGAGGTACCCTGTCAAACCCTGCTGGGTGGGAGGCACAGCCTGAGGTCCCCTGTCAAACCCAGCCAGGCAGGGGGTGCAGCCTCAGGTCCCCTGGCCCAGTTCTGGGGCGGGGGGCATGGCCAGAGGTCCCCTGTCAAGGCCTGCCAGGTTGGGGGCACAGCCTGAAGTCCCCTGTCAAACCCCACCTGGTGGGGGGAGCAGCTTGAAGTTCCCTAGACAAGCATCAGGATGGGAAGTGCACCTTGAAATCCCCTGTCAAGCCCCACCAGGTGGGGGGAGGGGGCGCAGCCTGAGGTCCCCAGCCTGGCGTTGGAGTGGGGGAAGCAGCCTGAGGTCCCCTAGCCCAGCACCAGGACGGGAAGCACACTTTGAAGTCCACTGTCAAGCCCTGCTGGGTGGGAGACATGGCCTGAGGTCCCCTGTCAAGCCCCACGGGGGCAGGGGAGAGCATAGCTTCAGGTCCCTGCTGATTGCTCCTTAAGGCTCTTTATGAGAGCTTGGCCTCAGGTGTGAGTGCAGCCATCTGTGTGATGGGGTGATGGTCAATTAGCATATTCCCTCTTTATTAGATAGGATAATACAGTTTATTAGTATCAGATATAGTCAAAAAATAATTTTTATTTATAGTAATCCCTACCCAGATGGTCATGTTTCAATTAACAGCCCTGAAATAATATTGCAATATTATTGCTTTTTTTCCAGTTAACATTAGATATCGTATTTTCTGGCATATAAGACGACCCCCTAATTTTACAGTTAAAACATATGTTTAGGCCTATATTCGCTGTATAAGACTACCCCCCACTTCAAAGAAAAGACTTACTTTGCCGTCAAGATCTGAAGGTAATTTTTGTGCAATTTTGGTCTTTTGCCCCCGATTTTCGGTTGACTTTTTTTCTTTTCAAAAGTCGTCTTATACGCCTGAACATAATTGTCATATTTAATATTAGGTATAAGAATATCCAAATATTTTGAGAGAAAAATAATCATAATCATTTAAACTTTATGAAGTAAGCCACTGCTCACCTATTTATTAAGCAGTGCAAATGGAAGAACAGAGATTACCTGATTTCCTGGGAGATTAGATAGTAAATTTATTTGCAAGGATATCTTGTTTTCCTTCACTTTGAGAAATGTTTCAAGCTGATTAGTGAAATTACAGCAACAATATAACAGCTTCTGTTAGAAAGCTTGCTGAATCCTTTTTTTAAAGACTCAATCTTCATATCTATTAACTTTGGCAGTCTATTCTGAAAGCATAAACTAGAGTAGACATAACAATAAAATAAGTAGGAGATACTTAACCTTGGGTTGGCCACAATGTTTCCTTATTTAGTATATGAAATATTTTACTCTCCCAATAAAGTGTTAAACATTTCTTTGGAAGACATTGGAAAATGAACATATCAATTTATGCTTGTAGTGTCCACCAGCCAGTGGCAAATCATCTCACCTAAGGATAAAGCAAGATTGAGGATTGAGAGGGTAAAGTTATATCTTAGTGTGATTACCTGGAATCAAAGAGAAAAGTGGGGCCATAAAATTTTTAAATGGTTCTCATAATGCTATCTGAACAACATTTTACTAAAACCTGTAGTTTCTCCAAAGGAACAACTGATCTTAGATGATGTGAGGGCGTGATGAAAAAGATTGTATACAAAGCCAAATTCATGAATCATAATGTTGCGAGAAAAGCAGAGTTGTGTAGGAAACATTTTTATAAAACTACTAGCAGCCCTGCAAAGGAATCCATGCCCTACTGCCGCCCTCTTGTTGCCCTCTTGTTGCCCTCTTGTTGCTCCTCCCACTCTCCCCTTGGTATCTTGCTGTTCTGCTGCCCCCTGTAGCTCTCTGCCTGACGCTTATAGATTGGCGCCCCACCCTCCCCCAGATCTGTGATCTGGTCGTTATGTGCCATGGTATAACAGATAATTAGCATATTCCTCTCTTATTATATAGGATGGGACAAAGTAGCTGAAAGACTTTCAGATGGATTTTAGATGAATCTGTGAAAAATTACTGAATCAGAAATTGGAAGATTGAATTGTTCAGCTACTAATTAGATAGATCTATCTGCCATGTCTTAGGATTTGCTTTTATCTTACATGTGAAATAGGGTTTAAAGAACTATTTTCCATTCAAAAATAATGTAGCTGTATGAAACTACTGTCCTTTGTTTTCCTACATATAACTGGGAAATATTTTTACCCATATTGATAGTTCTATTTGGGATTTCTTTTAGTTATCCTTCCCTTAAAGATCCATTGGGACATGCAATATAAAGTAAAACTGATGTAAATGCAATAGAAACACAGGATGAAACTATTTTCTGCTCTTAGTGCTATCTGGGATAAAGGAAACAATGCAGGGAAGCATAGAACTTCTTTCAAGATAGGTGTGGTCTCATATCACTTAATAAAAAGTTATATATATATATATATATATATATATATATATATATATATATATATAGACATAATTTCAAAAGGCCAGAAAATTATTGAACAATGAAAAGAGGAAGAGGACACAGTTTTAATATTCATAGCAATAGGGGATACTATTTTTCCATAAGATATCTATTAATTTGATCAAGAATACCATGAGTTCTGTACATTGCAGGTCATGCATTTGTTGCTTTTTATGAACCACATGATATGCTAGGCATTGCAGACAAACCACTGATTTTTATAGTGGAAGAGCACACTAAAAAGTGTGAATGTGTGCATTTCCCTCTTATCTCTATTAAAACAAAACACCTTCCTCAACAAAGAAAATAGGTTGAAAGCAATAGTGCAGGACACATGGGAACATGCTGTATAGGTAGAAGTCAGATAGAGGAGAGTAACTGACTGTAGAAGACACACTGTCCTTGACTGCAGAGATTCAGCAACTTTCAGGATTGAGGCTCCAGGCACACTGTATGACAGAGATGAGCTCTAATAATGGAAACATGAAGATTCAGAGAAAGTCCACACATTAGCTAGTCAAGCTCCTTTATATCCCGAACTTGCTGAAATCCAGGGAGATACCACACATCCTTACAAACATGCCACAGAGAGGGATTATACTCCCCAAATAAAAGACTTTCTTGGACTGGAAGTAGACCTCCAATTATCTTAAGTGAAAGTGGCCAGACTGATCCCCATATAAACCCTCAATTTGCTTTTTAAGAGTCTTGTTCTTTTTTATACATAGACAGTTGCTAAGACTTACTGATTTTCACTTTTAAATATCTCTTCAATGGATCTGTCTTTCTTATTTCAAGTGTGGCCAAATATAAAAATGAAATGTTTTATTTAATATAAAAATACAGACCAGAATAGGAGTAACAGGGAAGGAAAGTGATTAGTTCATTTGGTTGAGAGAGGGCAGTGGACAAGATGTGAAATCACTACTAAGGAGAACACACCCAATTTTACACTAAGTCTGAAGCAATTATGTGTTTCAGAAGAATTCCTTACATATATTTTTCAAGTCGTTTGCAAGAAAATGCAATTTGTATCCTCAAACGAACATTCCATCCATATATATATAAAAAACCCTAATATGCAAATAGACCAAATGGTGGAACAACAGAACAGTCGCTATGATATGCCCTGACCACCAAGGAGTACGTACAGAACATGGCAGGTGTTGGTAGCAGACAGCAGAACACAGAACACAGCAAGTGGTGGCTGCAGTGGGATGGTGGAAAAGGTGAGCAGGGGCAGGGGCAGGGGCTGCATCAGACTAAGGCAGGGCACCAGTCAATGTCATCAGGGCTAGCCTCTGGTGGTTACTGAAAATTCTTGGCTCCCGTGCACCACAATCCCACCTGGCACTCACACCAGCAGCTGGCACAGGAGCCACTGCTTGCACCCACTGCTGGTACCCAGCGCCAGTCTCCATCACTCAGTGCCATCAGTGGTGGGACCGGTGGCTGCAGGCCCTGATTGCCCCTGAGAGCTTCTCCACCTCCCCCTGCTCCTGAGGGGCAATTGGGACAGCAGCTACTGATTGCACCCACTGACAGTGCTGGCCCCTCTCACACCTGCAGCTGGTGCTGGCCCCAATTGCTCCACAGCATCAGTGTGTGGGAGCAGCAGTGGTGGGGGTGGGTATGCCCGCAGACAGACGGGGACAGAGGGCTGTAGTGGGAGGGGCCAGGTGAGGTTGTGTAGGATGGGCTGAGATCTGCCTCTGTGCTTATCACAGCCTAGTGGACCACAGTTCCTTTCATGGTGCACGAATTTATGCACTGAGCACCTAGGTTATTACAATTGTTTATAATTTACTGAAAGTAGTTGTAATAGGACAAGGTGTCATATAATATAATTGGAAGTCTATATATACTGCTTTTTTTAAGATGATGATATAAAATATAATAAAATACCAATTTCTGAAACTTTAAAATATGTTTTTCATTTAGTTTATGACTACATGTAGAATTCCAATTTTGTCATTCCTCAGACACATTTTTTAAGGTGGGAGACTCTTCTTTGCAATACAGAAATTCAATGCTCCAGGCCAAACTGCCAGAGGGTCTCATTTTCATGGGGACACCTAAATCTCTGAAGAATAAAGAAGAAAGATTTCCAACATGGCCTGATCAGTGTATTTTCAACTAGTTCTACTTGTAAGAAATTAAAATGTGATGGAACAGAAGAACTAGAGTTCTTGGGAAGCTTGTCACTTTCACTATCTTCTCTTGTACAAATCTACTCCCCAAGAACTGAGAAGCAGAATTCATAGTAATAGCAGGATGAAAAGACAGCTCAAAGAAGTGTGTGTGGGGAGGAATCAATGGAAAAAAATCAATGTGAAAGTTGTAAAAGCTATACCAATTAGCTCTCTAATATATGGCCTTTTGAAGTGCCAAAGAGCATTTTTAAGTGCTACTTTTTATTTTTATTCGAATAGACTCACTGCTAATGGTACGGAAGCAATCATGTAAAACCAAAAAGACTAAACCCGAGAAAGAGCTTTCAGAAGCTGAAGGAGTATTTATAGTCTATATGATGGGTGCTTTATATTCACACCCAGTTTTCCTGTGGGCCAACTTTCAATGGATGTGTGAGACTGAGTGTATGTCTTAATCTCTTAAATAGGACAAAATATTCCATAATGTGTCCCTTTTTCTGATATTTTGGAATACATTCATATTCTCTTACTCAAATACATTCTTATTAAGGAGCTTAAATTCCAAAAGAGTACTGTGGGTCATAAAAATAATAAGAATGAGTACTTTCCTATTATTTTTCAATCCCATTTCAGTTCTTTGATTTCTGTTGGAGACGATAATGAAAACATTGAAGGAAATTGTGTTCCTTATTCACTGTAAACAATCTATTCCTCTAATTATTTTTCATATTCTAAATTTATCTAAAAGGTTTCTGCTTGCTCATAGTAATGATAAAAATATATTATTAATATATGATTAAATTGCATGGATAATCGAAATATAAAAAGTGATGGTAAGAAGGGTGGTTGAATTTTGAATTTTCTATTATTAGGTGCATCAACTACAGTTGAAATAACATAGTATTGTTTGAAGGCAGACTCATCTAATGAGACCAGCATTATCCTAATATGACTATAAGAAAGGAAATCTACAGATCAATTTCTTTCATAACATTGCTGCAAAAAATCCTCAATAAAAGATTATCAAATTGAATCTAACAAAATATAGAAGAATTATACATTATGATCAAGTGGAATTTATTCCAGGTATGCAAGTTTAGATCAACATACAAATACAAATGTAAATCACTACATCTACAGGGTAACCAAGAACTATCTTATATGATTATATCAACTGATCCCAAAGAAGCATTTAATAAAATTAATGCATTTATAATAAAAAATTCAGGAAACTTAGCATAGAGGGGAGTTTTCTCAACTGGATGAGGATTATCTGTAAAATATAGCTAACACATTTAATTGTGATTAAAGCAAAATTACAGGATAAAAGGTCAATACATAAAAGCCAATTGTTTTCCTCGACCATTTACATCAGCATCAAAAATATAAAAATTAAAAAATAAAAGGAAAGAAATGCATATGTATAAATCTAACAAACTATATGCAGGTTCTCTTCATAAAAATCTACAAAGCACTTATGAAATAAATCAAATACCTAAGTAAATGTGGAGCTATTACATTCTCTTGTATTGGAATATATTGTTGCAGTGTCAATTCTTATGAATTTGATGTATAGGTTCAACATAATATCAATGAAAATCCCAATAAACTCTTAGTTCTGATTCTAAAGTTTATATGGAAATGTAAACAGTATAGAATATCCAACACAATATTGAATATAAAAACAAAGTTGGAAGATTCATCTTATGTGAATGGAAGGCACACACTCCAGCTATCAAATGTCAATTGATGAAAGAAATCACCAAATGTAAAGGGAGAGGGGAAGAGGTAGAAGAGGTAAAATGGAGATAATTGGTGAGGGAAGGAGACTGGACTTTGGGTAGTGAACATATAATACAGTATACAGATGATGTACTATAAAATTATATATCTGAAACTTACATAATTTTATCAATCATGAAATTTCAATTAGTAAAGAACAGATCCATGTGATAGTGCATGAGAGTTGAAGACATCCATTTGAACTCATGTTTAGCTTACAGAGATACAAATAGTTAGACATAGAAATACTTATAGATATATGTATACTTACAGTTACTATACAGGCCTATATTTCCTTCATCTACCAGCTTAGAGGGCCTAAAAGAAATGACTATCCCATAGCAATGAGAATACCTAATGCTCCAATTATGGTTTTTATTATCTCCTCAATTAAAAGAAACCTGGACTTCTTGGAGAAATGTTTGATTGTAGGACTTGGGTAGAACACTTGGGACTTAGGATAAGAGCGGAGATCCTTGCAGTACCAGAAAATATGAAATTACTAAAAATAAGCAAACAAAATGATGGGGACATGTTAAAGGGATGCAGGAGACAATGAAAAAGCTCCCCCAATGGTCAAAACTGGAACAATTTGATCAACAACAAAATAATATTGGATTATAAACCAAAGTATCTTTAAAAATCCATGAGTACATAGCAATATGATTAAATAAATAAGTAAATGAGGAAAATAGACAAATATCCTATGCATGTGAACTCCAAATAAATTATACAGACACCTCATTCTCAACAAAGTGAGCATAATTATTCATTCCTTAATTGTGGACTATGTTTTATGACTTTCTTTTATTTTTATTTATTTTTAATATATTTTTATTGATTTCAGAGAGGAAGGGAGAGAGAGGGAGTGAGATAAATATCAATTATGAGAGAGAATTCTTGATTGGCTGCCTCTGGCATTCCCCACACTGGGGATTGAGTCTGTGCCCTGACCAAGAATAAAACCATGACCTCCTGGTTCATAGATCAACACTCAACCATTGAGCCATGCCAGCTGGGCTCATGACTTCCTTTTAAAGAGTTCACTATGAAAAGGTGAGTTAAGAAAAGCAACTTTACATTGGAGAGAAATCTGACAAATTCTACCTTGGAGCATTAGCATTAACAGTGATATGAGCTGAAACCAGTTTGGCTCATTGGATAAAGCATAGGCTTATGGATTCAAGGGTCCCAGTTTCGATTTCAGTCAATGGCATGTACCTTGGTTGCGGCCACATCCCCGGTGGGGGTTGTGTAGGAGGCAGCTGATTGATGTTTCTCTCTCATCAATGTTTCTAATTCTCTCTCTCTCTTCCACTCTGTAAAAAAAATCAACAAAATATATATTTTTAAAAAACAACAAACAAACAAAAACAGTGATATAACACGTTGATGGTATGTACCTTTGACTCCATGGAATGAGAAAGGCATGTTAACTCTGTGTTCTTTCTCCCCCCCAAACCAGAAACCCAAGCTAATCTTGGGGAAAACATCAGGCAGTAGTAATTGAGAGAGATTCTACAGAATTTTTTAAAATTGTGCAGGATATCAAAACCAGGAATTTTTTAAGAAACTGTTATAGCCAAGAGGGGACTAAGGAAATGAATAAATGTAATGTGGTATCTTCCATGGGACCTTGTTAAAATCTAAAATAATAAAAGATTAAGTATAAACTTTAGTTAATAATAGTGTATCAGCATTAGTTCATTAATTTTGAGAAATGTATCCCTATCACTGTAATGTAAGTTTTTTAACAATAAGAAAAACAGTCTGGAGTATATGGGAACTCTGTACTATTGTCACTTTTTTCCTAAATTTAAAGCTATTCTAAAATATTTAAATTATTATTAAAGAAAATGAGGAGAAATTATATTACATTGTTTTAAAGACTATATCTTTAAAAATGAACATGTATGAAAGTTATAATCAGAAAAGTCTATTTAAGAAAACAAATTACCTTGAAAGAGTGCATATTATGTGTAGACTTATAGTTATATCCATGCCACTTTTGGCTCTTAACTACTTTATTTTCTTAAAAAGGATTATTCAATAATATATTAGTTGAGATAATTAAAAATTAATACTATTTCTAAAAGAAAGAAAACTAGTTGCATAACAGTTGCATAACTAATCCTGAGACCATCTAAATGAGATTCTCAGGTTTCTACTGACCCCCAACCTGGCTCTCAGCACTTGTTTCCTCATGAATTCTCTGGATTGTAGAATAGAAATAACCACCTTAATTAAGATCACATCACCACTTTTTTTTTTTTTTTTTTTTTACTATTTTATTGCCAATCCCTTTAATAAGACTGTCCTAGAGTCACAGTTTCATTTTGATGAGCATATGAAAAGATAAGAAGGAATTTGACAGGGATAGCAATTAGATTTAATAAATAATAAGAGAATAATTAGTAGCAGCCAGTTCTATATTTTATAATTTCATACCCCTGGGAAATCAAGTTTTTCCAACTCTGTGGCACATTATTGGTTCCTTACATTTACTCTTTCACAATCTACACACCATTAGCCAGATGGCTGGTTCTCACAGCAAAAGGGACAAAAACACAAACAACAATAAAAATCAGAAAGTAACAAGAAATAATGCCCATCTTAAGTGTCCCATGTGATGGTAATTCTAACTTTTCCTCTTTATAAGTTTCTATTTGACAAGTTATCTAATGCATATTTTGGTATAGTCACAGAATGTGCAAATAACTATATCTGCTCATTTCTAGCATGTAACTCTGATTTCTATATTATCTCATTGCTTTTGAACTATAATATATATCATTAAATAATGATGATAAAACTAGAGATCTCTTTATTAGCTCTAATTTTGATGAATTTGTCTTATTATTTTCTATAGATTTGATGGTTTTTCACTTTGAAATAGGTTTTTTTATTTTGCTAAAATTATTATACATTTAGTTTTATATAATTTTAAAAATACAGACTAGTTAATTAGATCTCCAATCAATTTGTTTTCTTCCCTCTCCATTTTTAAAATTTTCTTTATTGATTAAGGTGTTACATATGTGTCCTTATTCCCCTATTATCCGCCCTGCCCATCCTCCCCACTCATGCCCTCACCACCCTGTTGTCTGTGTCCATTGGTTAGGCTTATATAACATGCATTGGTTAGGCTTATATACATGCATACAAGTCCTTTGGTTGATATTTCCCCCTTACAACCCTCTCCCCTACCTTCCCTCTGAGGTTTGATGGTCTGATCGGTGTTTCTCTGACTCTGGATCTCTTTTTTAAAATCCTCAACTCTGAGTATACTAGTATTACTATGGTTCCAATTTTGGATTTATAGAAAAAGGGGCTCTTTCCCCCCCCAATATATTTTTATTGATTTCAGAGAGAAAATGAAGAGGAAGAGATAGAGATATCAATGATGAGAATCATTGATTGGCTGCCTTCTGTAAGCCCCTCATTGGGGATCAAGCCTGCAACCCAGGCATGTGCCCTTGACCAGAATTGAATCCGGGTCCCAGGTTCAATTCTGGTCAATGGCATGTAACTTGGTTACGGGCACATACCCAGTAGGGAGTGTGCGGGAGGCAGCTGATGGATGTTTCTCTCTCATCAATGTTTCTAGCTCTCTATTCCTCTCCCTTCTTCTCTGTAAAAAAGTCAATAAAATATATTTTTAAAAAATTATCTTATTGTTGAAGATATTACAGATGTCTCTCCTTTCTTCTCCTATTAACCACTTCGTTCCCAGGCCTTCACTGTACTATTGTCTGTGACCATAGGCCATGCCTGTATACATATAAATTCTTTGGTTAATCTATTCTCATTCCACCCACCTTATGATTAGAGAGTCTGTTGCATGCTTTCTTTTCCACAAATATACAAGCACCACTACTACCCACTAGAAACAAAATCAACTCAGTGCACTTCCATTATCAGCAATTTCTGCTTCCTTTGATTCTATATTAATCAGGGTAGATTAATATAGTACCCAGGAACAACACTGCAGGTGACATTATTGATATTACATGGAAATGAAGGAGCTATTTTATTGAGAACATTGGGATGGCATCTGATAACCCACAAAACTCTTGTTGATATAGGATTGGAAAAAATAACAGATGCTGAACCAATTTTTTCCCCTTGCTGGCAAAATGCTTTTTGTTACCCTGGTATTATTAACTCTTCTGTATAAAAAAATCTTTTTGGGGAAAACAAAAAGATAATGAATCTCCAGGTGTTTGGGTTTGAAGGCTGTTCTTCACATTATTTCTTGTTTTGAATGTAGTATTCTTATGTTTTAAATATTTATGATAAAATTTTCATTTAAAAGACTTCATTTTTAGCAAAACTAATTTCTTCAGCATATAGTGAAGTTGTCCTTATATAGTTTGAACAATGTAGAATGTGACCAATGTCACATTTAAGATTCTGGTTTATACCCTTTCCAAGTAACTAACACCCAAGATGGCATTTTTTAAAAGGGTTATTACTAGATGATAAGCTTTTTGCTGTTAAAGAATTTAAGCAGTCTACATTTTTTAATACCTAACATAATTCTTTCCATTTTTTAGAAATTTAATTATAATTATTGGCTTATTGCTCCTCCTTTTGCTTAACACGAATGTGTGTATTGTAGAGCCCATAAAGTTTAAAAAATAAACTACTTTTAACTGCTGTTTGACCTATATTTTGGGTGTTCTAGAAGTTTCTAGTGCCCTTAATTACAGATCAGCAATAAAATAGAAAGGAGTATTCATTTGTAAACTGAAATGTTGACAGGTTTAATGTTAATTTTTGTTGAGTTCATTGTTATTTTGTTACTTGAAGTGCCTGGTATATAGTAACACATTTTTAAAAATAAAATGATGGGTGTATTTATCTCAGAGCACAAGATATCCTGAGGAGATTTTTGCCTCATCACAGATTCCTTCTGAGATGAAAAGCCAAGGTTGCTGATAGTTCAGCAAGATAATACCTCTTTGTCTTACCAAGGCAGGTGAGAGAGCAGACAAGCCACTGAGTGCCTAGGGTTTTAAAAGCAGGATGCAGCCCTAGCTGGTTTGGTTCAGTGCATAGAGCATCGGCATGCAGACTGAAGGGTCCCAGCTTCAATTCCGGTCCAGGGCACATGCCTAGGTTTCAGGCTCAATCCCCAGGAGGCAGTCAATCAGTGATTCTCTCTCATCATTGATGTTTCTAGCTCTCTCTCCCTCTCCATTCCTCTGTGAAATAAATAAAACACATTAAAAAATAAAAAATAAAATCAGGATACAGATGGATATTTTAGCTGCCTTACTCTGAAGTTTATAAGCTATGGGAAAGAATAAATAAGAATTTAGGCTTTTATTTCAAGTTTTCGAACCCAGCTTAAATCGTTTGCAATGGGCTCTGAACATGGCCTGCAATAGCTCGCCCTTCTGTTCCACACAGAGCTGTTGAGCATTGATATTATGACAAAAAGAATTTCCACAGAGGTCTCACAACATGTGAAGGCACTTTATCTGATAAAGTGTATACAACTAGGTTTATGCTTTAGCTTTACCATTTATCATTTGAAGAGACATTGTCCCTTTGCTCATCATGCTTATAAACTCTGGCCTCTTTTGTCTGTGACGGGTGATTCCCTTGCAATGTTATTCCTGCTCTAAAGGAAGGAACATAAGAATTGCAGAGCTGAACTTAAACCCAAGGCTCTTTAATGTTAAGGCTGTGATGTATCTATAGCTTTATCTTATATAAAGAAACCACAATTGATTTCTATTTATTAATCTGAATAACTTTTTCAGGAATTTTTTTATTAGTTTTTTTTTTTTTTTTAAACAGGGATTGATAAAATTATTTTTGCTTTCTCACTTATTTCAACCACTGACGAGACTCTAATGAATACAGGAATCAACACAAAGATATCCACAGAGTGGCAGAAAAATGTGTAAATAGTGAAAAGTCCTGAGTATCTGCCAGTGAACTCTCAAGAGACAGCTCTCAGTGTGGCGATGGTCCAGAGTATCCCTGGTGCCTATTTCCTCTCATCCTATAGCAGGAGGATATGGCAAATGAGGTAGTTTAGACCATTAACTCTCTTAGCAAACACTGAAGTTATTAAAATTAAAGTCTTTGTTAATATTGTTTTTCTGTGATGATTATCACAGTTATAATGCACTGAATGCCTACAGGACACTGACACTTTCTAAGAATCATAAAATGCAGTCAGAAGTGGGTTTTCTAATCCTCAGACTATTGACCAGGGAACAGAAGCTCAGAAAGGTCAAATCACGTTGCCATGCTACATTACTAGCTCATGTTTTGACACAAATTAAAATCCAGATCTGCTTATTGTCATAGTTTACATTCTTCCCACTTTGCTACCTTTGGAACCAAAGAAATACAATGCAGGCATAAGGAGAGGAAGCTAAGCATGAGACACCATCTAATATAAATAGCTTTTATTTACCTTTCAGTGTCTGGTATGTATAATCTCATTTAAATCACTAGTTTTATGAAAGCTAAGGCCAAGACTATAAGGAGGGAAAGTGGAAAAAGCCTGAGTGAAAAGGAAGTGGCTGCTTAGTATGGAATCAGGGAAGGAGAGAAAGGTCACGTTGCCAGCTGGTGCTATGCTGTCTGTCATCAGGTTTTATAATATGGTGTAAACTCTAGGGTCTGTGACACTGAACAAGGAGGGAATAGCTTATTATCTCCAAAAATAGCACAAATGCCAAGCAAATTTAACTGCCTTAGCCTCAGGAAATTTCTGCATTTTCTAAGAATGTAAGGTCACATTAAATTATTTAGAAAGTTAAGGCTTGAATGTATCAGAAAGCTAAGTCTCTGTGCACTATTTTGATGATGGTTGGGAGGACTTCCTGTGCTCTTTATTTTGTTATTGAATTTATTGGGCTGACATTGGTTAAAAAGATTACATAGGTTTCAGGTGTACAATTCTATTATACATCATCTGCATATTGTATTGTGTGCTCACCACCCAAGTCAAGTCTCCTTCCATCATTATTCATTCTCCATTTATTCTCTTCTACCTCTCCCACCCCATTTCACTCTGATAATAATCTTACTATTGTCTGTATCTATGATGTTTTTTTCTTAATTCTTTCAGCATTTTTACATAGCCTCTCAACTCACCTCCCTTCTAACAGTGGTCAGTTGTTCTCTGTATTTATGAATCTGTTTCTATTTTGTTTGTTAGTTTATTTTGTTCATTAGATTCCACACATAAGTAAAATCATATGGTATTTGTCTTTCACTGACTGGCTTAATGCTCTCCAGGTCGATCCATGATATTGAAAAGGTGAGAGTTTTTTTCTTTTCTTTTTTGTGGCTGAATAGTATTCCATTGTGTAAATGTACCATAGCTTTTTAATCCACTCACCTACTGATAGGAGAACATGTTCACCCATGATCTGGAACGAGGTTAATATCTAAAATTTATAAAGAACTGATACAATTCAACACCAATTAAAAAAATGGGAAGAGGACCTGAATGGACATATAAATGACCAAAACACATATGAAAAGATGCTCAATATTACTAATCATCATAGAACTATAAATTAAATGTGATATCACCTCATGCCTATCAGAATGTCTATTGTCAATATATCCACAAATGACAAGTGCTGGCAAGGATAAGGAGAAAAGGGAACCCTGTGTACTATTGATAGGAAAGCAGATTGGTACAGGCACTGAGAAAAGCCACATGGAAGTACCTCAAAAATGTAAAATTCCACTTCTGGGAGAATATCCAAAAAAAAACCTGAAGCATTATATGCACCCATATGTTCACTGCAGCATTATTTTCAACTAGAGGCTCTATGCATGGAATACTTCCTCTGTATCCTCAGGGGAGTGGGGGGAGGTGAGGTGGGATTCCCTCAGCCAGGCCTACACTCTCTCCAATTAGGGACCCCTTGGGGGATTTCCAACTGACTCTCACAACCCAGGATCACTGGCTCCAAATCACTTGCTTGCCTGCCTGCGTGATCACCCCTAACCACTCTGTCTGATCACTTCTAATCACTCTGCCTGCCTAATGGCCTCTAACCACCTCTGCCTACCTGCATGATCATCCCTAACTGCTCCCCTGATCTACCCTAACTACCTCGGTCTCACCCTGCACCCAGGACCCAGGATTCCCTCCTCTGGCCAGTCACAGGCACCTGGGACCTGGGCTTCCCTAGCTCTGGCTAGCCACAGGCAACCAGGACCCAGGCCATCTTTGCCTGGGCTGGCTGAAGCCGCAGGGGACAGTGGGGAAGCAGCTTCATCGGGGCCACAGCCTCAGGCATCCGGGACCAAGGGGAGGGTGGCTTGTCCCTTTCAGGGACCACACCCTGCCTGGTCTCCACTTTCCTCTCATGAGCTCATTTGTGCCTGGCTGGTCCAATTCCTCTCTTGAGAGCTCATTTGTGCCTCTCTAGACCCCATTCTTCTTTCCCCAGTGTTGAGTGTCTGAGCCATTAAAGCTGATGGAGTGGAGGTGTGATAACCATTTGTATATTAGCACTTTATTATACAGGACTAGAGGCCCAGTGCACTGTGCTGGGGAGGGGGGGGGGGGTGTCCCTCAGCCCAGCCTGCACCATCTACAATCTGGGACCCATCAAGGAATGTCCCATTGCCGTTTAGGCCTGATTTCAGTCAGAAAACCCTCTCATAATCCAGGACTGCTGGCTCCCAACTGCTCACCTGCTTGCCTGCCAGCCTTATTGCCCCTAAGTCCCCTCCCCTGGCAGCCTGGTCACCCTTAACTTTCCCTAACTGCTCTCCCCTGCAGGCCTGGCTTCTCCCAACTGCCCTCCCCTGCAGTCCTGGTCCCCCCTAACTGCTCTCCCCTGCTTTCCTGGTCTCCCCCAACTGCCCTCCTCTGCTAGCCCAGTCACTGCTAACTGCCCTTTCCTGTTGGCCTAATCGCCCTCAACTGCCATCCCCTGTAGACCATCTTGTGATGGCCATTTTGTGTCCACATGGAGGCATCTATCTTTGACCACTTGGAGGCGACCATCTTGTATGTTGAAGTGATTCAGTTTGCATATTATTCTTTTATTATATAGGATAGCCAGGATTTAGAAGTGGCCCAAGTGACCATCAATAGACTTTCTGTGTTCTTGAGTTCAATTTTTGTAGAGTTTTAATATTAAATCAGTTGCTGAATTAAAAAAAATGAATACAATATTCTACAAATGGAAAGATGAACTATACATGTATTAGTGAAAAACCTACTTGGCATATTCCACTGAATTTAAAAATAAAGAAGCTATCTCCCAGGCAAAGGTTGTCTATGAAATATCTTTCCATAAGGAAGACCTGAAATGAAATTATAAATCCCCAAACAAAGATTTTATTAGAGTGGAAATCCTGGTACGATCTTAACCACAGAAGCAGAATGCTGCAAAGGCTAGGATGAACATAGCTCTATAAGAATCTTAAACAATTAATACAACAGAGGAAAGAAAACATTAAGGATAATTTTATGTCTTTTCATATTGATTTCTTATTAAAATGATTATGTTTCCCTGTTGCAAAATTAATCTTGATAATTTTCCTTGAGAACCTGTATATTTCAAAACAACTCTAAAGAAAGTTTCTGATTTGGGATAACTTTTCTATTTAAAATAAAGCCTATTTGGGTTTTTGTTTGTTTCCTTTGTGTGTTTTCAGGAAGAAAAAAATATTCCAAAACTCAGACTTGACAAATTCTGTGACATTTTCTTGAAAAAAAAAAAAAAAAAAAAAAAGGAAAAAGAGGTGTATAGGCAACATCTCTTCCTCATTTTTAGTTTCCATATGCCTCCTACCTAAACTGACTGCAACTTATCAGTGCTTCTTGGAAGTGTTCTATAGCACTGAATGGTGTGTACTCTTCCCTCATTTTAATGTCAATGAGATAAAGGGAATGATCAAATTTGACAAAAAGGTGGAGCATCATTGAGTAAATATCTTAGTATAATTCTTTTAAACATGTTAGGCAATCTGTTCTTTCCAGCTTCAGAATCACTGACTTAGAAAATGTCTTTAATTTCTGATTTTCAGCAAGACTGTATGCTTCTTCCTCTGTATCTATGAATAATTTAAAATGATAATTTAACTCATGAGATTATGCCATTACTTATTGAGACAATCTCTCTATGACAGTGTAAACTAATTATACTGCTACATGGGTTTGCCTTGAAAGTAGAATTGACCAATAAGTGATGGACTGACACTGACAATCAGGTTTTTGTTTTTGTTTTTTTCTGTTAGAGCAAATGGCTATTATACATTAATCCAAATATAAGTTTTAGTTGATTCTTCTCAAAATCAAAATTATTTGATGACTCATTTTAGATACATATCCTCAATTTATCACTTTTTAAATTTTTAGTAATTGTTGTGGCTATTTCTGACATATTTCTATATCTATTTACTTTAAGTGGATCTTAGGTGATTGATTTTGATAATTCTCAGCATGTGGGTATAAAAAAGATACTTCGTTCTTAATTAGTTATACAGAGTTTGCATCATAGAGGGGAAAATCTAAATCTGTTTTGCTTCCATTATATTAGGTAAAATAACCCTTTTAAGTGTGTTATCTTATATTTATATCTGCTTTAATAAATTTGGAAGATTAAGGGCATTGCTTCTTGAGCAAAATTGGAAAGAATCAGATTGTTTTCTAGTAAATGTTACAGATAGTGTTCTCCATAGTTCTCCAGGGTTGTCACACGTTGCATTCTTCCATGCTCTTCATTTTTAAACTAGCAGCCAGGTGCATGGGTGTCCCTCAGCCCGGCCTATGCCCTTTCGCAGTCTGAGAGCCCTCAGAGGCTGTCAGGCTGAGATTTAGGTCAGCTCCTGCTGTCACAGCAGCATTTGCAGCTGTCAGCCCAGCTTGTGGCTGAGCAGAGCTCCCCCTGAGGGAGCACACTGACCACCAGGAGGCAGCTCCTGTGTTGAGTGTCTGCCCTTGTCATAGAAACCTGTGGTGGTTCCTGGTAGTTACGCCTTTAAAGTCAATTTACATATTAGCCTTTTATTATATAGAATAAGAGGGTGACATAAGTTGCCAATCCATGTAATTCTATTAAATTGAATTTTAACCAAATTCTACAAAATATAATTAGGAAAGGCATCTAGAGATTAGGCATATTGATTCTAATGAACGGCCATGTTTTACTGCTCCAGCATGCATTCTTCATGGAAGTCCCCAGTGGCACTAAAAGACAATAGATCTTACTCCTGGAGCTGTCATAAAGTGGTCCTGGGAATATTTCAGGTAATATAGGAATTCCTCCTGCAACGTTCCTGAAAGGTGCTCACCCAGTCTTGCTTCTCCACTCACGGCCTCTGCTCTTGTTTTCCTCTGCTTGTAATGACTGTGACCTTAGAACTTTATTTGCATGGCTAGAGTTCTACCTGTAGGTCTTTGCTCAAATATTACTTCCTCAGAGACCTTCCCTTATAAGTGAAAGAATGAAAAACAACAGAAATTTATTTTTTCACAGTTCTGAAGTCTAAAAGTCTGAGATCAAGGTGTTGGCAGGTTTGGTTTCTCCTGAGGCCTTTCTCCTTGGCTTGCAGATGGCTTTCTTCTCACTGTGTCCTCTCACCTGGTCTTTGTTCTGTGCATAACTCTGGGATCTCTTTATATGCCCATACTTTATCTGTTTATAAGGACAACAATCAGATTGTATAAAGATCCACCCTAAAGATCTTATTTTGGCTTAATAACCTCTTCAGGGCTCTATCTCCAAATATAGTAACATTTTGAGAAAGTGTGGGTTAAGACTTTAACATGATTTTTGGGGAGATACAATTCAATTGATAATACCATTCTTGCCAAAAGGCTTTTCTACTTTCTGGATTCCCACAGCCCAACATCTCCTTCTATCTCAAGACTTATCTTTGCAAAATAATATCGTGCCCCTCACTACATTATATTTAATAGAACTTATTTAAAATGCATGCTAATTTACTGGGGCAGATGAGAAAATATGCCTCTCAGATATCCTACTGCAGTAAGTATAATTGACTGATGGCCTCAATTGTGGTGCTCTAATTTCTTCCCTAGGTGAGTAGCAAGGTGACCTTCCCCTGGCTCTTCCCAGCCAATGACTGTGTGGAAAGAATACTACTATGGGAGGTTCTTTGCTTCATGAGATACACTACTCCTCTGGCTGGAGACTTTGGCTAGAGGAACCCTGCCCTGCCCCCTTCTCCCCCTCCCTGTCAGTCTCATCAAATTGTCTTCAAACTACACTGAAGTCAGACCTTCCCTTCTTTTCCTCTCTTTCACAGGTTGAGATCGGCACTTGAGGCTGATATCTCTCAATTTCCTCTGACCCCCTGCTCAATTTTCCTCTAAGGCATTATTTTTTCCAATGGCCTCTAGCATGTCTATCCATCTTGACATCTTCTTGTAGGACCTTAACAAATTGCTTCCACATGCATGAATCATAGAGTCTTCTCTTTTCTGACAATATGACAAACTGAAAGAATGCATTCAAGAGTAGAAATTCTAGCTGAAACCGTTTTGGCTCAGTGGTAGAGCATCGGTCTGTGGACTGAAAGGTCCCAGGTTCGATTCTGGTCAAGGGCATGTACATTGTTGGTTGCGGGCACATCCCTGGTAGGGGGTGTGCAAGAGGCAGCTGGTCGATGTTTCTCTCTCATCGACGTTTCTAGCTCTCTATCTCTCTCCCTTCCTCTCTAAAAAAATCAATAAAATATATTTTTTGAAAAAGGAGTAGAAATTCTAACAGTCAATGGGAAATATACTAAGTATCCTGGAAATAATAAAGACATAACAAGTACAATACAGATTTGGGGAAAGTATATTTCAGTGTTTTGAATAAATTAAGCATTTAAAAATATTTTATGTACCACAAAATTTTATTCTGATCATACGATATTTTATTCATCTTTAGACTTAAGCTAAACATAGTTTTCCCTATGAAAACAATAGCAAATTGACAGGGGTCCAGAGGAATAAGACCATATGTTCAGGAGAAGAACCTTCCATTTGGGCCTCCATACTTCTATCAGCAGAGTAAAATGGGAACTATTCCAGATAGTCACAGTCTAATTACCACTGTCTACTTCAAGATTAGCCAGAACTAATCTCATTAAGCCCATTACCTGTTTATGTCAATCACCGCAAGGAGTCCCAGACTTCTAACATTTCCCCACTACACACATTTAAGTCACTATGCATCTCTGTATTTTCTCTCTTCTGTCCCTGTCTTCCATCTTCCCTAACTCCTAAAACCTCTCCAGTGAGCACTCTGGAATTTATGGTCCATCATAAATAAAACTCCCATGTTCTCTTCTCCAAAAATTACTTTTAAGTCATTCTAAATGAAACTGAAATCTCTCTTAAGGATGCTGCTTCCTCTGCAGGTACTCAGGTAGAAGCTTCTTTGTCTCCCTTAGCCCTCAGCCTCCTGAACCTGAGTTTGGGTAAATCTTGCCCTTGTTCTCCGTGTTCCATGTAATTTCTCTATAGTTCTAAAACTCTATAATATTGATTATAAGCCCATTATCACTTTGGCCCACATATCTCCTGTCACTCACTAAGCGGGTTCTAACCATGTGGTTTCCTTACCTTTTCAAAGTCTCACCAGAAAACTATATTCTCAGGGTAATAGTATTTTTTTTTATTCCCTCCTCAATAACATGCTCTCAAATATTTGCCTAACTTGGCCTGCTCCCTCATCTTACTTAACTTTTCAAATCAAATTTCAAAGAAACATGCCCTGTCTACAATATTTAAAATTGTAATCGCCACTCACTACATTTCTTATAATTCATTGCTTAATTTTTCTCTATGTACTTTTTTTATCTGTGTCCCATATCAGAATTTAAACTTCAAAGACACAGAATATGGTATTCACTGTTTATAACCAGTGTGTTTTATAACTAGCATCTGCTATAGAGCAGGTAGTCAACAAATATTTATTGAATGAATACAGTAAGTTGAATTTATTGAAATTATAATATTTCTCCCCTCCAAAGAAAGGTGGTTTAAATATTCTTTTAGAAAAAATAACATTACCTTTTGTTTTATTCAACATCTTTCTATAATATTGTATTTTCTTTTCTGTTATGTTCCTTATGTTTTAATACACACATAAATAAAACCCAATGCATTACCTTGAAGAATTCCATTTCTAGCTATGCAGACACAAGTATATGTAGATATCATCATCATAGGGATAAATATTTTTGCATATTTAGGTTTTCATTTCCTCCAGCAACTCTATGGAGAATAGATTTGAGAGAGACAAAACTAGAGCCTGGGAAAAATCATATTTAAAAGAAAATACAAAACATATGTGGTAAAGAGATAACAAAGAAAAAGTCAGTTGAGAGGGAAAGATGAGAAATTAACATTTTATCTGATTAATTTTTGTGCTTCTGCAAGACACTTGGTCTCAATATAGAGCTTGTTAGAAAAGTCTGGATGATAGACAGGGTGAAGTACTTCTGTGCTTCTGACACTTCTCCGTAGTTACTAGCACCATGGAAATTGCAGGGATTACAATCTCGACTGGAGAAGGGGACAGATTGTATCACTAAGAAAGTACACTTCCCCACACTAAGGTGGGGTGGATTTTCATTAAATTAGGAGGCAGGTCTGTGCCCGTTAACTCCATGGAGACCAACATTGACCATCTAGGGTTTGTTTAGGAATCAGGGAAGCAGGGGAAACAAGGGGAAGGTTAATGTAGTGAGTTGGTGACAGACCATCTTTAAAAAACTGATTTGATAAATGTCTTAAAGGAACATTGGAGATCTAGGCCAATTTCATTCTTTCAGGTGGGACAGCATTCTTCCACCACAACCACCCCTCCCTTAACCTCACCCTCAGGGAAGAGGGGGCCTTCGGAAGACACAAACTGATCCCCCAGAGACCTAGGACTAGAACATGGGTCTCTGACACTCTGTCCAGTGACTTTCCCATCACACCAGGAATCCAGGCTCCCTCAGCTTTAATGATAAAAGTGGTCATAAGATGGTCATCCATGTGGCAAAAGAAGAACTTCTCTTCATTCTAATCTAGTTGAACATCTGCTATGTGCCATGTCCTCGGTCAGAATTTTTATATGTAATCCTCTCAACGGTGCTAATTAATGTCAATTACCCCAATTTACAGATGGGAAAACTAAGGCTCAGACTGACAAAAATGCTTTGCCAAACCCTCCCTGCTGAGCATCCAGAGAGCTGGAATTAGAACCCAGGATTCTCTGACTCTATAACCAACATTTAGTGTTGTTGGAGAGTCTACAGTTCTGATTAGATTCATCTCACAAGCCATGCTGGTTATATCTGCTTGACATGTATCCTCAAAAGGAGTCTTTGGCTGAATTCAAGGTCAGAGAGGAGTGCTGTGATGAATTAGTGGCATCTGCCACAGGAATGCACAGATAGCATATGAGTGCCCTGCATTTGTCATTGTGCTGAAGCCCGCATATGCCAAGACCCACTGCATCACACCTTAGGATTTGTCCCTGAGCCTGCCTGCTTTTGCTGGTGATGGTCATGCAGTCTAATCTTACTATAAAAATTTTAAAAAAAGAGTCAGATGGAAAAAATAAATGTGGTATTCTCAATATGGCTGTGGTAGTTTAACCTATAAGAATAAATGAGACAGCCCAGGGTAATATACAGTCAGAATAATAGTGAAGCAAAGAATAACACTATGAGAACACAAACTTGGAACACTTGTAAAAAAGGGGAATAATTTAATAGAGAAAATAAAATGTCAGAAAGTCCATCCCCATAAAAGAGAGCATAGTACACAGTGTGGTATCAGGCGTCTTCAAACTACGGCCCGCAGAGGAGTCTGATCCGGCCCGCCAGGTTTTTTGGGCAGTGAGTGCAGCCGAGGTGTTACAGTAGGAATTAGTAGTTCATATAGTCCGGCCCTCCAGCTCTCTGAGGGACCGTGATCTGGCCCCCACTTTAAAAAGTTTGAGGACCCCTGAAAGAGAATAGGGAATGTCAAGAATGAAAAAGAAAGCAGCATTCCCAACCATGTCCAGACAGCAACATTTCCATTGGATTCAGAATTAGGAAACTATCAATTACTACCTAAGCAGTTTCAGTGCCTCGGAGGGAGAAGCCAGCCTGCAGGACATTGGGTGTAGTTACAAAGTTTTATTTAATTAAAAATGAAAATAAGGTGATACATTGATAAGCTTGAATACATTTAGATGCTAAGAGGAAGAAGTACAAAGGAGAATGTTACAGATGCAGTAGAGTAATGAACAGGGGTGGAGTATTGTGGAAACGTGGGAGTGAAATAAAGAGCTGAATTGAGGGGGCTAAGAGGAATAGCAGTGATCTTAGGTATGGTTGTAAATTCACTTGTAGGAAGAGCACTGGATAGCTGGTGTAAATTGACTCTGATAGTCTCATTTTTTTTATTTAATAAAGGAGATAAGTTTTTTGCCAATAATTGTAGGTAGAAGGTTTTCATACTAAGCATCAGGCATCTGTAATATGCTAGGATATTCATAGAAGGAGATGGAAGAGGATGACAGCATAAAACAAGTAATAGGAATAAAGTCACCAATTTTTTGGGAATCCAAACTGCACAGTTATGTAATATTCTTTAATAAACCTCAGCTGTGCACATCTGCAAGGATAAGCCCAGCATTGCCATTGAATCTGAGTCAAAATGTTCCTAGGAAAGGGCAGTAAACTAAATATCACAAGGTAATTGAGAGACCTGAGGTGAAGGAAGTAGAATCAATGATCTAGGTGGGCCAGGAAAGGAAGAGATGCCAGCAGGAGTTGATAGATTAGAAAATGACAAAGGAATTAAAAAATCTTTAGACTTTCAAGCACAGAGTAGAAATAGAATTTGTTAAATTATGGAAGAATTGGGAGGATCTATCTATATCATAAAAGGCTTGTGGCTGTGACGCCATTATGGCATCATGATCAAAAGAGCAGTGGCTCTAGTGGCCGGCTGGGCAGGGTGCCAGGTTCCAGCTACTAGCAGCAGAGAGCTATGAGCCTGGTGGAGGGTGGGGTATGAGCTACAAGCAGTCAGTGATGGGTGGGGTGGCCAGCTGAGACAAGCAGAAGAAAGTGTACAAGCTGGGCCTCTAGTGATAATATAAAATCAGAGAGAAGGTATAGACTTCCTGGGGTAGATTTGTTCCAGATCATTTCACATTCAAGAAATTGGTAATGAAAGGGTGAAAGGGGTACATTTTGTGAGACTTAAGGATCTCCATAAATAAAATTTTAGGATAAGTAAGATTTGGGACGAAAGAGAGAGAGAGAGAGAGAGAGAGAGAGAGAGAGAGAGAGAGAGAGAGAGAGAGAGAGAAGAAAGAAAAGAAAACAACAACAACATAGAGATAACCTAATTTAATTTCTAGATAAGAAATCTGAGAGAAATACTGTATTTGAAGTTTCATAGATACTAATGGAAGAATCTGGAGAGAGTAAAATCTTTTTGATGTCTAAAGTAAATTTTTAAAAATATTGCTACTAATGGTAGAATCCTGAATAGAGTAAAATCCTTTTGATGTCTAAAGTAAATTTTTAAAAATATTGTCTCTTGTTACCTGATATTGGAGAGTGTGTTGATATCTTCTGATTATCTTTTCTCTCTGAAATTTAGGAATCAATCACCTGAGGTAAGTTCTAGCATCTTTGTGAACAATACATCTTAGAAAAAATGAAGCAATAGTAAAAAATTTAAAATATGTTTTTTCTTTGCTCCTGACTTCATTTCTGATTAATAACCCCCTTTACTATTTGCATATATACTTTATAAAAGAAGATGTTGTTAAGTGAGAGATTTGGATGAAATTTATTATTGTCTTGTATTACTTTCAAATTCTAGGAAATACTTATCACATTTCCTTATCAACGAATAAATGTGATATGTATATTACTTTAAAAAATCTTAAATTTGCATATTAAGTTGTAAGTGTTTTTATAGTGTTGCAAATATTTTTACACGTTTTCTATGTGGATTTAAAGTTATTCTAGAACTTCAGAGTTGGTGTGTTATGTGCTGATTATCTGCCTCTTGTAAAAAGAAAAGTACTTTAGCAGCAGCGTTAACAAGGGATGCTGTGTACAAATGTGCACGCGTTATCATCACTTTGACAGTAGGTGTCTTGTCTCTGTGGAGAACACAGAACAGGTGCCACAACTTGCTGAGATGACTTTCACTGTATGCTTTTAGTTAGCTTTCAGGGGATAAATACAATTGCCTCCTTACCTTCCAAAGGAGGAATTTCATAAGCACATGGCAAATGACTATGACTAATATTATAAAATCAATTGTCACATGATTTGAATTTAGCACATTTATACTCTTGATAGGGAGGGAGATTCTCTTTTGCAGTGATAATATCAATAATGTAATGTAATCTACTGTGTATGTAATAATTTTTGGCTGATACATTTAAATTCTAACCCTTTTATTAGATAGCTATTGTATTTTAATTAGTAAGTAAATTTAAGGCCCAATACTTGAAAACACAAGAGACAATAAACCTAAGGCATGGAAATATTAACAGTTTTAAGACAGTATATTTATTAGGCATTTAAGGTATATTCATTTATAAAAGTATTTCAGATAGGTAGGTAATTCTTGGCTTTCTATGATACTTAGAATTTGGGAAGCATATTCCAGGTGGAGAGAGCATGGGGGTATGAAAGAGAAAAGTACTTTTGGGAATAACAGCTAATTTTGAATTAATAGAACATAGAATGTGTACAAAATAGGAACAGAGGCAAAACTAGGACTAAACAGGATCTAACAGGGGCTAGACCCTGAAGCAACCATTGATTAGCTATAAAGCCACAATATAAGCCAATCAACAAAGATAGAAAAAAGAAATAGCATCATGAATAAAAGTTGAAGCAAAAATTAAAATTCACCAATCACATATCATTAATATATTTTTTAAAATTCTTATTGATTTCAGAGAGGAAGGGGGAGGGAGAGAGAAATAGAAACATCAATGATTGTGGGGAAGCAGGGGACTTGGTTGGAAAGTCTGTAAGGAGGATTCTCCAAAAGGTTAGGGGCCTCTAGAGAGACCTTGTCAAAGGCAGCAGCCTCTGCCTTGACTTGCCCTCAAACAAGTCTGAGTCCCCAAGAGGTTTACTGGAATCTCTATGTTTAGTCTTTAGACAGGATCTTGAAGAAGCATGTGCTTTCTCAAGGATTCACTACTGATGGGGTCCCTCTACCTGGCCTGTGAGGATCAGGCTGAAACTGGTAGTCCAACATCCCTGGAGGGATATAGTAGTGCATTAAGCAGCAGGAGGCTGGGGAGGAGCCAAGCCCGAACCAGGTGCAGCACCCCTCTCGCTCATCCTGGCCCTGCTGCTCCAACTGCTGCCTCTCCACTGCAGTCTTCATGTGTCCATCTAAGGAGAATGCCAACTCTCCCATGGCCGAGAAGCGGCCATGGACACGCACCTAGTTAGTTCTGATGCTGGTCCCATTCCTGGTCCTTGTCCAGATGGGGGAAGGGCACACAGGGGGAGTGTTTGCAGGAGAGGCTCAGGCCTCTGCAGCTGCACTCCTCAGTTGTGAGCCTGGCTTCTGGTGCCTGTGGATCAGCTCTCACTATGGGAGCAAACTGACCACCAGAGGACAGCTCCTGCGTTGAGTGTCTTCCTCATGGTGGTCAGTGAGCATCATAGCGCAGTTTTAAACCAGCAGTTGGACATCCCTTTTACAATCCAGGACTGCTGGCTCCTAACCACTCACCTGTCTGCTTGCCTGATTGCCCCTCACTGCATCTACCTGCCAGCCTGATCACCCCCTAAACACTCCCTTGCCAGCTTGATTAATGCCTAACTGCTCCCCTGCCAGCCTGATCGCCCCCAACTGCCCTCCCCAGGTGGCCTGATCTAATCCCTAACTGCCCTTCCCTGCAGGCTTTGTCACATCCACTGTCCTCCCCTGCAGGCCTGGTCACTCCCAACTTCCCTTCCCTGTCAGCCTGATCTTGCCCCCAACTGCCCTCCCCTGCTGGCCATCTTGTGGTGGCCATCTTGCAATGACATCATGCAAATGCCACCTAGGCTTTTATTATATGGGATATATACATAAACCTCTCAGCATTAAATAATGTTGCTAATTATAAGTGTAAGCAAGGCAACAAACTTTTTAAAGCAGCAAGGGAAGCTCAAGCTTATTCACATACAGAAGAGACTCCTGAAAATGAAAAAGGTCAAGTTATTTGCCTAAATTGCAATAGAATTAGACAGAAGCCAAGGATTCCTGACTCACTATCCAAAGCTATTTTCATTGTTAGTACATTTACTTTATGGCATTAGTGATAAAGTAAGCTAATAGCACTTAAATTTTTATATTTCCTGAATGGCAATTAAATTTTTAATGTGTTATGACTATACCACAAAAATCATGAAAAACCTTTGCAAGGATGTATGATTTAAACTGTGATTTTGTGATAGGGTGCTCTTTTCTTGATACTGACAGGGCTTACTACAACCTTTTTGCAATGAAATTTCTGATCAGCCTGTCAGATTTTATAAAGCAGTGAATATAAAAATTTTGAGCAAATACTCCCTCAATTCCCAAGGCAACAACCTAAAAAAGGAAAACAATGGACACCACAGAAGGAGCCAGTGTGTGTGGCCTGGTGGAACTTTGCACTCTGACATCCTGGGAGGCAGGAAAGCATTTGTGTTACTGCCCCCGGGTGCAACAGTCCCTGAGCGTCGCTTACAGAGCTGCTGCGGATGTCACTCTGCGCTCTTTGCAGCCCGAAGGAGACTCCTTAGAGCACTTGCAGCAGTAATGGCAGGAATCAATTCACCTTTGGAGATAAAGAGGGGCATGAAAACATTTCGCTTCACATTGCTCAGATTTATTACTGTACGGAACTCTGTTGTGTTCCCTTGCCAGGGCCGCCAGAACAAAGCTCCACAGATGGGGGGCTTAAACAAGACATGTTATTTCTTCAGACGGGGCCATCTGGACAGGCTCGCTGTGGAGAAGGATCAGGGACTGAAGACTGCAGCGTCCTCACCTCAACTTTGTTCACACAGCCTTCTGCTTGCAGGCTCAGGGCCCAGCCCTTCCTCCCAGCCCCTTCTCTTCTCCAAGCAAGAATTGGGGGCAATGACCACCTTGCAGACTGCTGGCCAATAAAACATATCAGGCAGGATTTGATGACTGTCTTCTTGGCCAAATACTGGGCCTAAACTTGGCGCAATTCTTCCCAATCCCTGCAGCTCAGTAATCCTGGGACTGGAAGAATGGTCTTTTTCTCTCCCCAAAGTCATCAGTTTTCCTGCTATTAGCATGAATGGTGGTTCTGGTCAGGAAAGAACTTGTTATGCTTTGTTATACACTCTGGACAAAATTGTGAGGCAGGTGCCACTTCCTATAAAGCAAGGCCTATCCTGTTTCCCCGAAAATAAGACAGTGTCTTATATTAATTTTTGCTCCCAAAGATGTGCTAGGTCTTATTTTCAGGGATGTCTTATTTTTCCATGAAGAAGAATACGGTACACATTTATTGTTAAATGAAAATAAAGGAAATTTATTACCTGTATACAGCACCGTAGTACGGTAGTTGTCAACACAAACCAGACAAACTGTGAATCCCACAGTATCAAAAATTTACTCATTTATTCAATGACAATCATGTCATCATCTTCTGGAACATCATCATAACAATCCAATTCCTGAATTTCCTGGTGAATTTCTTTTAGAATCAGTGGACCAAATCTCTCATGTTTAGCCTGGGGGGGTGGGGGGTAGGGGGCTTATATTTCACTCAGAAGGAAACCTGTAAGTAGGTCTTATTTTCGGAGGATGTCTTATTTTCGGGGAAACACGGTAGCTGTGGAAGGGGTGTTCACCTCGGGCACCTCAAGAAAAAGGGTGAATACAGAAAAATCCATCCTGTTGTTAAATAATCTTTGGGAAGAAAGCATAATACTATATACAATGTGCACACAGTCAGACAAAATCCTTCTGATTTTTTATTAGAGCTCCCTGAATCTGAGCCCATGTACAAATAGATGAGTCAGCCTGCCAGTGAATCCTGGGAGTGGAGGGCAATGGCAGGGTTTGTGTTTGGATTATTTTTTCAGTAGATTGTATCAAATGGCATTAATGTGATTTGAACTCTAAGGTTCCAGCCAGAACCTAAAATGTCTTTTGTTCAATTCCCCTGCTACCTGAAATCACCGAGTTTCAACCGCACAAGTTCTGATCCATTAAAGTTAACAACTTTCAGAGCCATTAGTGGTAACAACTTCCTCCATCACAGTTTCTCACAGTAACTCCAGGTGAAGAATTTATGCAAAAAGAAGACCAAGGGAAGATAAACAAATTCAAATCCTTTATCACAGGGACATGAGATAAGACGAAGTGCATGGTCAAGGCTTGCATGCTGAGCAGGGTTCGACAGCATCTCCATGGAAGGCTCTACCCACCTCATTTCCCTTACTTCAGGATGGAAATCTGTGCCTTAGGTGGCAAGGCAGGCTCCACACTCTGATCTTTGCCCCTCTACTGTCCACAAACAACTGTAAGGTGGACAGAGAGCCAAAGGCCTTTGCTGTAAAATCAATTCCTTCAAAGATTACCTCACCTGTCTCCCACTAGTCACCACCTCAAAGGCCAGAGTATCCCAGAGGACAGTGCTCCCACGGCTTCTCCTTCAGAGGCTCTTTAGGCTGTGATGGGATGATGGTGGAGCTGTCATCTCCTGGAATCTGCTTGTTTCAGGGTTTAATTATATTATGTTTAGTTCTTCCCATTCTTCAGTGGTCAAGGGGCCACCACTTCTACCCTCAGAAGATGTACCCTCTTCCCATCTCTTACCACATTCACTGTTTTCCTGTCCATGCCCTAATTATATACCTTTCAACGAGAAACCAGAATACATAATATTGCAAACTGAAATCTTCCTTAGGTGCTCTACCAAACCTATAACACATTTTTCTTTATGTTGTTTTGAAAAAATCCTTGCAATTCCACAGGAAAATGACTAGTGTTTTATTTTATGTTGTTTTATTTTTTTAAAATAATTCTTTATTGTTGAAAGTATTACATATATCCCCTTTTCCCTCATTGACTGTTTAGAGTAAAGGAGCATGCATGTTAATTCTACTTTGAATTATACAGTATACAGTAGTGGGCTATAGAGACAAAATAGTCCATGGACTCTGAAATCCTATTGCCTGAATTCAAATCTTCAAATGCCTATGATTTAATTGCTGTGTGACTTTGGACAAATTGCTGACAACTCTGCCCAGTATCCCTGTCTGTAGAATGAGAATTGGAATATTAACTCCCTCATGGTAGCAAGTGGGAGGCTCTTAGCCTCACACAAAGTAAAAACTTTGCTACTTTTATTCTGATTCTTTACATTTTAATTAACCCACAGCATCCAAGCCAAATTGTATTCATGTGGGTGAAACTAAAGGAAGAATCCTTGAATCTCTCAGTTGGCTCATAGAGTGGCTAGAGGTTTGTTAATTACAGAAGCAGCTCACCTAGTCATGTTTATGGCCTGTTTGCAATCTTCTTAGAGTCCCTTTGGAATGAGAATCCAGAGCAAAGGGAATAGTGGCCAAGAGAAGAGAGTTGAACACCTCAAACTTAGGGGAGGCAGGTTAGTCACAAAGAAGGCAACTGATATTTTTGAGTATGCAAACAGGAACTGGAGCAGAAGCAACTAAGGGGACCAAGTCCAGCACAGACTGACTAGTCAAAGCCAGGTATAAATAAGAGATAAGAAAATGTGTTCCTCTGACAGAAACTCAGTTTAGGCCACAGCTGTGCCTCCCTGAGTTCTAGCTTGGTAGTTTTATGGTGCTGGCTCATGGAGGGAAAAGGGGGTATGACACTCACCTTTTTCCCTCCAAACAAACACACGGGCTATGCTTTGTTCCAGAATACGAGTAACTGCATACGTCTTTCTTTTGAGTGCAACATTCGTTTTAATATGTTGTTTGAAATCATTTAGGTTTACTGGAGACTTGTAATTTTCATACATCATTCACCCAACTTCCCATAACACTACCAGCGTACATGGTACATGAACACAGCAAATCATTGAAGCCAACAATAATAATGCAATACTATTAACCCATCTAGGGTGCTCATTTGAATCTTGCCAGTTTCTCTATGATCAGCTTAGCAAACTCCAGGAAATATGGCAGGTTTTTTATTGCTTTTTTTTTTTTTTTTTTTTTTTTTTTTTGGTGGTAAGGAAAGGATAGTGAGTTCTCTGATTTTGCTGTGGTTTTGTTTTGCCTTGTCTCCCTCAGAACCAAGCGTTTTGAAGACAGCCCTTTCAAACCATGTGCACCTTTAAATGCCTTCACTTTGATATTTCATTACACCTGGTCATTTGGTTTTGTGTTTTCAGACTCCGGGTAGAGATGGTATTTCTGGCAGTGGTTTTAGATCACCCCTTGGCCCAGTCATTATCTTCCTTGTCCTCTTGTCCACAGAGGTTTTCTCCATTTGTTGTTCACAGCAAAGCCTGGCAGTGTGGTGAGGGTAGATGTGGAAGCCCGAGCCAGAGTATGGATTAAGATGTTTTTAAAAAATGTATAGTTAGTTAAAGTCCAGGTATTTCCTGTCTTAAATTATGCCAATGACCTGGCTATGTGTAGATAAATACTTCCATTCTTGTTGTCCTATGTTTTCCGGTTACCTGGACATGCTCAGAATTTTTTTTTTTCTATCATAAAGACACAGATGGTAAACGACAAGAACCCTGAGGGGTGCTATGGTCTTGTCTCCTATCATCAGGCATGGTTGGCCCCTTTGAGTGCTATGGGATGTGGACTTAGAAAGAGAACAGCCCTGATAAAAATAAGGCTAACCCAGGATTCTATCACATTCTCAACAATTCCATACCATGTGGAACTTCATTAAATTGTTTCAATAAGTAGATTTCAGTCATTTCAGGACTCCATTAAAAATGTAGTTAAATATAAAAATTAGCATGTCATGGTTAAAAGTTAATTGCTAATGAAACTGCAAAGATTAACATTGGTTTTGTTAAATTAGAGGGAAAGAAAAGAATCTTATCAGAACTGCAGAGATGTAATAATTTTAATAAAGTTTTCTTTTGAATTCTAATTATTTACTGGTTAAACAGAGTTTCACCTGAATAACATAGATGATACCTATTGGTATGGACCAAGAATGTATCCAATCAAACCCACAATGTGAATGTAACAGGAGCTACTGCATTTGGGAGTTGATTAGGTCATGAAGGTGAAGCCCTCACAAATGGGATTTGTGTCTTTATAAAAGAGACTCCAGAGAGCTCTCTTTCCTTACTCCACAAAAGGATGCAAAGAGAGGTTGGCAGCTTGCAACCCAGGCAGAGGCCTTTCCAGAACCCAAACATGCTGGCACCCTGATCTCAGACTTCTAGCCTCCAGGAGTGTGAGAAGTAATTTTTTTGTTTTTGTTTATAAACCATCCAGTTTACCAGTTTATGGTAATTTGTTATACAGCAACCTGAACTGACTAAAACAGCCAGCTTGTTGCAAAAGCTTGTTGCAAAAGCTTGATGGTCTTTGTTCAAAAACACAACAAATTATTCTTTTTGTCATATTATATTTAATGTGAACCATAGGGACCAATAGGAGTTATGACTTTCCTCCTTTTTGCTAATAATTCAAGTAGTGTGTTAGGGAAACTTTTTTGTAAGGGGATTGTACTAGCATACCTCCCTTACCTATGGAGGATTTTGACCATCAGCTCATGGTTAATATGCATGTTGACACCATTGATTCTCAATTATATCTTCTGCACCATAAGAAGGATAAAAGCTTAAAGAATGTGGAGCCATACTGCACATTGATTTAAGGCCATAAACATGTCACGTTGGGGACTCTATAGTCTGTTGAACATTGATGCTAGCAAAGTTCTTAACATCCTCATATCTAGCTATTCAACATGAACTAGAATGAAAAGGATCACAAGATCTTACATTAAGTGCATTATTACACATCTTGATCTTAACCACTTTATAGATTTCTTTTTCCCCCCAGTATTCCCAACTTTGTCTTTTCAATGAAAAGCTTCTACTCATGTTCTCCATAAGACTTTTCCTCTTTCTACTTTTAGATCAGTGGAAAGAGGTTCTCAATAAGTCCCTATGCCTCTTTTAACATATAATATTTTAAAGAATCCATTTTCTTTTAGCTCTTTAGGCTGAAGATGGAATGATATCAATTATTGGCCTATGGACCTTCCCTTATATATCTAGGGAGTTTTGATGTAAGAAGAAAATGAAGGCTCAGAATTTCAAAAATTCTCCTTGTGGTTTAGCTTCTATTCTCCAGATCCTTGATTTTCAGTGTTTTAATTGATAACCTTTTTGTGGTTTGCATTAGTTTTACTCATTACTGTACCCTCCCCTCCCCTTTCAGTCTTGGTTCCTGTTTTCTGTTTTATTGATATATTTCTGATGCCCTATTGATATTTTGGCTTGTTTTTTGAGAATCCTTATCTGTGTTTTGAGTTGAAGTTTTAGCCAACATTTCTATATGGTCTAGAAATAATTTATAGATTATTCATTTGTCAAGACACGTTAACTAATTAAAGTTGATAGGACATTTACTCTAATAGGATTATGAGGATGCATTTATAATCTCTGTTCTGAAAAACTCAATTTAGTGGAGTAGACAAAAAATATTACAACACATTGTCGAAAGTAGTAGGATTGATGTGTGAACTAGGTGATATGTGACCCCAGGGTAGGCACAGCAAAAAGAGAAGAATGTAAGATAGCCAGGGTTGGAGTTGGGGAGCAAGGAAAACGCCTACAAAGTAGGTATCTTGTGATTTGAGTTATAAAAAAATTAGTTCAGTAATAAGGTCCTCTCTCCCTCCCTCTCTTTACTTCTGACAAATACCTCTGATTTTCAAACATCATTTTTTATCTCTTGTCTTTTCTTCTGTTACCACCCTATTTCACTTTTTCTCATCAGGACTCACCTTCTTGGAAAAATGGTTTATATCTGCTCTATTTTCTTAACAACCACTACTCATCCATCACAGCTATCCAGCTTGTGCTTCAGCCATTGCACAAAAACTATCTGTCAATTCTCATAGGTGACATCCTAATTGCCAAACTCAATAGCAATGTTTCTTTCCTATTTTATTTGACCTTTTCTGAATCATTTGGCACAGGTTATCACTTCCTTCTTGAAACTCTGTCATCTACTGACTCTCTTGCTATCACTTTCTCTAAATTTTCCCCATTTTTGCTGGTCATATGAAAGTTTCCTTAGGTAATTTCTCTTCCTCTTCACATTTCTTAAAAATTGTTATGGAATATAGAGCTTTAGGGTTCGCTTATTTCATTTGATACTTTATTTAATAATAGATAAGTTATTACAAGATTTATATAGCTGAGGATTATATCTGAGTTTCTCTAGTCTAGATAGCCTCTGTGCAGAGGCATTATTATTTAGACATGGGCTGATATGTATGTAGTGTTTGTAAGGATCTACTCTACATAAAATTCAAAGAATAAAGGGAATGTGTACATAACTAATTAAATTATATATGCCAATGTCAATTTCACATTATATTTGTTTTTCTTCTATTAATATTGGATTTCTTATGAGTTTGACAAAGAAAATTTTATTTTGGCTTATATTTCCACCTGTTTTTGTTAAATCTGTCAGTTTATGGCTCTGTTCTACTTTCAATATTTCAAGCAGCAACTGAAAAGTCACTTCTTACACAATATTCAATCGTGTATTACTCTCCCCCTCTATACCATTAGGAATAACGTTTAATTGGAACAGAACAAAAATCCACCCTCATTGGGCACTTCTTCCCCATGAGATGGGGAGCTACTTATTCAGTCCCTGTGACCAAGATCCTCTGCATACATTTCATTGATAACCACTTTAACCTGCTGCCATTGTTTTTTCACTAGAGGCCCGGTGCATGAAAATTCATGTACTGGAGTGGGATTCCCTCAGCCCGGCCTGCCCTCTCTCATAGTCTGAGAGCCCTCAGGGGCGGGAGGCAACCCGTTGATCAGGGGAAGTTGACACCTCCCATCACACCTCTGGTGCTGCCACTGCTGACAGTGCAAGCCTTGGCTGGCCCTGGTTACCTGAGCCTTGGGTGGTCCTGGGCAGCTGGGCAGCCACCATTCAAGAGTTGCCTGTGCAGCAGCCATCTGAGGCTTGCCTGCACCTCAGGCTGGCTCTGGGCAGGTCCGGCTGCACCATGTGCCTTCCCTTCCCCACCCCCCACTGGCCCGGGCTGGGCTTAAAGAACTGGGGGACTCATATAGGGCTAAAGGGACTGGGTGCCATCATCTTGTGGCTATGGGCATCACCATCTTTGTGACAGTGTAATGGTCAATTTGTATATTCCCTCTTTATTAGATAGTATTTCCCTTTTTCCCCTCTATTTTTCTTTTTAAATAATAGAACCATACATAACCCGATATCAATAGCTCATTGAGTTTTATGTCCCTCTCTATTTGTCAACAGGCTTTTATTTTTCTCTGCCCTCATCTTTTTTTTTTTTTTTTTTCCCCTTTTCAACATCGAAAACCTGTACTTGCAATTTAGTTGGTTGCCTAATTCCTATGTCAATCTTCCTCAAAGTTTCCTTTCTTCAGATTCTGTGTTTCACTTTTTTTTAAAAGAAAATATATTTTTTTATTGGTTTCAGAGAGGAAGAGAAAGAGATAGAAACATCAATGATGAGAGAGAATGAATGATTAGCTGCCTCTTGCATGCCCCACACAGAGGTCAAGCCCACAACCAAGGCATATGTCTTGACCAGGAGTTGAACTGTGACCTCCTTGTTCACAGGTCCATGCTTAACCACTGAGCCACAATGGCAGGGCTGTGTTTCACTTTTTAACAGACTTGGTGTCTTTATATATTTATAAGTTCAATGGCAGACAGTAAACAGGTGTAAGGTAAGGAAAGTATATTACCCATTGTTTATAAAGGGAATGTTTTATAAATTATACCTTTTTGAGGTGATCATGGGTGTCAATCAGAATCATAATATATTAAACTATTCCTACATGTTGTTCATCTTTTGGCCACTCTCATTAAGAAATCTGAGAAAACTACTGTGACATGGAATGAATTGGAGGAGCTGAGAGTCTTCAGCTATGAGAGATACGTTTTTAAAACTTAGATTTTGCTTTTCCTCTTTCTGTTGTAATGAAGATTGTAGCCATTAACAATTATATACTTAAACTCTTCAGAAAACATTATCCACAAAACCAACTCCATCTGCAGAGTTTTGAACCTTATAAAATATTCAATTTCATGTATTAAAGATTACTTTAGAAGGCTCTGGTAGATTCTAAAATGAATAAGCCTATCAACAAAAACAATTCAACTGGCTGATAAATGAAAATTCTATTCTTCTTTGTATAGAGTAAGAATAAAAGCGTAGATGCTTGATAAAATAATTATCACAATGTCCAACACCCTATAAGAGTTACTTGATATATAAAGAAACAGTTAAGTCTTGGCATAACTTGAGAGAAAATATATAGATAAAAATAGGTTCAGAAATGACAGTGATGAAATTAGCAAAGATGAAACTATGACAATCTGAAGGTCCATTCTAGCTTGAGATCCCTATGGGATTCTACCTTCATGATAGCTTTCCTTCTTCTATTCAAAAATGTACCTTTTTCCTCTTTTCCAAAGCTGTAGATCCTGAAAATTTAACATTGGTAACCAATGCCTATTGAAACGGTCTGTTTCTTTATATTTGAAGTCAACACATTATTCTGATTTTTTTCACAGTCTCAACTTTCTTCACCCAATTCTTAAATACTAGAGGCCCAGTGCAAAAAGAGGATGCAGGCCAGGCCAAGGGACCCCTCTGGTGCACGATCAGGTTCAGGGAGGAACACAGGAGGTAGGCCAGCTAGGGAGGGGCCGCAGGAGGGCTCCAGGGCATGTCCGGCTCATCTCACTCAATCCTGATGGGCAGCAAGTGAACCTACTGGTCAGAGGGACTGGTGGTCACTGCACATCATAGTGACTGGTTGACCAGTTGACTGTCTGCTCCTGGTGGTCAATGCATGTCATGGTGAGCAATTGAGCAGTCTTAGCATATTACACTTTGATTGGTTGAATGGCCACCCGGATGACTGGACACTTAGCATAGTAAGCTTTTATTATATAGGTTTAGGATTTGTTCTGAACCCTTATCTACACATGTTCTTTTTAAGCATGAAAGGATGAGTCTATTCTTTCATTTACCATCTACATGCTGATAAGTGATAAATCACAGAACCACATATTTAAGTCAACATTTTCTTCTAAAATCAGCATCCACAAATGGGACTTTTTACTAACTTTATAACTGAGTGCTACAAAGAGGTCATTTATGTCCTTAACAACCAATGAATCACTAAGTCTTGTTGCTTCTACTTCAAAAATATTTTTGTATTCTGATATCTTTTTCTGGTGGTAGGGTGGGATGGGCAGGGAGAGGTGAGAATCATCATCTTTATTGCTCTAGTTCAGGCTATCATTTTATTGTACTCCTGGTAGTGTCTCCATTTTCACTCATCTCTACTCCTTCTTATATATAATATTTAGACTAGGGTGAGCAAACTTTTCCTGCAAAGGGTCAGATAGAAACTATTTTAGCTTTTGGGTGTCATACAGTAATTGTGGCAACTATTTCTGCTATTGCTGCATGAAAGCAACCATAGGCAAATGGAAATGGTCATCAACGTCTATCAATAGAATCTATTTATAAAAATAAACAAAGTATAGTGAAGATTGTTTGCCAATGTCTGAACTAAGTCATTACTTTTCCCCAACCTTTTACTTAATGTCTATTCTTTGTTTTCTGGTCTCTACTTATATGTTACCTCACTCTGGCAATCTCTGTCACTGTTCCCTTTTGTATCTGCTCACAACACTTTATTCCTCTTTTATATCTTCTTAATTATGTATTTAATTGCCTGTATCCCATTAGCTTATAAATTCCAGTAGAATACCAATCAAATTTGTCCTGATCATCTTTATCCCCATAATTTATTCAGTGTATGGCTCAAGGTAGGCACTAACAAGTATAGTATTTGAATTAATGAAAATATACTCAGAAGTATGGATTTGGAATAAGCTAAATGTATTTAGGGGGAACAAAAATGGCTTAAAAGGCTATGTGTATGAGTAGCAATTTGATATGAGATATGATCATACTTTCCTAGTACCTATACAGATTTAAAAAGTTGGCTTGAAAGCATTTGGTTTTCTAAAATACAAAGGTTTCAAATGTTTGAAACAGCACAGGAATTATATACTCCAGTAGTGGAATGAACTTTATTTTGCCTCACATGATTCAAATGTAAAATGCCCTTCCACTAGTATAGCAGAGCTGGTGCATTTTCAGTGTAGGTTGGAAGGGGTTTGGTGAGTGTAAAGAAATTGGACCCTGGACCTGGCTGCCTGTCTGATTTGGACTCAATCTTTTCTCATACATATTTTCTCACAATCAAGCTCATTTAAGTTACTCTCACAGGTAATATTTTTCCTGCTTCATAATCTTTTTTCATCTGTTCTTATTTCTGCCTCCCTCTGATCTTCATTTGGCTTCTTACTTCTCAGCCTTCAAGTCCAGAGAGTCTTCCTCTGGTTAACTAATTACACATATACTGAACACCCCAGTGTATAATCCCTTTTCACTACACTGGATTCATTTACTTTTTGGAACAAATTTAAAGCTGCTGATTACATATGTTTTTATTTACTAATTGAAAGGTAATCTTAATTTGAATCCCAGTTCACCAGCTACTGGAAATTGGCAATGCCCCTGGAAATTCGTGTGCCCAGATTTCTGTAAGGGAAAAATAATGATGGTACTTGCCACACTGGTGTATTTGAGAATTAGATGAATTAAAAAGTCTTTTGAACATTTTCTGGTAAATAATTCAATGCAGCTTAGTTATAAAAAAATGATAATAAAGTATTAATATTAATTGCACTAATCGTTATTCTATACATTATAAATAATTAACAAATATTGACTTATAAATTATTATTTATCTCCCTCACTAGACTATCCTATCTAATAAAGAGGGAATGTACAAATTAACCATCATGCTGTCACAAAGATGGCAGCATCCATAGCCACAAGATGGCGGTGCCCAGACCCCTCAGCCTTGCTGCAGTTGTCCTTTTAGCCCCCGCCATGGTGAGGGGCAAGCAGGTCCCTGCAGAGAGCAGACAGCAGGACCTGTAGCAATGCCTAGCAGGCAGGTCCACAGAGAGCAAAGAGCCATGGGGAGTGAGCCTAAACCATTAGTATGACATCCCCTGAGGGCTCCCAGATTGGAGAGAGTGCAGGTTGGGCAGAGGGACCTACCCCTATGCACAAATTTCATGCACCAGACCTCTGGTCTATATTATAAAAACCCAGTGGTGCTAACACTATAATGACCAAAGACTGGCGCGGGTGGGTGGGGCCACACTATTTCACACACTGGTCTTCTAGTAGGATATATTATACAAGAGCTGTACATGATTTTATTCAAAACTATATGCCTACTGCCTATTATAGTGACTGTCACTGTAGTGATTGGTGAACAAATGAGACATTCCTGGTGGCTTTCTCTCCCCTGCTTGTGATGAAAATCCTTGAACTAGGCAGTGTCCAGGGACAGATCAGGGAGCAGAAGGATATAGGAGGGCCTTTCGTGCTTAGTCACCTAGACAGCAAGAACGGAGTAGGGAACTGAACTTGAGATACTAATCTTGTACAGGCAAGCCCTGAACTATGTTTTATTTCATTAACTGCTAAATATTTATAAGACTTCCCATTTCTATTTCCCATAGGCAAAGCAGCTGCACATACTAAGTCTTCACTTCACATAATGGTTCCACTCCAAAGTTTGTTTCTACATCCATATTTGTAAGTACAAAAGTGGCCTTAGGTTAGCCACTACTTGTGGCCGCTATCAGAGGTCAGTTGACAATAGTTTCCTTTGGTGCACACATTGTATATCTACAATATTCCACAAATATAAACTTTTGTAGTTAAAACTAAAAGTGAGAAAGAAACCAGGAACAATGTGTCTTGGAAAATAGGAACTGCATAGTTCACATAAAACTAATAAAAGTATTTCTAGTACTAGAGGATGAATATTCCTAACTACATTGCTTATATCTGAATGATAAATACAAATTTAAAGTATTTTACTGATGCTAAAACAGGTACTTATGTCCTGAGAAAATTTCTTGGAAAACATTGCATAGGTATCAGATGAAAAGTAGTTTATCTGTTTTGGAAAATAAGGCTATTACATTTACTTTAAAGTAGCCCAGTAAACAAACATTCAAGGTTACACCTTACAATGTATTTTTACAGTAACAATATTTCCCATTAAGCACAACACAATAAATCTTTTAAAGGCTTTTTTTGGATGTATTTTTCTCTGAGCTGTATTTAGCCTTGAGCAGGCATCCTGATGAAAAAATTTCCTAGAAACCGAGGTTGAAAAACAAGAGCTTATGAAATCCCATTTTATCTACAAAGAGACAGCAATGAAACAGAAAGAAAAAAAACAACCCACAAACTTATTACAACCAATGAAAAATTGTAACTCCTTTGCTACTGAAAATTCCTTTTATTATATTAGCACATTGTCAGAACACATAAGCCTATTTCATATAGCAATCAATTTTAAAACAATTACAAAGCTTGCAACTTAGTTCTGGAAAAGATCTTTGAGTTCTCTTGGATGAAATATTCTCTGAGAATAATAGATCTATATTTTTGAAGGGAGGAGCCTAAAATTTGTTTTTCCTATGCACAAGTATTAAAAATAAGTATTTGGGCGTTTTAAAAAGCAAACTAGGAAGCACTAATACACATAAAAATTGAATTGATACATCTAAAGTAGTTTCAGAATTGCTAAACTCATACTCTACTGGGAAATCAATTTAATCACTAGAGTACTATGTTTATATGGTTCCTTTTGCCTGTAGCTTTAAGTCAGCCTTAATCCCAACTATCCTTATTGAAGTCATACTAGACATTTGTAATATGTTTAGATTTATATCCCACCATCTGTATTCCATGTTAGAATACCTTGACACTGTGGCTGATATTTTGAGTTTTGCATTCATAAAAGGTCATTCTCTATGGATTTTGATAAATGCATAGAGTCATGTAACCAACACTCCAGTTTTACACATAACAGTTCAATAACCCTAAAAATTCTTCTGGGTAGCCCCTCTGTAATCAACCACTTCTCTCTCCACGAAACCATCTGATAACTTAGAAAAAGCTGGTAACTTGCAATTTCTTTTAAGAGTAGGGACTGTACTCTGTAACTCTACACATCTTCAACTTGATTTTAGGTCTGATTGTTGATAAAGGTTTCAAGGCAACTCAGTGGGAAAGTATAATAGTTTCAACTAATTGTGGGTCAACAGGATATCAAATATATTTTTCAAACTGACCATTTCTTCACACCATACACACATATTAACTCAAAATGAATCATAGATCAAAAACCATAACATTCTTAGAATAAAATTATTAAAGATTTGGCATAGACAATGTTTTCTTAGATAGAACACAAATAAAACAAACCATAGTATGTATCTATATCTATAGATCTAGATAGGTAGGCAATTACATATCTATATCTGTAAGTTTGAATTCATGAAAATAAAACCTAACGGTTTTTGAAAGACATTATCATGAATATTAAAATTAGGTCACAGATTAGGAGAAAACATTTATAAGACCTGTATCAGACAATGAACACACATGTGGACTATGTGAAGATCTCTTAAGTTTCAATAAGACCACACACCTGATTTTAAAACACCAACAAAACCTCAGGCACTTCACAAAATATGCGTAAATGGCCAATTCATTCATGAAATAAATGCACAGCATTATTACCATGTTTCCCTGAAAATAAGACATCCTCCGAAAATATGACCTAGCTCATGGAAAGATAAGACATCCCCTGAAAATAAGACCTAGCGCAACTTTGGGAGAAAAAATTAATATAAGACACTGTCTTATTTTTGGGTAAACAGGGGTACTGATGAGAAATTACCAATTCAAATCTTAGCACCACAAGCCAGTTAGAATTACTAAAATAAATTTTAGAACCTTTTCCATGTTTTTTATTGTCACGGATATGGACCAACTTGAACTCTCATATCCTGCTAGTGAAAAGCAAGTGGTTGAATACAATGGAGCATGTTTGGTGATTCCTTACAAAGTTAAACATATGCCTGCTGTGACTCTTTGGTACTTACCCAAAAGAAAAAAAAATGTGCAGAGATGTGTGCATGACTGTGCACACTGCCTAATTTCCTACAGTTCCAAACCGGAAGAACAGTGTCCCTCATGACTGAAGGGGTGAACAGGCCGTGTATCCCCAACCAGATGAAAAGGGGCAGGGAGAAGTGGGACAAACTCCTGATAAATATGGGTACATCTCACAGTGATCATTCTGAATTCTTTAAAGACAGAAAAAACAAAAAACAAACAAACAAAAACAAGACTAATTCCATTTCCAAAACATTCCTGGAAATGCAAACAAATTTGTTGCCTGGGAGTATGGGTGGGAGAAGTGATATAAAGTAAAAAGAAAAGTTTGAAGGTGATAGAAATGATTGCCCACAGATGGTGATGCTTTTATACGTTTTACAGACACATTCTGTTAAAATGGTGCACTTATACTTGAAATGTAGTTTACAGAAGCTTAATCAACATGCACCAAGGAGGGTAGGAACCTAGGGGTCTGGCGGGGATCTAGATCCCAGCATTCCTTTCGTGCCGCCACCCAGATGGCACTGCCCGGGGGTTTGGTACCAGGGCCATCAGGAATCATCCCCGCCCCCCCTCACTTCCCACCTCAGGCTGCGTGAGGCCCACTGAGGCGCTCCGAGGTGTGCGCTGGTGCAGAAGGCTTTCAAACAGGGAGTTCTTCTAGGAGAAGGGGACACACGGGGTACCTTTCCCCAGACTCTGTACTGTGCCTGTGCGTCCATCCCAATGCCCATGTGACGCGCAGGGGCAGGGGCACTTGGGCAGGGGACACGTGGGCAGGGCACGTGGGGGGCACGTAGGGGGCACGTGGGCGGGGCACGTGGGCGGGCGCAGTTGCACTGGGGCACGTGTGTGGCCTCAATGTGATCACATGGGTGGAGGGCGGTGCTACGTGCACCTGGAGACGCAGCTGTGAGAGGAGGGTCTCGCAAAGCACATGAGAAGCAAAGTGCGCTCCAAGGCTTCCAGCCCCCAGCTTATGGGGTACCTGGGGCAGCCTCGCAGTGACAGGCAGCTTGGCAACGAGAAGCAGCACCCATGGGGGTCGTGGCAGCAGTGGCCATCGCTGCCTCCGGGCACGCTGCTGAGCTGGCTGCAGAGCTCCGAGGGCCTGCTGCTCCAGGCCGGTGACTTCCGCCACCTGTGCCATCCTGATGGACTTCGGGTCCAGCTGTGTGTCTGGGCTTCATCTTGCCGGGATACCAGTTCATCCTTTTGTTGACCGGAGAAGTCTTTGGAATCGCTGTGCCTCTAATTATTATACAAGGGTAACTGGAGGGGAAAGGGGAAAGTCCGCTGGCAGGGCAGTCTGAGCAAGCAGAGAGAAGACGTTGCCAGTAGAATTGTATGGAGTCGTCAGATGTCAGGTGACTCCTTAGAATAGGGGTGTCGAACTCAATCAGAGAAGGGGCCAAAATCTAAAATCCAGCCTAAATCGCGGGCCGAATGGTTTACTGAACAGTCATAAACTGTCATTGTGATGGAAACGCAGCGGAGTGCAGTGATGACAGCGCGGTGCGGGCCACATTGCAAGGCCTGGCGGGACGGATTTGGCCTGAGGGCCTTGTGTTTGACACATGTGCCTTAGAAGGTGCCTGAAGCTCATCACTTGTCCGCCCCGTCCAGCTGTGGGTGGCGTCCGGGAGGTGGCGTCCTCAGAGACGGACTTGCTGCAGAGGTGACAAAGCTTTTTCATGGACAAAGGCTGGTTTCACCTAAAAGATGTGCTCAAGCCCTGTGTCCTGTTAACACAGATGCATTGCAGGTCATTGTGTGATCACCAGTTAAAAGAGTTGCTTAAAGAAGCTTCATTTTTCTAAATTAGTTATTGACCCTCTAGCAAGCATCCTAGATACTTGAGGTCAAAGCAAATGTCATTCCAGATGGTCCCGGGGGCTCCAGAGGAGAGCAGAGGCAGTCATAAATAAACACACAAAGAGGCAACGGATCCTGAAAGTGTTTTAGTTGTTGGACAACATATTCTTAAGAATGTACTTGAATTAAAGTAGGAAAAAAATGAATTTCTACATTATAAAATGGCATCGGCTATGATGAAAAGTCCTTTTGGTTGTTCAAACAAACTCATGTGTCATTCGTTCTCAAGATACAAGAAAGACTGGCTCCAAATTTTGCACCTTTGTGTCTGCAAATCAGAACAAAGAATGGAGAATACTTTGGGCTTCCTGATGTGAGTAATCTCATTTTTTATGTAGGTTGGTTAATACTGTGTGTGTGATGATGGAATATTTTATTTCCTGATCTGCAAACATAAAAAAAAGATGACTTCCTGAATTAATCTTTTTAAAAAATTATACTCCACGGGAAAACTAAATACTATCTTTCCTACACTACCTTACTTGTTTTCCCGTTTGGAGATGAAAAAGGTTGTATAAGGAGCTTTTTACGTGAGGTATATAGTCCTCTGTCGTATTCTAAAACCAGCAGTGCCTCGAGTCCTGGAAACTTGTAAATTTCTGATTTTTGTTTAACAAACAAATATGAGATGAAGCAATAGTTAGCATTAGAAATTACAGTAGAAACAGTTTCCTTTTAAATGATAGAACAAAAGTAGGTACATACTCGAATTTTCAGAAAGTTTCTAATTTAGTTTTCCGCCCTTTGCCTATGTTTTCCTACAATTAAATTTATCTACCACCTTAAAAAGAAGTCCCAAGTGGAAATTTCCGAATTGCTGAAGCCATTTGATGAAATTAGTCGTAACTAAAGAATCCAAGAATTAGAAGTACATTGATATAAGCTATTTAAACTACAGTATATAATGAAAACAAAACAACAACAACAAAATACAGTACATAGTCTCAGCCACGGGGCACATTAAGCTAGCTAATGTAGATGTAATTGGAATTTGAAAAGGAGAGGGGAAAAAACAATTTATGGGTCAGAGGAAAACAAAATAATTACTTGTTACAGTTATTAAGTTTTACAAGCAGAGAACTTTCCAGTGTAATTAGTATTAGACATTTTGTAATATTACCTAACTGTAGCGCTTTTCTACCACATCTAACTCCTCTCCCAATCTGTGGTCCCAGAATAATACCTGTTTGGTTTTCTGACCTCTGTGTATCCCACAGACATCAATGCCTAGTAATTTCTTTGCATTCCTTAATTTTACAGTGTTGTAATTTTACTGGAGGCCCTGTGCACCAAATTCATGCAAGGGGCTTGGTCCTCGCAGGCTTTGTCTAGAAGGTTGTCCGGAAGGTCATAATGCTGTTTGGTCTAATTAGCATATTAGCTTTTTTATTTTATAGGATCATTGCACATTGAACAAATTATTTTATTTTGTTTACATGTGTCTGTTTCTGACACTGTAAAAGTAAGTAGGACAGGGATGATATCTTATTGAAATTTATCTAGTACTATGAGGTTACTCTTCAATGATTATTCATCAAATGAAAGAATATAAAATGGAAGATTCAAAAAGATAAAACCCAGGGAAGGGAATCATGTAGAACTCATTACTATGAACCCTAAATGGATATGAAAAACTACTCTTTGAGGGAGAAGCAGAGAAATTGTTATGCACATTTGATAAACAGTTCCCATAGTCCCTTAAAATTGATTTAGGATACTACGGAAAACAATCCACCATTTGAGCTGTGGAGGGCATGGTTTGTAAATCAAAACAAATGAATAGCTTAGTGTTTGTGTCTAAAACAAGTCTTTCATTGGAGTTCATCTCCTTTTTCCTGTCTGATAAGAAATTAAATTGGTTATAATAGGTTTTTCATCTATTCTGTTATCTTTAATCTCTTTTGGAGTTAACCTGTTCCTCCTCCTCATTTTAAAATAATGTAAAAGCAATTGGCTCTAACATGCAGCGAGATCACACAGCTTCCTTGATGACTTGCAGAGATCATAGGGATCACCATGGGACATGGAAGGCTCCTGGATGCAAAATGAGCTGAGAGTTTCTATCTTAGGGAGAGGGACATGGCTGATTGCTTTTGCTTTTTTTTTTTGGAGGGTATGTGTTTGGGAATTTGCATATCACCTGGTTAGAAACAATTCATTACAAATGTGAGACTAGTTTGGAGCATTGCTACCCCTGTCAGGTAAATCACTGTCACACTTCAAACATGGATGATTATAATGCATGAGCTCTACAATAATAAAAAGGGGGGGGCGTGTAGAGTGGCCTGTTGGCAGAGATACTAAGTATCAGGTAGAGTGGACAACATGCCCATTAATGTCCTCCTATTTCTAGGCCAGGAATTGGCAGGATTTAAATGAAACAACGGACAATGTCATCAATAATTTTGATGGAACAATGGTTTTTAGAAAGTATTATCTAATATATAGCAACTTTAGTGGCTAGAATCTTTAGAAACTCAACATTTATAATACTTTTTTTCCTCCCCTTCAGCATGATGTTTGTGACATATATGCTTATTTCTGGAGTTTCCATGGAAACTTGGCACTGCAGTTGTTTCCCTACTTAATTTTTTCATTTTAATAATTTTAATTCTTCTAGTGAACAAATTTATTAATGTTCTTCCGAAGTGTAATCTTTGGATTTGAAGATTGTTTCCTGTCTTGCCATCAGCTGTTTGTCCAAGTACAATGAACACATCAGTCACCTTACCAGTGTTACATGGATGTTGTATGGAGGGATATGACTTATTAAATATTAAATATTTTCTGGATAGTTATACTTCATTGCTTTGAATCATAAAATATAAAAGCTGGAATTATTTATCTAATCCTGTAATCTTATGCATTTGAGAGGTAGAGAACTGAGATGACTTGTGCTGAATGGAACAAGTTTGTAGCCATCCTAGGCATGGCTACTTCCTTTATTAAGTCTCTCTTGTCATCTCAGATAAGTTTGGGTTTTCCCGATAGCCTTTTGCATTGAAGAAGACATGGCCTCTATTCCCCCATTTCCAGAATTGCTCAAATGAAGTAGAAGGCTTCCTGGGCCAGGAGTGAAGTCAGGGTTCTTTGTAGTAGAAAAATTTGGTTTTGCAAATGGTGAATTACTATGCAGCAGCTATTTGCACAGGTAACACCTGTCCCTGTGTCTGTGCTTTGGAACCTTCTCCCCACCTCCAGTTGTAGTTCTGGTTGGAGGAACAATTTTTGACTTTTCGAGGACATTGTGGTTCTAACACTGTAACTTGTTTTTCTCTTGGTGAGAAGTCCCTTTTTGGATGCCCTGTGCCTTAGTGACATGTCAGAAACTGTTTATATGTTCTCTTTTGTCCAGGAGTGACTGGAATCTAAAACATTACTCTTTCCTATAGTGAGCCCATCACTCTGGGGAAAACATCTGCAATTCATTTTTATCTCCCATTGAAAAGTATGTAGTAGCCATCAGGCATCTATTACAACCTCTCAACTGTGAGTTTCCAAACAGCCTCACTATGACATATGCTGTTTTGCTGATGGACACTGTGCTATCTTCGTAATCACTGGTACTGTAAAAGAAAGTGCATTAAATATAATGGAGCCCAAACAGAGTCCAGAGCTCCTGCCTTCTAACAACTTGTATTTTAATGAATGTTGTTCTTTAACTGTAAACATATTGTGTCACAAGGTCTTCCGACTTTGCTGTAAAATAGGTTGATGAAAATGTTATTCTTTATAGCAAACCTAGGAAAACTGATCAAGCATAGAAATTGAGCAAGCTTCATTAGAAGGTCTATTGAGATTCATTTAGAGTGTAGTTTATGGATTTTTAAAGGCAAAAATTAATAAAATGGTATCATTTCTCTAGGGGTGTCGAACTCAATCAGAGAAGGGGCCAAAATCTAAAATCCAGCCTAAATCGCGGGCCGAATGGTTTACTGAACAGTCATAAACTGTCATTGTGATGGAAACGCAGCGGAGTGCAGTGATGACAGCGCGGTGCGGGCCACATTGCAAGGCCTGGCGGGACGGATTTGGCCCGAGGGCCTTGTGTTTGACACATGTGATTTAGAGTGTAGTTTATGGATTTTTAAAGGCAAAAATTAATAAAATGGTATCATTTCTCTAAATAAGATTGACAAATATAAAAAATTTTGTTCAACATTTATTACTCTAAATGTATTTATACTCATTATTTTGCTAGCACAGAGGCAGATGCTCAATGAAGCAGTTCATATATACAGGTAGAGGTTTTTGAAGCAAGGTTGGGGTTTAAGAATGTTATGATATGTTAGATGGTGTTTGCTAAAGAATGAATGAATTCTCAAGTCCTGTTTTACCAATCCCCTTTCTGGCAATGTAATCGTCAAGGGAGTTTTATGAAAGGAATACGAGTGAATGAGAATGGAAATGTCATTTTATTGTCAACTGGGTAGTACCAAATCCTAATGTGCCTCTTCAGGCATATGCCTTAGTTTGGAGGCTTACACAGGCCACTCTTCCCGTTAAGGTTTAAATCTCAATTTAAAGAAAAGTAAACTGGTTGCCTTCACAATCCTGGAACCTGGAAGAACTGCCAGATGCCAGCACACTGAAGTATTTAGATGGAGAAAGGCATAGTCAAAGCATCTTTCTTAGGACGGTAGGCCTGGGCCCATTTCTCCCTCCTTTTCCAGGGGAGTGGAGAGGAAAGAACAAAGCTTTCCATATTCATGCCTTCTTGGTCTTTTCATGTAAAGTTAGGTAGTTGCAGGCTCATACCTTGGTAGGAGGCCAGTAAATCCAGATGGTTTCTACACATATACCTTCAAATATTCTACAATCTGGAAAATCAGATTAAAGTTTTCCCCATTTTGAGAAAGTGAAGGGAAGGAGTGGGGAGTGGAAGGAGCAGAGCGACATTGTTCCTTTTGCAGAGACAAACCCTCCCCAGATTACATTGATGTTTGAAGAAAATACTTTATTATTCCTTCCTTAGCAGCACAGTAGTATAGCGAAGTCTGGCATTTTGTATAGTGTATTTTGCTCATTAATGGAAAGTACAATAGTTTCTGAAGATTTTCTAAAATTGCATTAATACTTGAGTTTTATGCTCTTAATGAGTTTTTTAGAACTTCTAACAGTTTTCTTTTTACATCTTTCTTTTGCAATTTACTTTCATTTTTTTTTAATTGTCTATTGCTTCTGTATATCACTTAACAAACTCAAGTATTTGGAAAAAGTCAAAGTGAAGACTTCAAATTCATAATTCTAATTCTCACACAAAGTACAACTCTCTTCTATTGTTTTATCTCAGTTTACACACAATCAAGATTGTACAAGATCTCAGACTGTAGGCAATGAGAAAGAACAAATTAGAAAGGGGAGACATACAAGCTACTTACTGCAAATAGCAATGAATAACTTAATAGCCTGAAGATAAACCTATAAAAAGCAAATAAGAATCTTAGAATGCTCAGGGTTCAAATCAGCAGCTCCTGTAGAAATAAAGCAGCCTGAAGGACATTTGACCCTAGACAGTCAGGGAGAGTTTGATATTACTTGATTTTGTATTTTTAAAGTAGCTATATAATATGAAACACAAGTAATCATTTAATTTTATCCCTGTCTTATAAATAATCATTTAATTTTATTTCTGTCTTATAAATCACAGGTATATGGAAAAATATACAGATATCCTATATAATAAAAGCCTAATGTGCTAAGTGTCTGGTTGACTGGTTGTCCATTCAACCAATTAAAGCGTAATCCTATATCATAAACAGGTAATATGCAACTTGACCCTCACGCCCTCACAAGATGGCTGCCTGTTGCTTCTGTATATCACTTAACAAACTCAAGTATTTGGAAGAAGTCAAAGTGACCAGGCATGCAGGGGGGTTAGTGATGGATGATCAAACAACTGAATAGTAGCCTGTGTGTGGTAGCCAAGCAGGCAGGGGGGTTAGTGTGGGACAACAAAAAGACTAAACAAGCAGGCTGCGAGGAATGTCCAGGCCAGCAGGGGAGAACCATAAGGGGTGACCAGGCTGGCAGGGGGGACAATTAGGGGTGACTAGGCTGGCAGAGGGGGGCAGTTGGGGATAACCTGGTCAGCAGAGGGGGCAGTGAGGGGAGATCAGGCCGGCAGGTAGGTGAGCAATTAGGAGCCAGTGGTCCTGGATTGTGAGAGGGATGTCCAACTACCGGTTTAGGTCCGATCCCCGGATTGGGCCTAAAGTAGCAGTCAAACATCCCCTGAGGGGTCCCAGAGTGGAGAGGGTGCAGGCTGGACTGAGGGGACCCTCCCTGTGCAGTAATTTCATGCACCAGGCCTCTAGAATGCTAAGGATAGGCTAAGGCTGCTCAACCACTCACTGTGACATGCACTGACAACCAGGGAGCAGACATTCCAACAAGTAAGTTAGCTTGCTGCTGGGGTCTAGCAGACCAGGCTGAGGGATCCCACTTGTGCACAAATTTGTGCACCAGGCCTCTAGTTAAAAATAAAAATTACTAATATATTATAAGTATTTTATGATGTAATGTTTAGTTATTTGGAATAGGTGTAGGTACTGTATTTTTCCGTGTATAGGATGTTATGTTTTTTTCTAAAATTGTTAGACTGAAAATTGAGGGGTGTCTTATATAAGGAAGTCAGTGAAGGAAGGAGCCCCATGGGTATATAGTTACCATATCTTGTCAAACAGGTTTCCTCTAATCTTAAGCCTTATTGTCACTGATATCAGCTAATGCTGTAACTGTAGGTGGAGAGTGCACAGATGTCACAGGGACCAGAGCATTCTGATCCCATAAAGATGTAAAATACTGGTAAGCATTTGTCTTACTCTGCAAAATTCAAACTTAATATAATCAGCTATTCAAAGGAGCATGGAATAGAGCTGCAGAGAGACAATTTGGACCTTTTCCCACTGAATGTATGATCAAACAATGGAGAAAAGAGAAAGAACAACTCCTTAAGATGCCCAAAAAGAAGAAGGCCTTAAGAGTAAAACCAGCAAAATGTTTAAGATATTGACTTCTTAATTTTGGGTTGGAAAAAAGTGTGTGGGGGGAAGAGAGGGGTGTCTTATACACGGGGACATCTTACACAAGGAAAAATATGGTAATTCTTAACTCATTGCCCTGGAAGGATGAGAAGTTGTATGTGAAAATAGAAAAGGGGACTTCAGATGATGATAATAAAAACAGGAGCCTAAAGTCTAATTAAGTCTGTGTTAAAATTCTGACTTTGATACTTAACTGTCATATGTTTTTGTTTCTTCACCTAATATAATCTTGGCAGGTATTTAATGCTTAATTCTATCATTTATAGTTATTTTGATGATTAAATTACTAGGGGCATGGTGCATGAAATTTGTGCACTGGGGGGAGGGGAGGGAGTGGCCTTAGACCAGCCTTCACTCTCTCCCTCAGTGGATGTCTGACTGCCAGTTTAGCAGTTGGACATCCCTCTCTCAATCTGGAACTGCTACCTCCTAACAGATATCCTGCCTGCCTTATAGCCCCTAACTGCTTCTTTCTGCCTGCCTGATCACCCCCTAACCACTCCCCTACCAGCCTGATTAACAACCTAACTGCTCCCCTGCTGGCCTGGTTGTCCCCAACTGCCCTCCCCTGATCTCACACTCAGTGACCCTCTTCTGTAGGCCTGATCTTGCCCCCAACTGCCCACCTCTGCAGAATTTGGTTCTGATTGATCTGTTTCTTTGCCAGTTAGAGTCTCTGGACCTATCAATGGGACCTGATCAGAAAGGCAGGGCTGATCAGTATTCCCCATGGAGGTCTGGAGAGAAATGAAAGCATGGCTGCTTGCCATACCTGGATAGAAAGAGAGAGGCAAGTGCTGATGAACATCTGCCACAGAGGCTACAAATCAGACCCTGCTTCTTTCTTCAGGCCTCTCAAAAGTCAGTGCTGGGTCACTGCGACTGCGGGGCTGACTGGCATGAAATTTTCTAAATTTGTGAAAGTGCAAATGTCATTATAAGAAGATCCTATTTTAATGTAGTCTAATTTTTCAAGCTTTGTAGGTAGTTGTTTTCATGCGCCAGGCAAGGAATTTTTGTCTATCAAATATTCATGGAAATAAGGGAAAAAATTCATAGAGATATTTTATGTTTATAATACAAGGTTTTTGCTTAACTTTCATGGCAAATTCTACAATCCAGTTGTATTGATTTTTGTGTAAGATGTAATAAACTACATTTATACATATAATGTATATATAATATGTATAGCACATACATGTTTGCTGCCCTGTATCCATTCTACTTCTACAGGTCCTCTTGTATATCACCATCCTCATATGAACATTAACCTGGAAATTAGTGATTTTCTTAAAAGACAGATTTCTTTATTACAATTATTTAGAGCAGTTTCAGGGACTTGTTTTGAATTACCCATTCATTTGCTGCCAGTGCATGTTTCAAAGTGGAGAGATTGGGACCTGCCAGTGGCCATGCTTTACTCTATATTTAAGAGACTGTGAGGAGAAAATTAAGACAGATATAGAGATGGGCGGATGGGGAGGAGGAAAGAGAATGCCTCCTAAAAAACATTCTGTAGTGTCTTATATTTCCAAAGCTAACATCTTAGTTTCTTTAGGCTTTATTCCTTAACTTGAAAGGAACTGTGGGCTGTGAGGCTGCGATGGGCACAGGCAGGTTTCAGCCCATCCTCTGAACTCCTGCCTGGCCCCTCCCACCGCTGTCCTAGTCCCCTATCTGCTGGCAGTCACCAATCCCACTCATTGATGGCTCTGACCCACTTGAATCCACTGACAGCAAAGACCATTTGGGGCCAGCCCAGTCAACAGGTGTAAGCAGTGGTTGCTGCCCTAATCACCCCTCAGGAGCAGGGGTTGTTGAGATGCCCTCAGGGGCAATTGGGACTGGCAGCTGCTGCTTGTACCCACGGATGTTGCTGAGTGATCAGGACTGGTGCTGGGCACCCGCAGTAGGTGCGAGTACCAGGTGGGACCATGTGTGGGAGCATAGAATTTTCAGTAACCACTAGAAGCTTGCCCCAATGTTCTGCCTTGGTCTGGGACCCTAAATCACCTACTCCACCATCCCACCATGGGCAATGCACACCTTGTTCTGGACACACCCCCTGGTGGTCAGCTCATGTCATAGTGATTGGTTTGGTTGTTCAGCAATTCGGTCTATGTGCATATTAGCCTTTTATTATATAGGATCTGGCAAATCGGTAAATTTACATCTTTGTCTAGGCTGGAGTTAGAAATATCTCATATGAGAAAAAAAGAAATCTCTGTTTCTGTCTTTCTGTATTTGTCTCTGAATTTGTTTCTGTATCTGCTTCTTTATTTCTACACATTGCTTATAACATTCATATTTTAAATTTCTATTTTATATCCAGCTGCCTTCCAGAATGGCTTTAGTAATCTAATTTCAATCATTAATGTATGGGTAATGTTTTTCCTTTTATAATTTCCAACCATACATAAGATTAGCTTTTTTAAATCTTTTTCTAAATGTCTTATTCTCCTGAATCTGCATAATTTTTGCAACATTAGCTATTGAGTGTTGGAGTAAAAGATAGACAAATGCCTAAAATTAAATAATTGCAAGTTTAGGGGAGGTTCTTCCATTTCACATTTGTTTTAATTTTCTTCTCCAACTTAAACTTGGTACCTGGGGGTTGACAGTCTGGGCATACAAATGAGTGGAGGTGAATAATTAGAATTGGCTAGAGATTGACTGGTACAAATGTGTTGGCATTCATTGCTGACAGCTCACAGAAGCATTGGGTATATTATACTCTTGTGGTAAAGAAGCAATGCTTAAGAGATATTGGAATTGGACAATACTTATTATCTCATGTAGATAGTCATTTATAAATATGAAGCAATGTAGAATTAACAAATTATGTTTAATGGTTAATTAGAAGATGTTTCCTGATTTGGTATTCCGGAGCTACAGATGATTAACAATTTCTGACAAGCAGTTCATCTAAACAATGTGACTCAATGGATGTTAATTGAATTATGTCTGTGTGTTTGTTACTTCCTTTTGTCTGCTGGCATCCATTTAATTTCACAATAATAGTTACATTAAAAATGCTTACCACTCTGTGTCTTCTGGTTAAAAGATTAACTACATCAGGTTGAATGCAATTCAATCAATGCTTTTGATCTGGCTGTTGTGTGTAGACATTTTTGCTAGTGTTTATAATGTAATAAGATGCTGCCCATAGGTTTTAGGTATGGTGATAGAACATCTGGGTCCAGTAGTTTTATTTAAATTAATGATAATTCATTGAGGTATACAATTATGGTTATGGCAAACAATTTTAGAGTGATGAAAAAACCAACTTCTCCTCTCCCCGAAAATGGATGCAGCTGTCAGCTCCCAACAAACACTATTCCTGCCTTTGTTTTGGTAAACTGAGAAGGAACACAAACATTGGAGTTTGTCTTTGAGATCTGAGGATTCAAAATGGTTTGTTGTGGAATGGGAGGTATTCTACAAAGTTTTTCTGGACTCCAAAATTCTGGATAAGTATGGGATGAATTTTACAGCTTTTTATCATTTACCAAGAATAAAAACAATCACTCTATGTAATTTCTCCTCATTTGAAATATTGAGTCAGTATCAGTAGAGGAAAGAAATCTCAGCAATGACTTGGTTTTCTTTTTTTCTTTAGAGTGAATCTCTGGGTAGGCACAATAAATTGTTTTTCAGCATATTTCAGTGGGGACACTTGAGCTTCAGTTTGTATTACATATTCATAGCTTTCTGTGGCAGCCAAAGGCCATGAGTCTTTGGCCTGACATGATGAGTCTACAGGGAAAAAGAGGCAGTTTGTGTTACAGATGCCCTTAAGAGAGATCCCAGCTGTGTACTCTGCTTTTAAAATGGATGCAAAATTAAACTTCCTGCAATTATTACTGTTAGAATCAGTGAAGATTAGCATTTAGTGTACAGGTGTTATAAGATGAAATGACTTTATTTAAACACACATAAGAGATTTATGAACAAATGAAGAACTGAGAAAATGAATGCAAAAGTTTATATTGATACCATCTTTTTAATCTTTAAAAATGTATATATAAACTTTTGAAAAAGGGAAACAAACTCTCACCTGAAGCAAGACTAAATGAGAAGAATGAATGCTTTTTAGAAAACTAAAGCATTTTAAAACTTTGAAATTTTTATAGTCTTCCAAAGAAGTTAGATGCTATTTAGAAAAATTTAACATAGAATCTTTCTCCAAAAGGTATGTTGTCAGGTTTAGAGGAAGAGATCTTCTCCATTTTTCCACCTCAGGGTGGGATTGATAGATGTTTCCTCATGGATAGTGTCTACATATAGTGCTTAAGCGAGCTCCCTCTGTTGGAGGCCACACATCTGTACCAACTTTGAAAATGGCATTACTGTCATTGAAATCTCAGTCTTGCTGTGTCAGGCCCTCATCTAATTCTAGTTAGAGTTGTGATAGGAACAGTCATAGGGAGTATTCTGCTAATGAATTTCAGTGGAATAAGAACAGGGAAGCAAAAACACTATTTAGTGTTAATTCATGTAGTCTTAATCATCGCCAGTTTTTTGTTGTTTTGTTGTTGTTATTATGTGTGTGTTTAAAACCTTTGGCCAGAGAGGTGTGGGTATGGATAGGAAGGGCCTTATGTGTCCTCCAAATAGATAGAATATAAGGGGATTTAGGTATTGTGCAGCCAAAGTAACAAATCTCCTCTAGTCATCTATTATGCCTTCAGTCAACAAGAGAAAAATAAAAATTAAACATTTAAAAAATAAAACTAGATATGACATCATATTATAACTTAAGGTCTGCTCTATAATTGTTATGATTCATATTTCTTAATACCTGAACTATTTCTCTTATGTGAATTAAATTTTAGATTCATTCATACATGTGACTAATTCTCATGTGTTAAACTGTCTGATAGATATCGATATATATCTGATTTTTAAACGTGGAGAATGCTGATAGCCTATAAAGGTTTTCTGAAATGTTATGTATTTAGAAATAAGTCTTATACTCTGTTAATTCTTTGCTCTTTCACCAACTATGAGAATCTTAACCTCAAGAATCCCTTCCTCATTTTTTTTTTTTTTTTTTTTTTTTTTAATTCTCTGGTGACAATTCTCCAGACCTCCTTTGGGAGGCAGCGACTTAAATTTTCTCTCCTGTGTCTGTATCTCCACCAGTCCCATGTTTGGTGGCCATGCTGTGTACACATCAGCAGAGAATTGCCATGTGCCCTGATGCTTGATTAACTTGTTACTCAAGTAGCATACAAACATTTACTTAGCACTATGAATGTAACCAAGCAGGTGGCATAGGGTGTGGAGAGAGATTCAGTTACTAGGGGGAGGATGTTTAGAGTTCCTTTTGCCTGAACTCTGAGTGACTTGATTCTAAAGTATTTGGTGGAGAACAGCTGTTTCTGAAAACAGCTGCTGAACATCTCCAGAGCCTGTGTTCCTTGTTTTTATGCCCTTTTTTTTTTTTTCTCGTTGCCAAGACTTACAGATACTTTCCTGGCCTCCAGTTTTTGTTTCACATCAGCTCACCATGTGCCTTCCTTCCAGAAGATCCTGCTCCCACTATCCATTTTTGTTTTTGACCTTTGACATGAGCCACAGGGACTTGATTTTCACCCACAACCTGCTACTGAGCTGTTCTCCACTGTCAACAGGCCTTGTGAAGGCCATATTTCCTTTGAGTGGGAACTCAATCAAAGCTTAGAGTATCACATTTTACAAATCTATGTCTTAAGACAGAAAATAGCAGTTATTTATATTGATCATTTTTACTTTTTTCAAGACAAGTTTAATTACTTTCTAGATAGTATACTTACAAATATTGTCTAATGAGGGTACTCCAAATTAAAAAGATAGGAGTTTTTGTTAATAAGAAAGTATATGCTTTCCTGGAAAAAAAGAAAAAGAAAGAAATCACACATTCTGTGATAACAAAGTTTCATGAGAAAATAGGTTTGGGCCAAATCACTCAATCTATGCAACTTTATATCCAGTACTAGATATAAAGTTGAGGCCCAGCATGTACGAAATTTTTTGCAAGTAGCTAGCTTTTGCTTCCCTCAACTGGCCCCCAGCCCATCACTGCTTATAGTTCTCTGCTGCTAGTAGCTTATGCCCCATCCCACTGCTGTGAGAGCTACTGCTTATGGGCTGGGGGAGGAAGAGACCAGCACTGAGAAGTGCTCAGTGTACCTCCTGCTGAGCGGTCTTTGGTCCTTATGGCATCATGACCACTGGGTTTTTATTATATAGATATTATTGAAAGCAAATAACTTGAAGAGCTTAGCCAGACACCTAATGGCAGCTGAATGCTGTTTCAGAAACTTTAAACTGCATTACAATATAGTGTCAAAATGATAGCTTTTGATCTCCTAGTATAGGAGAAAGTGCCAGCTTCCAGAGATGATGGCAAGGTATGCATCTATGTGGATGGAGCCTCTGTATAGCTAAAAGCTCCTGCCTGCCTGGTAGGCACACTAATGGTCTTTTCTTTTTCCTTTAGAAGGTTAGAATTCTATCCAAGCTATTCTAGCTTCCAATTCTATGTGGATCAACTCAGTGCTCAACTTAAATTAACAAATATTCAATTTAGCAGTCACAGAATATCTAATTTGTGTAACAGAAACACATTTTATCAGAACAGACAATAGCTGCAAATACAGCACATTCAATATATGTTTCCTGTGGGTTCAGCATTAAGTATGGGTCTGAGTGACATTGACCATGAGCTTACAAGCTTTGTAAGGGAGATTCTGCATATGACTCATTCACTTACCACACAGCACAACACAGAATGTCATGTTTTGCACTTAAGCAATACTTAAAAATGCTTTGTTGGGTGATTCTTTCAATGTAAAATGAATTACAATTTAAACAAAAGCTAGATCTCATATTTTCATGGCCACTAATTTGTTCATTTACATTAACCTAATGAAATAGGGCAATTTTATTGATTTTTACATATGTGAGTATCAAATCTCAGTCATTACTGTGAAGTCAAAAGGTAGAATTTCAAATTTTTGACTAAGGCATTAAGCATCAAAGTGGGGAGTAAAAACCCCCCACATTATATCTTTATTTTATACCATGCTGCCTTTCATTAAGTAATTTCTAGGTATTTGAGGCTTATATGCTGTTAAGTAAAAAGGGATAGGATACTATCAGGGAAATAAATTATAGAATACTAGTGGCCTGGTGCACAAAATTCATGCTCGGGGGAAGGGGTGTCCCTCAGCTTGCACCACCTCTCCAGTCTGGGACCCCTTGAACGATGTCCTTTTGCCAGTTTAAAGGAAATGGGCCTAAACCAGCAGTCAGACATCCCTCTTGCAATCTGGGACCCCTGGCTCCTAACTGCTCACCTGTCTGCCTGCCTAATCACCCATAACACTCTTACTGCCTGCCTTTTTGCTCCCAACTGCCCCCCCCCCCAGCCTGATGGCCCCCTACTGCCTTCCCTTTTGGCCTGATCACCCCCATAAGTGCCCCGCCCCCCCCCCCCAACTTGCTAATCCCCAACTGCCCCCACCCTGCCAGCCTGCTCACCCCTAAACTACACCCCCGTCCAACTAGCTGGATCACTCCTAAATGCCCTCCCCTCCTGTCCGGATCTCCCCCAGTGGCCTCTGCCTTGGCCCCGTCACCATGGCTTTAACTGGAAGTTCATCTGGTCTAATTAGCATATTACCCTTTTATCAGCATAAATAGAGGCCTGGTGCATGGGTGGGGGCTATCTGGTCTGCCCTAAAGGGGGTCCCGGATCAAGGTGGGGGTCCCCATTGGGGGCGGTGCTGGCAGGGTGAGGGGCTGGGGTGGTTTGCAGGCTGGCCATGCCCCGTCAGGGTGGGGGTCCTTGCTGAGAAGCATGGCAAGCTTGGGCAAGGGGCTGAGGGCCATTTGGGGGCAGTTTATCCTGAAGGTCTCTGGAAGGTCTCCCAGTCTAATTAGCATATTACTCTCTTATTAGTATAGATACACTTTATCTGAAATATTAAAAGTGGGTAAAGTGACTTTAGTATGTTAGACTGCTGTGAAACTAGAAGAAAAATAAGTGTGGGAAAAATCACTAGATTTAATAGCTTTCTTATATAAACAATTTTTCTGTAAATGCCTGCTTCTGAAAATGTTTCATCAGTTGGGTTCTTAATAATTGCCTATTTTAAATGTATGAGGACATTTTTGGAAAATAATTCTATTTTCCTAATGTGTAGAGAAACATACATATTGACCATTCCTCCACTATGCCCACAAGCCATGCCCACCAGCCAATCAGGAGTGAGTATGCAAATTAACATAACAAATATGGCAACAGCCACAGAGCTGTAGCAAGCAGGAGGCTTGGGCTTCCCCATCCATGGAAGAAGCCAATCTTTCTGCCTGCCCTGGCCTCTGCTCAAAGCTACAAAGTTTCAATTATAGAAGATAAATACATCCCAACAAAAATAGTTTCAGCCATGGAGCTGGAACCAGCCAGAGGCTTGGATTTCCCCTGGCTATGGAGGAAGCCAAGCTTTCCACCTGCCCTGGCCTCCTCTCAAGGCAACAAAGCTTCAATTATAAAAGATAAATAAATCCCAGATAACAGGACCTCTGCTTGGGATCAGGCCTAAATGGGCAGTTGGACATTCTTGATGGGTCCCAGATTGGAGAGAGTGCAGGCTGGGCTGAGAGACCCCCTCCCCCTGTGCAGGAATTTCGTGCACTGGGCCTCTAGTTTACATATAATTTGGCTTTTTAACACTGTAAGTATTTAGATAAAGAATTAGAGTTCAATAACTATTTCTCCAGTATATAGTATATATTTTTATTCTTGTTACGCCTTGTAGGTATGGTGCAAACTTATTTGTAAAATATTCATTTACATTATCAGATGGAAAACACTAATATACAATTCATGTCAGAACATTCATGGCTGACAATGTAGTTATCATTGATGTATCCTGTTAAAGATGTGTGGTAGGGTTAGATAGTTTGGTAAGAGAGTAAATACATTGTCAAACATGAAACTTTTTTTGCAACAAAATAAAATTTCTTTCTTAGAATCCAATCTTTGAATAAGGTAAAGGGGGATAAGTAGTGATGGAAGATGTGGCTTTGGTTGTAAACACCCAATACTATATACAGATGATATATTATAGGATTTTATACCTGAAACTTGTACAATTTTATCATCCAATGTAACCCTAATAAATGCAATAAAAAAGAATAAAATCTTTATAAGACCTCTAATTGCAGTGAGCTCAATGATAAACATTTTTTATTATACTAGTACAGATTAATTTAAAAAATTCTATGCTTTCTGAAAAATAAACATTTATGAATCTGTACATTTGTAGTAGCTATCCCTCTTCCCAAAAGCTATGAAGTAAATTTTTGTAGACTGGAGTGAAAACAATAATATTAATTTTATTGTTAATTGTATAAATAGAATTTTCAGGAAAATGTTCTGTATTGAATTACAACTTCATTTGTTCTGTTATTACCATTCTGTTTAAAACTACTTACTAGTATTTTTATGTATATAGATTGAATTAACATGCATCTATGTTTATATCTATGTTATTTGTTACTGATTCTATTACCTAACATTTGAGTTTGCAAGAATAAATAATGGAGACTATTCTCAACTTACAAACTAAAAGTAGAATGGGTTAGACTCTCAAAATTATCAACACTGTAGATTTCTTTTATCTTCCTAGTCAATGTAATTAGAAAACAATTCTCAGGAGGACTTTAAACCACATGAAATATTAATGTGTGAAAAATGTCATCTTTAATACCAAAGGTGGAATCTCAACTGAATGAAACTAAAACATTTACATAAGAATTGGTACGGTTTTTTCAAAATTTGACTTATATTAATCTTCTAACTCATTAATTTCCTAACTCCTCTTAGCTTGTCATTTTGTTATTTATGGAAATAACTTTTCATAGGTCCGTTTGTAAGGAACTGTCTGATTTGTAAGAAAGAGTAAGAAATATATGATAAATTTGATGGACCTAGCCTGTAAAAAAGGCATACTTTGAGTGAATTATTCTTTGGAGATCATTGTAAGAGATAGGAAGACAGAGAAACATTAATAGTTCAAAATGCACAGACTCTGAGTATAATTTAATTTAAAACTTTCTAAATCTGTTTTCTAGTCTTGGAAATGGTGAGAAATGGTAAATGATTGAATAAAGAAAATACAGGTTTTGAGAACATTGAAAAAAGGAATTTATTAAAATTTTCATTGATTAATACTTAGGTGAAAATACTATATTTTAAGGATTATATTGACTCTTACAATTCAGGATAAATTAAGCATTGGGGTGAAAATATTCATAGGCACATTTCAGAAATATAAATAAATTCTCAATTTAATTTCTTTGCATTTTATTATAATGTCTATCAATATATTGATATCTGAGATACCATAGTATCATTTAGTTAATAGAGAATGATAACATGGAAGTTGTTGAGGACTCCAGAGTCATTTGAAAATATGAAGAAAGATTTAAGTAAAATATTTTGTATTTATGGTTGTTTTTATTTTTGTTCAAATAGACTATGATTTATTATATATTTAATATATACATAACATATTATTTATATGAAATATAAGTAGACAAATTACTCAGCTCAAATACAGCAGAGATATATAGTTAGAAACATAGTATTGAATTTTGGACACAACTAAAATCCATGCTTATAACTCTAAAACAATCAAGCAAATGATGTTAAAAAAAATCCTTGTTTTTTTAAATTAGTATTTGAGTTGTGAACATTTGCTTCTAAATGAAAAATATATCTACACATAACGTTAATACCCATGACTTTACCCAAATCTACAATAATGACTATGTTATGGTAATTTAATTATGTTTGTTAGTTTATTTATAAAGGCAAAATTGAATAGATTAGGTATATCTATACATATAAAGAGGTAATATGCTAATTTGTCCATGATGGTGCCCCTGGAACAACCTATTTGCATATTGATGCACATGCAGCCAATATGCAAAGTTCCCTGGGTTCTGAGATGACACTCTACCCCAGTGTCCATACCCCCAAGGGGATAGACAGCCTACCCCAGCCCCCACACCTTCAGGGTGATGGGGAGGCTAACTGGATGTAGAGAAGACCCATCCTCAAGGGTAGCTGCAACCCGCACCTCTGACTCCAGATCTCTTCCCCCACCACCCTCACCAGGGGCACCCACACAATAGCACAGTGGTGATCACCCGTCAACACTCTCAGCCTGAGGCCCACCACTGTCAGGCCCCTTCCACTGGGGCCAGGCATGCCTCTCCTCCCTACAACTCCAGACCTGGGTGGAGGCAGGCCTGAGCAGCCCCTCAGGGTCAGACCCTTCCCCCCAACATCAGCAGTGCCATCTCTGCAGCTGAAGTATTCTGAATCTCACTGGGGGCATGGCTATACCTCCCCTCCTAGCCTGCCTGATTCCACCCTGACCCGCCCTCATCCCTCTCTAGGAGATTGGAGCTCTGCTCTGATCAGGCACAGCTGTGAAACAGACATGTACAATTAAAAGAATGGCACCAAGTGAGAAGGTTTGACAGTTACTTCCCCTTCATCCTCACTGCCCCCCAGTGTCCTCCTAATGCCCTGTCCCCCATCAGTGCTTTCAGGGACGGTCACTGCTATAGGGCTACTGGCCAGAGCCTGCCCCTCTGAGGCCTTCGGAACCCTCTGTAAAGCTTCCATAGCTACAGTCCCAAGAAACAATCATGCCCTCCTTCTCCAGTCAGCACCTGTTATCTGTCAGGGTACCCATGGGCTTAAAAATAACAGTCCATTCCAGTTTAGACACCATTTACTTGATGAAACATTTCTAGCTTTATTAGCTCAGAACCTTCTCATGACAACCTAGTGAGGTAGGCAGAGAAGATATTACAGTTCCTGTGGTATATGCGTATGTATTCAGAAATGAAGCTCAGAGAGGAAAAGTGGCAAGCCCATTGGTCCCCAAAGTGCAGCACATGTCCCACAGGGGGGACAATTTGATTTTTGGTAATTCGGAATGCATTAACAGTGAATTTTTTGCATTTCTTATGCTTCTAGGGGGCCATATCTACAGCATATCCTACATAATAAAAGGCTAATATACAAATGACTGAATGGTGGACTGACTGGTCAATATGATGCATGCTGACCACCAGGGAGCAAATACTCAATGCAGAAGCTGCCTCCTGGTGGTCAGTGCACTCCACAGGGGGAGTGCTGCTCAGCCAGAAGCCATGCTCACGGCTGGCAAGCACAGTGGCAGGGCTGTGAGCTTCTGCCATGTCCATGGCAATGCTAAGGATCCCTGACTGATGGCTTAAGCTCACTAAACCGACAGTTGAACATTCCCCCAGGGTTTCTGGACTTTGAGAGGTCACAAGCCAGGCTGAGGGACTCTCCCCAAGTGCACAAATTTCATGCACAGGACCTCTAGTGTTCCTCTATAATAATAAAGCATAATATGCTAATTACACTAGACAACCTTCCAGACGAAGTTGGGGCTGCAAGGGAAGCCCAGGTTCTGGGTGCCAGAGGGAAACCAGTGCTGGCAGCAGGGGGGAAGGAAGGCCTACTCTTGCATGTACAGTATTCTTGGATTCAGACCCTTCCTTTGCATGACTTTGTATATTTCCTTCCATTCCTTTCTGGCCTGATGAGTTTCTGTTAAGAAATCAGTTGCTAGTCTGATGGAGTTCCTTTGTATGTAACTTTCTCTCTCTCTCTGGCCGCTTTTAAAATTCTTAATTTGTTGTTGGTGTTTGCCAATTTAATTATAATATGCCTTGGTGTCAGTCTTTTGGGGTTCATTTTGCTTGGGTCTCTGTGGGCTTCTTGGATTTGTATGGGTTTTTTCTTCCCTATATTAGGGAAGTTTTCTATCATTATTTCTTCAAAGAGGTTTTCTTTTCCTTGCTCAGTTTCCGCTCCTTCTGGAACCCTTATTATGTGGATATTTTTTTGTTTTGTTTCCTGTTGTCCCAACATTCCTTTAGGCTCTCCTGATTTTAATTTTTTTTTTTTTTTTTTTTTTTCCTAGAAGCTGTTCTACTTGTGTATTTTTTCCCATCTTGTCTTCTACAATAGATCACTGACGTGGTCCTCTGTTTCTTCTAGTCTACTCTTGATGCTGTCTATTGAGTTCTGTACAGCAGTGATGTCATTTTTCATTTCTTCTTGGTTCTTCATTTCCTCTTGGTTCTTACTCATATTGTCAGATTTTTCTTCCATTCTTTTCAGCCACCAATGACCATTTTTCTGAATTCTTTCTCTGACAGGTTGCTTGCCTCTATTTCGTTTACTTCTTTTTCTGGTGATTCCTGCTTTTCTTTCATATGCAGGCAGTTTCTTTGTCTCCCCATGGTCTCTCTTCTCTGGATGTCTGGTTATGTAGTTCTCTCTTTTCTGTGGTGGAGTGTAAAGCTCCTCTGAATCTGCATGTTTGTGCCAAGTGGTGTTCTTGGGTTCTCAGCTGATTGGTGATTTGCCACAGTTGTAGATTTTCAAGTTTCTAATAACATCCACTTTCCCCTTCAAGATAACTTCTTCTGATTTTTTAAATGTGCCTTTTTTAATGCCAGGGTGCTGAATATTCAAATTTATACTATCATGTGTTTTTAATCTTCATAAATCAAGGGGAACACACCTGTGTGCATGTATTATTGTATTTGGCAAGTGAGATCCAGACACTATTGTCTCCCCATTTTCTTCTGCATGACCTCTCCTTCTATTCTTGGCTGCTTAATCATATCAAGTCTAGAGCCCTTGGGAATATTTACTGGATTGCTTTCCCCATGCTACCATAAGATTATTAGATTCTAAACTATTTTTAAAGTTGAAAGACCTAGTCTTTCTAATATTTAGAAAGATCCTACCTTTATTAGAAGATAAGTTGTACAACAACAAAATTTTTTAACAGGAAATCTTCTAAATGGAGTTATTTTGTTAAATTTTCAAAGACGCAAGTATTTCTAGAAATAGTATTTTCCCAGTGACTCACTATCCTTCTCCTGGGGGTTTAAGGAAGTTAACTTGCCTATGGAAATACAAAGATTGGTTGGAGGAAAAAATCTATATGCTTTAAAAGCTTAACTCATATTTTGCCAATTAACTGTTTAGTTATAGCAGTGTTTCCCAAACTTTTGACATATGGGTACTCCTTCTATAATTTTCGTAATGCTGAGTACCCCTTGTACTCATGAGAATGTAGAATTAGGCACAGCTAAGCATGGTGCAGTGCATATCCCCACCAAACTCCGGTGCAACGTGTACCCCCACCAAACTCTTCCTGTACCCCTGGGGGTACGTGTACCACACTTTGGGAAACACTGGTAGGAATGAAGTGTAAAGTGAGAATGGGAACAACTAAGAAAGACCTTGATAATAGAGTTCTCACAGCCTGCAGGATTCAGTTCTCAAAGTGATTTGAAACAAGGTCAGCATTACCAGTGTGGGGACATTGTGGGTGAAAGGAAGAAGGTGCATATAAGAAAGAAAGAGGGATAGTTTAAAGGGAATGGAGCAAGGCCAAAGTCAAAACACTTAGCAAATTGAGGTTCTCACTAGTAAAGATAGAGATTACAAGTACTAGTGTGGGTGGGGTTGGGTCTTCTGTCAGAGGACCACTGGGGACCTGGAGATACTCAGCCATCAGCTTGCTAAACAGAATGTCTTTCTTTCTATTTACATGCACAAACTCAGGGCCATTCTGCTGTGAACCCTGGGGGAGAACAACACAGGGAGATTATTCATTTTTTTCTTACTCCCTCATTAAAATAAAATAAAATGAATAGAGAAATAGGTAAATGCATAGATATCTAACTTGAGATACTGCTGATTTCACTCTTAATGAAGTCTTTCTCTGTGTTATTTCTTCTGTCCTAACCTCCAAAACAGTGTCATACCTCAAAAAGTTAGATTTTCCTTCAGTGATAAGTTGTCTTCTTTGGCAAGTCTTCCGAATATCAGTGCAGAGCATGTTATTGGATGCATGGCAGTAGCCTTGCATCATTTACAGGGGCTCGTTTGTCAAAGTTCACAGCTTAGCCGCACTTACTGTTACTCTAACTTTCTCTGCAATGTTATGGTTGTAATTATTTGGTGTTATTCTGGGAGTTAATTGCCAGGAAACAAAATTAAGGGAGCATGTCCGATCCTTTCCCTCCTCTGAGACTACTGAAAAAAGAATTGAAAAGAGGTGAGCCTTAATATCAATCCAGCATGGACCATTTCTCTTGTCATTGGTCTCATTGAAGGAGCTCACTTCACGAAAGTCACAAAAAGGTCAGAAGATTGGAGAATGCCAACTTAGATGTGCATTACAACTTCCAAGGACTTTTAACACTTCGGTAGGGATATGCTGGAAATCTATCTAGTTTCTTGGCTTATCATTAGATTGCAGAATAAGGTACTGATTTTCATTGTGCTAGTAGAACAGTTCTTAGAGAATAATTTTTTTAAAATATATTTTTATTGATATCAGAGAAGAAGGGAGAGGGAAATAGAAACATCATTGATGAGGGAGAATAATTGATTGGCTATCTCCTACACACCCCACACTGGGGATTACAACCATAACCCAACATTTGGATTGTGCCCTGACCAGGAATCAAACCATCACCTCCTGGTTCATAGTTCAATGTGCAACCACTGAGCCATGCCGTTTGGGCTTAGAGAAAGATTAAAATGAGACATTTTAGTAGTGATTATCTTTTATTTTTTTATTTTTTTATTTTTTTTAGTTTTCTTGAGAGTTTAATTTCTGGTGCGTCATTTGTAAGAAGCTCCCAGGTGATAGCTGGATTTCACCAAAGCAGGAGCCTGTGGAATATGTTAAGACTCCCTATAATGATATTAAGCCTTTGAATTGGAAATGTAAAGATCTCACTTATTTTAGCCTCCATTCTAATTTAAAAGTATCTTCTTTAGCATTCCTGGTGAGTGTCCACCTGGCCTTTACAGAACACCCTTACGGACAGGGAGTTCATTTATTATCTTCCAGGCAGCCTTTCCCATGGAGAACTCCAAGACTAGTCAAAAATTCTTCTTCACAATGATTTATCCTACCTTTTCTGTAGCATGATATATTAAACTAGAGGCCAGGTGCAGGAATTCATGCACAGGTGGGATCCCTAGGGATGGCCTACAGGAATCTGACCCCAGCTCATGCCCCCAATCTTGCAGCCCCGCAGCCCCGCAGCCCCGTCTGGCACCCTGTTGTGGCTTGGTACCACCCTGTCATCTGTTCTTCCATCCCACCTGTAAGACCATTGATTGGGGCTGGGGCCCCTGCCCAGCTCCCTCAGTGCCTGGGAGTCAGGTGGCAGTCCCACCCCCCATTACCACCTCTGGTCACCATCTATGGGGCAATCAGCAGGGCAATGGGGCCCCTGCTCGCACTTGCCTTGGCCTGGTGCCACCTGTTCACCTGCTCTACCATCCAGCTCTGGTTCCACTCTCATTGGGCCCATCGGGGCTGGCAACACCTCCACTGCTGCCCATTGCCAGCGCTGCTTGCCGATGCCCACCCACTGTGTTCCATGCCACCCCCTGGTGGTCAGTGCTTGTCATAGTGAGTATTCGAACTCCTGGTCAAACAATTTGCATATTAGGCTTTTATTATATAGGATTATTAGAAAAAGATTTAAATCATTTGAGATAATTGAATGACATCATTGATAATATTTAATCAAACAGCGATTCAGAATGAAGGGTATGTGAAATACATTTTTGGATCATTAAGCCTGAGAGAGAATCAGCTTAAACAGGACACTTACTTCAGAAGGATTTATGTCATCATGCATATAGCCATCATCCTATGGTTACTCAGAGTTTACTGAGAAACAAGGAAAAAATGTTATCAGCTCATTTTCTTCATTAAGAGAGACAATTGCTTCCTTGCTGTTAAAGTAGCAACTGTGTGGAACAGTTTGGTTCTGTTTTGTCCGGACCCTTATTCAGAGTGAATGGCAAAGGGTGCCTTAGTTCTAAGCAGCTCATAGCCTTGTGTGCTTACCCATGCTCAGCTTCTCCTACATCCTCTTTCAGCTTCAGATCTGTAATAGCCTGAGCTTCTCTTAATAACTTCAATGTTCATTTCACATTCAAATAATTAGAGAGGAAACTATTTGTCTTAATTGCTGAACTTGCAACAGATGTTTTGTTAATAGTGATAAGACATCCTCATCTAAACTATTGCTTTAAGCTGGGAAAACACTGCCTAGTGCTAACATTCCAATTGTTATAACTTTGAAAATGTTCACTTTCTACTTTGAAGGGCAAATACACTCAAACTTAAGGCATCGTTGTTTAATATAGTAATACCCCATAAACACAATTGATTTTTAAATGCTTTGCACATTGATATAATTTATGCACATGTTGTACTACTGGGAAAAGTTCTGCTAAGACATTATTTAAAAATATTGACCTTGTTTTGAAGGAACAAAATCATGCCTTTATGAAATAAATAAGACTTTAGGACAGTTTTGAATTTCTTCAGCTAGTAAGGCATCCATTAGCCTAAATGCTAATTTTAGAGATTACAATATTTTCATGGAATTCACTAGTTAAAAACATACTGTGTGCTTTCTTTTTTTAGGCTAAACAGTGAAACTTCTATATATGGTCCTCCCATAAAAAAACATTTTAAGCTATTTTCCTTCTTTAACCATTTAGTAATTAAGATGGTTATATAGAAGCACAGACTTACCACATTCCTGGTCAAAAGGATACTTTTTAATTCCCAAATACTCAAAAATTTCTCTCCTTCATCTGAGCAAGGACATAAGCCTAGCAATGTGAGACTTATTATGTCATTGAAACATTTTAAGTAAACTTTTTTTGCTTTCTTTCTTAACATTACCTTTGCAATGAAGCTGTTAAATACATATATACAAATATACATATACAAATATACAAATGTGTGTGTGTGTGTGTGTGTGTGTGTGTGTATATATATATATATATATATATATATATATATATATATATATAGCTGTTTACCTTTAATGATTCTTTTCACAAATGAAACTCATCTCCTTATTTTGCCTAGCTGCACATTTAGTAACTCTTTCTACTCCATAAGAATCTATATATCTATATACACAAGCAGCAGACCCGTCTTGGATGCAGAGTTAATTGGGTGATAAAAAGAATGATATACTAAATTATGTTTGCTCCTCCTGTCTCAAGGAAGTTATCTATAAATCTAGTGTCAACTCGATTGCTTCCATGAGAAAGAAGTAGGGGAAAGGTAGGACTTCAGTCTTCTCTCTTGTATTTAAGTATAGATTTGGCATTCAGTAGCTCTGCATTCTAGTTTCAGGCTTAGGTAATGATCTGATGTGATATAACAGATTATTCAACTCCTCTAAGATTAGAGTAATTCTAAGATTAATTTTCCTGATCTGTAAAATGTCAATAATAAAATATTTATTGGGAATATTTAGTTAATTTTTGAAAATGATTTCTAAGCTCTAAATTATTATATAAATTTTACCTATTATTTCTCCTAGAGCTACTATTCCTGATCAATACTAATTGAAATATTGTGCCCTACTTTTGGCTTTCCCAAATACAGCCTTTGTGGCTTCTACCTTAATTGCTCCATTGCTAAAAGTAGATGGATCATTTTTGGTGTACTCCAATGACACTAAGAAAGACACACAGAACTATACCAGTATGATAACCATTTTTTCTCAACATAAACCTGCCTAGAATAAGCTGTTCACTATGTATGACTGAGACAAATTAAGCAGACCATGGGGTAGCATATGCCAATAATGCAGGGATACTGTTGAAAATATAGACTCTTTTTGAATCGCTTGAGTTTTACACACACTTATTTCTCTAATTCTTTGAAGTCTTGCCAAACAATAGTAGGCATGCGTTATGCAAGAAAATAATTGTAGTTGTTAGTATGGAAAATACAATAAAGTGTTTTGATAAATATACTTTACTTTAGATAAAGGTGTACTGGTATTAACATGAGATTAAAGAGTATCCAAGAGAGAGTGTAGCAGGTATAAGGTATTTTTAAGGGGAATGGGAATCATATTATGGTCAAATTCTACTTTAGAGCAAGTTACTAGAGACATAAGAGGGACATAAATAATCATAAAATGATTAATCTACCAGGAATACATAATAATTTATAAATGTGTAGGAACCAATAATATAGCCTAAAAACATATGAATAGGAAATACATAGATATCCACACACACCAGCCCAGTGGATTTTTTGAGAAAGATGAAAAAACAATTCAATGTAAGAAGAATAGTCGTTTTAGTAAATGGTGCTCAATTAATTGGTCATCTATAAGCAAAAAAGCAAATCTCAATATAAATTTTAATGGGGAATAGATCATGGACTTTGATGAAATGTACAAAACTTAGGAAAAAATTAGGAGAAAACATTCAAGACCTAAGACTATGCAAGAGCGTTTATCTTATTTTATTTTAAATATATTTTTATTGATTTTCCACAGAGAGAAAGGAAGAGGGATAGAGAGCTAGAAACATCGATGAGAAAGAAACATCAGCCAGCTGCCTCCTGCACACCCCCTGCCATGGATGTGCCCGCAACCAATGTAGATACCCTTGACCAGAATTGAACCTGGGACCTTTCAGTCCCCAGACCGACGCTCTATCCACTGAGCCAAACTGGTTTTGGCTATGCAAGAGCTTTTAGACTTTATATTAAAATCTTGACCACAAAAAGGAAAAAAAAAAAAAAAAAAAAAGATAAATTGAACCTCATCAACATTGAAAAATTTGCTCTCAAAAAGACGCAGTGAAGAGGATAAAAATGCAAGTGACAATGGGAGAAAATATTTGACACCCACCTATCTGATGAGATGTTTGTATCTAGAATATAGAATATATAAAGACCTCATACTCAAGAAGAAAAAAAAAACACATTTCATTTAGAAAAGGGGCAAAAATAATGAATACACATGTCACTGGAAAGAATATATAGATAACAAGCATGTGAAACAGTGTTCAACATCATAATCTATTGGGGAAATTTAAAACCAAAATGATGCATCCTTACACAAATATTATGTAAAATGGCTAAAATCAAAATAGCAACAACACCAAATGCTCACAAAGACCCAGAGATAGGTGTTGATGGATGGGGGCATGAAACATCTATTGTTTCATGGATTTTATGATAAAATGTACATCATTATCACATTGCAGATGTTTTGCTATGCTAGAAACATGACACAAATTAAATTCATGGGCCACAAAGGTGTGACCTGAGTTGGCTGATCAGACCAACTAGCAGTGCCATGACCTACAAAGTGTCAACTATGGTAAGACACTGCTGATAATACTGAGGGAAGGTTAACATGGGAGGCAGTAAATCTTCTAGGATCAGACAGGAGCAGTGCCCCATGCAATGTGGCCACCCTCACTGCTAGACAAAGGGGTCAACCCTTTCCAGAAGTCAAGAGTCTGGCATGGAATAGTTATATTTCCATCAGAAACAGTCTGTGATGGAGGAGGCGTTGCTGTGCTCAGAGAGAAAGGGTGGTATTTTAGTGGTATTTTATGGGATGCAGGCTCAAACATCAGCTTGAGTTCAGTTGGTCTCATCAGATAAAGGGCATTTAACTTGGGCATTTGCATAAAGAATCCAGATGGTTTGATCAGCAACTGTGATTAGTTTTTGCAGTTCATGGCCCCAAAGAGGAGAGTATTAATCTGCCACTCCGTAGTTTTCCAAGTGGCAAACTAAACACAGGGCCGTTGGCAAGTGCCCAAACTTCAGTGGAATTCTAACAAGTTTTGTCTAGATGAATATTGGCCAGAGCTATGCAAATGCCTTGACTTCTGTCCACTGAGCTGAGAGACCATACCTTTTTTTATTCTTTGCTGCTAGTTCTGAGGTTGAATAGATGTAGAGCCCAGTGAATGCCATCTGTTTTCACCTCAGCCAAACCATCAGTGAACTAGGTAGACCCAGATATTTAGGGGATCCCCGCTGTGAATGAAGGGTCCAGCTGCTTTCTTATAAGGCAGTGGTGTGGGGGATGAATTGCTCCCAAGGTTGTGATTGCCAAGGCCAGGCCAGGTACAGTGTCTTAACCATTTTTATTTGACAAGTGAGGCTAATTAGATCCTTCCTACCTTGTTAATTGTTAAATCCAAGTTAAGCCACACCAAAGTCAAGCATTTTGTTTCAATAAGAACCCAGTGACAAGCTAATAACCACCTTTCAAAATGAATAATCGTGGCAGGCCTGTCATGGAGAGATCGAGGCCAATACTTAGGAGTTGCCTCTGCATTGAGGCTGCCTCCCTTATATAAAGGCCCAATTGGCAAAGCCATCAGTCACAGAGACTCACAGCTCAAAGAGGTCATTAGTGCTGTGGAGGCACAAAGGAGACTGGATGGCTTCCCATGCTGACTTTTGGTTTGGATCTGCACAAAGGATGCTAATTTGTGTATTGTTCAATATGAAAAACCAGAGAAAATGTCAATAATACTAAGTACATATTGTCTCTAATACTTAGCGTCTAAGAAGATCCTGGACCTTCTATGTGGTGGTGGTAGGAGGCTGGGAGACAGTGGTTTTTCCTTGACTGCCAGATAGATTAAGTGTTTTGAATCCATTCCCTTATTCCGGAAACATTTAAACTATCAGCATATTCCTGACATTTGTCAGAGTTGTTGAGACTGATGATTCTCACTTGCCAACAGATAAGAAGTCATGTTTAATTAGTGGAGCTTTGAACAATAGAGGATGGAGGCACTCCTGCTAAATGCAGACCAACCATTGTTTGCAAATGAAAGGCCTATTTAGGGAAGTGATCCACATGTTGCATTTTCCTGGGCGTTTCCTGATTACTCTCATCACCGACTTTATCTGTTATCTCCTCCCAGCTTCTAGATTTCAGCAGTAGCTCAAATTGCAGCCTATTGGTTTCACAGTTCATTTAGTCTATGGTTTGCTGACCTTCATTTGGGGTCCTTACTCCAAAGGGCATTTTGGAGCTTGGAGTTTTCATAATTTTAGTTCAAATAGCCTCATATTTTTAAAGTTAAAATACCACATTTTAGAAATTTATATAGCAAAGACAAACTAGTTGTGCTCATTGGTAACAATTTACAAGTGGAGGCGAGGAAACGGAATACTTGATTTATACGCAATAATAGTAAAAAAAAAAAAAAATGCTTTTAAAATACTACCTAGCCCATAAAGTGCCATATACATGAAGATACTCTGTTCCAACAGGATAATCAGATTGTCCCTGTATAAATCTGTGCTATAGAAATGATGACATATGACAGGAAATGTCTCTTTAAGATGCTTGTAATTAATATGACTCAAAGCCTTACATTCTCAGTTTGAAAGAGAACAGTATAGTTGGGCCTCATGCCCCATTTCCTTCTTCATTAATTTTTGCTAACGGGGGTTTCTGACATGAAGGAGAGAAGACCTAGGGCTGTGTACAATGCATTGCCCGTGTTGTAGTACCATGCTGCCAGATGCTTCCCCTCCTGCGTCCCCTCCAAAGAGGCAGATGAAGGTCAATGTGTAAGTGTGCTATGTGAAGCATTTGTACTGACTGCATTATACCTGCCATGTCAGCAGTACCTGCACTCACCTCTGAGGTTCAGCAGAGGGAGAATAAAAGAAAGGAGGATTTCAGGTGATAATTTAGTGGGAAAGAACAGCACGCAGGGAATAATGGTAGTGACGAGAACTCTTTATGCCCTTATAAAAGATTACTGCATAGGGGTATCTGTATCATTCTCAGCTTCTTTCTCTCTCTTTTAATATCCTTGCAGAAAGAGCAAAAGGTGTGTTTCAGTTGCAAGATACATTCCCCCCCCCCTCCTGTTTATTGTTCTTAACACCTTTGAATATACTATTTCTCCTCTAGTATTTTCTGGAAACTGTTTTCTTGATGTTAAAGAAATATAGAGAATGCTTGTATGGTATTTGTGTGCTTGTGTGTGTGCACACAAGTGTGCTTACGTTAGGTATTTGAGTGTGTACCTGTGATTAGAAAGCTCGGGAGCACTTGGGGAATTTGATTTGTATTTTCTGTTTATAGCGATCAAGTTCTAATAATTGTCTCCTTCCTTCTTTTTGCCTCTTGGGCTCTGGAAAGTCTCTGACCTTCACTACCCTGCTCTCTGTGGGTTTATGGCCTGGATTTAGCTGAGATTGAGAGACTGGACTCTAATTATGAAGCAGAGGATTGCTTGAAGCTAGGAAACCAATTAAAGTGAGTTTAGTAAGATTAAATGATTCTCAAGGTAGAGGAACATTTAATTAATAAATACACAAAATACTGCACATATTATATCTGATCTTTGTCAACTAAATTTTTCAGATATTTTTCTATATATCAGTGTGACTGCAAATGGCATAATGAGAATAAATATTTTTTATTAATATAAATGCTCACTGTCACTTCATGTGCATGACACAAATGCCAAATTATGAATGGTCACAGGACGTACACAACAGGAGTCTGAACCAGGACTGGACCCAATAACTGAACAAAGGGTTAAGAAGAAGAAAAGGATTATAGGAATCCCTTTCACGAAGAAAAGGTTTATGGGAAATTCTTTCACGCGTGGAAAGAGTTCCAATTTAGGGTTCAGGTTCTGGAGAAGTGCTGCACACAAAAAGACTTGAGACTTGAAGAAATTCAATTTGGCAATATGGGGGGCCAGGAGGTAGTCCAACTCTAGTGGGAGAACTATTACTGCTCTGGCCCTGCCATTCCCTTTTATTGAGGCTTTAGGGAAAACATCTTAGGCAACATAAACAGAAATTTACATGTAGCCCTTAGGCAGGAAATAACAGAAACTTACAGGGGACAAACAAGGTGGAGGCTGCTTCTACTAACAATGTCTCACCTAAATGGTGAGTGGGTTAGAGCAAATAAGGTTGTTGACCAGCCTTCCTGGCTTTCTGTCAACATCTCTTTTTAGTGGAACTGATTTGTTTTCCAGCAAAGGATGAAGCAAAATCCAGAGATATAAGGTAGGTAAAAGAAATGTGCTTGGAAAATCAATATCAGACTGCCAAGTGTATTCTTGCCACCCAAAGAGAAATGGGTCAGGGCATAGCACTGGACAGGGTTTACGTTTCAGCTTTGTAAAAAAATAAAATAAAATCAAGGGCACCCCAAAAGTTTTTTTGTTTTGTTGTGTTTAAAGCCTAAATTTATTTACTTGCCAGGTAGGGAATCCAAACCAGTGAAGAATTTCTCTAGTAGCACTTGAAAAAAATCAGAACTTTCAAAGTGTTACAAAGGGATTGTTACAGTGTTGATGCTATTTAAGTTGTAAAACCTAGAACTCTAAAGCTGAATTCACAACTAGTTAATGTTTATTATTTATGGGTAGTGAACATATTTTCAGTTAGGGTCTGATTATGCAATGTGCTTGGTGACTTATGGGTTTCAAGTGTTAGAACCAGGTATGAAGAAACACAGCACTTGAGCTTTGTTATTTGTCACTCAAGTAGCTTTAATGAAAAAAAAAAAGAAAAAGAAATCTCAAGAACAACGAAGTAAACTAGGAGGAACATTTAGGCCACTTGTTGGTTGTGTTTTCCAAAATCAGATACTGATTTTGTTAGTGTAAGCATTTGTTATAATTTATCAAATTGTGTACCTGAAATGGGAATTTTATGTAAGTTATACTAAAATAAAATTATTCAGAATAATCTTATATGAAATTTTTAACATATTTATTGATATACTATTCATATACTATAATATCCGTATATTTAAAGCATACAATTAAATGGTATTTGAACAACCACAACCGCAATTTAAGTATAGAATATGTTTCCCAAACTAAACAAACCTCTGTATCTATTACTAGTCTTTCACCTCTTTTTAATTTTCTTTTTCTCCATGTATAAGATAAAAATAAGCATGAATAAAATTTAGTTCATATTTACATTATTTTGTAATGTAAGCATTTACTTGTGCCATATAAATTATTGGTACATGAAGGCTGAAAAATATTGAATTTTATGAATGTATCATAATTTATTTACATAGTTTCCTATTATATGATATGTAGATTATTTTATTGAAGGCTTATGTGAAAAGCAAACTATTAGATATAGAACATATTGATAGCTTTCTTTTATTTTAAATGAAGACAATTCTATTATTTTTGCCATCTTATTAATCTAGAAAAGTGATAACAAAGATTGATAATCTATATAATAAAGAGCTACCATATTTTTCGGACCATAAGACGCACCAGTTTTTAGAGAAGGGAAATGAAGAAAAAAAGATTCTGAAACAAATAGTGTCCTAAAATATTTTATGTGCATTAAAACCCAACATCACAGTCATAAACACATGTAATCAACCCTGTAAAGTAAACAGCAGCATTTAGAACCATTTTAGAGCCAGGCAAGCACACAGAGACCACACAGAGCCGGGCAAGTAAAAAAACTTTTTTTTAAAAGTATATGTGTAGGCTATATTTGGACCATAAGACACAGGGACTTCCCCCCCCCACTTCTGGGGAAAAAAAAGTGCGTCTTATGGTCTGAAAAATACGGTAGTAATTAGACTGAACAGGAGAATGACTGTCTGGATAACCTTCCCAATGAAGCCCAGCCTGCAAAGGCTGGCCAAGGCTGCAAGGAGCCATGAGGGCCTATGAAGGCTGGCCTAGGCAGGCGGGGCTGAGAGGGCCGAGCTGTTTGCATGACTTTACTGCATTGGGCCTCTAGTGAATAATAATAAAAAATAACTATCGGTACAGATGGTTGAAAACTATTCTAATTTTAAACCAGTGCTGCTTTTAGCATTAAATAAGCATTGTGAGTAGCAAGATTTGGGTGGCCTGTATCTTGGGGAGAGCTTTTTAAATTAAGTGGTCAGAGCAGAATATAAATTTTTGAATAATTAGTTTATAGATTATTTTAAAGTAGAAAATATCAAGTCAGTAGAAGTTATCTCATTTTCACTCTAAGGAATCAATTCATTCTTTTCATATATTTAATAACCAGTGACCTGGTGCACTTATTTCATGCATGGTGAAAGGAGATTAATTAGAAGGTGGCCAACAGGGGGCAGGACTGGGCAAGATGGGCCGTACATGCTAGATCCAACCTCTTGTGGTCTCTCTCGGGCAGGCCGCACCTGGGACAATGCTGTGGCTCCAAGGGCATCTGTGGAGTGAGCAGGATTCCTCCAGCAAGTGGGGTCCCTTGGCCTGGCCTTCGGGGATCAGGGATCAGGCAAAAATCTGACCTCTGACATCCCCTGAGGGGTCCCAGAGCATAAGAGGGCACTCTGCAAAGTTGCTGTCATACAGGGTGTGGAACGCAAACCCAAGTGTGCAGTAAACCAGATTCAAGGTTAACAGTGCCCCAGCAACAACATAACTGCAGCTAAAGGTGGAATCATGCAGATCCGTGAGGAATGAGGTTTCCTCCTCTCTGGTTCCAGTGTGTATCACCCAAGAACCACAGCTGCCAAGTCACCTCAGCTCAGAAGCTCCTGTGTTGAGTGTCTCCCCCCTGGCGGTCAGTGTACATCATACCTACTGGTCAGTTGGAGAGTCAGACAGTCTCTTAAGCCATATAGATAGATAGATAGATAGATAGATAGATAGATAGGAAGAGATAAATGTAAATAAAAATTTTAAAAAGCAGAAAACAGGATTTCTTCTCCTCTTTACTTGTTTGGCCTAAGTATTTTAAGAGGAATACTAGATAAACTTGGGGAAAGAGAGTCATCTATAGTACCCTTCCCGTCACAAAAACAGGAAGTTCTATGATGCTGGGCTTTTTTCTCTCCATGCTCTTGAAATTATCTTTAATAAAACGGTGTGTTTTTTTGGCTTGAATGATATGAGTTGACTAGATTTTTTCACCTGAGCTTTTTTGGATTGTGAAGGGTCTCTTTGCCTGCTGTTGCTGACACATCACTATGTCATAGACAGTATGACCATAGTGAGCAATTGGTATTCTTCAAGGATATGTGGATAAAAACGACTTCTGCAATCAAAAGGTTGAAGGCCTGGAAATCTCTTTTTACTCAGAGGGCTAGAAAGCCAATCTTTAAGAAAGCAAATCAATTTTTTTCTCAAATAAATGCAAGATAAAGCTGGGCATTGTTATCCCAATGGTAGAGACAGGTAGGATTTATTTGTCTGTTAATGCACAAAGGTGAGTCATCTCTGCTAGAATTGTCCCACTGGAGGTGTAAACATTCTTTGATTTGTTATATTATTTTAGATGTCAATTAGATCAGCCTTTTACTTTATGTGATAGTTTTATATGTAGCTTTAATATGCTTTTTGTTGTTGTTGTTGTTAGAGGAAGGAGAGTAGGTAATTTATATAAAAACTATTGTTTGGTAATTAATACTTATTTCCTTGAAAAAAAAAATCAATACTTCCATTTACAGGAATAATACAATCCTGTTTGATTATTTGTTACTGGTATGTCCACCTCTCTCTCTCTCTCTCTCTCTCTCTCTCTCTCTCTCTCTCTATATATATATATATATATATATATATATATATATATATATATATATATATATATATTTTGTGTGTGTGTGTATTCTATAACATATATAAGTCAAGTATATGTATATACAATATATATATATATATATATATATATATATATATATATGCACATCCCTCCTCTCTCCAAATATAGAACATATACTGCCCTCTTCTTCCCAACTCACATATGCCCCCTCCTGGTCATTGTTGGGGGAGGGGGAAAGTGTGGAAGTGCTCCATAAACACTCAGAGGGATCAGGTTTAAGGATAATGATCACAACAGTCGCAGGTCCAAAGGGAAATCCCTTCAGGTTCTTGCATTGGAAATTAAATGTATTGGCCTTATTTACTTTATTGATTTATTTTTGCATTTGATCCACAGTAATAAACTGCAAAAAGAAAAAAAAGAGACATATTTATTATAATTAAGTTAATCCAGTGGATAGGTCTGAGAAAGCACAAATAAGTTGGTTAGGGCAATAAGAGCTTCTACCATGCTGCCTATGTGTTCCCTCAAGCTCCACACTGGGGCTTTGCTCAGTAGTTGAGCATCAACCTATGAGCCAGGAGGTCACAATTCAATTCCTGGTCAGGGCACATGCCAAGGTTGTGGGTTCAATCATCATGGAGGGTGTGTAGAGGCAGCTGATCAATGATTCTCTATCATTTGTGTTTCTATTCCTCTCCTCCCTTTTTCTCTGAAATCAATAAAAACATTAAAAAATAGAAGTAAATGTATTGGCCTTCAAAGCACTTTTACATGGCTACCAACTCATTGGACAGAAGAAACCACATGGCTCACCCTTCCAGAGGGACCAGGAAGATGGAGAAAGAGGAATATTTGGAAACTACCACTGATATTTTAAATCTCTAACAATGTTTTCTTTCAGAATTTCCTAGTCTCTGGTGAGTCACATCCCTTGCCAAGGTACAAGCACATCCCATTTTTACTATTTTTCTCCCCCAAACCCTAGGATGTCACTTCATTTATCCTCATGGATTTGCACTGGAATGTGGATACACTAGAACTAAAATTTAAGAAGTACAAATATTCGAGGCATGCTGTTTTGTTCATTGTGCTTCCTTTTTTGGGAGAAGGGTCTGAAAGGCATTGCCCATAACACGAGTTTTTAAATTATTCCTGGTCTTTATGACTGCTTATAAATATTTCAATTTTTATGTTACATAATTAAAAAATAGAACAAAACGTATTTCTGGCTCTACTGAGGGCAGTGAATTTCCATCTGAGTCTTTGCAGTTTATCTTCTGATATCTTAATTTTTGAACATAATGATTTGAAAAGATTTTTGCTTACAGCTCATTACAGATAATGAGGTGTAGCTTTGAAGGGTTCGGTTTGGGACTGACATTACTATTCTCAATACTTATAATACTTTCTTCTAGTTGAGACCCTGGTAGGAACAAAATAGAGTTAATTTTGAAAAATGCATATTGAATTTTATAACAGCATTCGACAGCTAAGCATGATAGTCAAAAGATGTTTTTGATAAAATAAAATGTAAAAAATTACAAATGTTCCACACTTTACCGTTGGTAAGAAAGTGAAGGACTACAAAGTAGTAAAGGAATAGGGAGTGTTGAGGAAAGATGCTCAGATCTAATGCTGATATATTTTCAGTAACCCTGTAGGTTTAGGCATTAATTAGGCACCCTTTCATTTCTTACTCCATTTAACCTCTGCTGGTTGAGCAGTTGGTGGAGTAGGCATCCGTTATCTCCAGTTCACAAGTGAGGACCTGGAGGCCAGATGGGGGAAACGGGGGTATGTGGTTATCCAGTGTCACAGATTATAAGAGTTAACACTCAGATCCAGATGGACCCTGAGCTTTTTTTTTTTTTTTTTTTTAATCCTATTATTCCCAGTCATGGTATTTGCAGTGACTTTTACCTGGGAAATGCATTCCTTTCCTACTTGAAACCAAAGAGGGAGATAACCTTAAAAAGTGTTCTAGGAATAGATTGTAATGGGAAATGTCAAGACTTTTATCATTGGGGCCTTTGGAGCTTTGAGTCTAAATTGCTCAAGCTGGACACTAACTAGACAGCTAGTCCAGTCATAGTGTCAGCACACCCTGAAGGAAAGACATAGCCACTGAGATACTGATGCTGTGTTTATGGCACAAAATGGGCCACTCAGAAGACCAAGGATGTTATCTCTACTCAATGATGCCTATTATATGCAATTAGGTTATCATAGAGGCCTAAGAGATGCTCAGGTTTGTTCTCAGGCAGCAGGGTGACCAAAGAAAACATACCGTCTTGCACATTTGTGGAAATGACAGCGTAGGGTATCAGTGCCAGTTAAATGCTAACATAACATATGTTCAGGGGATAAAAAGAGGTCAATGCAGTAACAAGAGCAATAGAAGGAGTCTTGGAATGCTCTTCTACATTTCAGAAGGGACACAGGCAGGAAGCTCCAGGCAAGACTAAGGGAGCCCCTGTTACCTGCCTGGTAGGATGACCTGGAGGATGAGAATCATCCCTGAAATTTTGACTTTGGCCACACATGGCTAACAAAGTAATAACTCCAGAGAACTCATGGTGTATAGTTCAACCACACCATTGAAAATTGTATTTGGTTTTATGTAACCTTAGTGCTCTGTTTGATAAGCATGTGGCAAGGGATTTGCTGTTTAGCAGTGTTACAGCTATTATGATCAGCCTGTGTTTATGCCACGTTTATTTGTAGCTTCACCATCTCACAGGTGTAAGCATCTTCAAGGTGGTAGTGGTGGTGGTGGTGGTGGGGTTCTCTTCTCAGCTCATACAGCAAAGTCACAGACCCTGAGAAAACATTTAATTTGAGATTTTTGTTTTAAACCATGACGAGAGAAAGCAAAACCCTTTCTTAGCTCCTGAGGAGGACCTGTTTCTTCTTAAAGTTGAAGAAGAGGGGTAATAGCTAGGAAGCAAGGCAAAGTGGTGCTTATTTTGCTGAGGAAAACAATTTTTTGATCTCACAATATATCATGTGTAAGAATTTTGACTTTTCCTAGAGCTCATCTTATATAATTCATAAGCCACATTTTTCTTATTCTATGAATATTTACTTTCTGTGCAGAAATAGCCACATGAAATTCCTGTCACATAATATCTATTTTCTGAGGTTCTCAAATGGGAAGGCCTTTAAGATCAAGTCAGATCATTCAAAGATGAAGATTCAATTTTATTCTTTTTCTTGCCTTTTTTTTCCATTTCAATACTCATTAACACCTGTATATTAAAGGCTAGGAAGGCAAAGGGGATAAGAAGAATTTCTTCACTTTCAGATGTTATTAATCTTTCAGGGTATTAATCTTTCATTAATGGTAGCTCTGATCAAAATCAAGTGGAGCTGATGGATTTTTCCCCCTTTTGTCAGGTATATTTCTCTTCTAGAATAACTTTCAGGTTGTTACTATATTACAGAATAAAGTTACTTTATAGGCACACACATCGATGTACTTATTTATATACATGTCAATCTAGTTATTTGCAATTATTTATATTAATGTTTCATCTATTACTTTTTTGTATGTTTCACTCAGTGACTATGAGATATATCTATTAAACAAGTAGTATTTTTTTTTCTTTGGATACATGAACTGAAATTTTTTTAATAGTTACTAGAAGTATAGCACTATCAGTTATTGGAGAGGAAAACAATAGGAGAACTGTATCATTTAATAGAAAGATATAGTAATCAACAAAGGGATATGTTTTAAGAATCTGTAAGGAGGAGGTTCTTTTGGTTGTGTTTGTATTTCTAGGAACTAAGGGCTGCCTCTCACAGATGCTTCTCCCCTTCACCCAGTGTCCCTTATAAAATGCACTATTCTCCCGCTTCTAATTAAATAACATGTAGTAGGTGTGGAATAAAATATGTTGCTGTTGATGATTGGGCAAAATCATTAATAATTATAATGATTAATTTTACTGCCAGTAGCAAACACTATATAATTTGCAATGAATGCATTATGTAGTCCTCACAAGTGATATATGAGATTGATATCATTATTGTTTGCATTTATAGATGAGACATCTGAAGGTTAGGGAATTTAATTAATCAAGCTGGTGAGTGGTGCGATCAGAATTTAAACCTAGGCAATCAGATTTCTGAGCACATGCTCCTAGTCACTGTGCCAGAGCCTGGGATGTATACCAAAGATGGCCAAGGTGTCCTACCTGGAAGTAATGACCAGATGCAATAGAATGAGGTTAAGGTATTATACTTTAATAACACTGTCTGAAAACTCTTGTAATAAATACATACGTAACTGTCAGCATAGTGTCTAGGAAAAGGAAAGGCAAAGAACAAGGATTTAGCAGTATTTACAACAACACTTTAAAGAGATGATTTTCTGATCCCACCTGACTAAAAGAAGCATAAGCTTGGTTAGACTAAATGTCCCTAGAGTTGAAAGTGAGCTTCCTTCAGTGTACCATGTAGTCATGGCCAGCCTGTCTACAGAGAAAAATCTCTTTGCCTGCTTGCCAAGCCACCTTTCATATGCAAGTTGGTCTCCAAACTGGATATGCCTCAAAATAGGGTGACCGATTAGCTACTTTTGGATGAAAAGAAATTGACACACTGGCTTAGGCATGTCCCTAATGCATTTTTTGATTGCTGTAGTCATTCCAAAATCAAGTGTTTGGATCTGATCAGAAGAGGCTAAGTTCTGTTGCCTGGTGATTCAGTTCCAGTTCCTTCCATTTGAGACCTTGATCATGGAGGAACCATATCTTCTGGCTTTGATGTTCCTGCAGGTTGTAGGAACAATAGAATATGTTTCCAATCTTGTAAACAACAATAACAACAATTGGTACTTGGATAATATGATTTTGGTTTAAGGAGCTTGTTCTGATCTTGACTGGAATTACCCCGTGTGTTCCCAAGCCTGCTCTCTACTCACAGAATTCAATTCAGTCCTTTTATTGAAATGCCATTTTCCACTTCATTTGGACAATAATTTTCATGAAAGAAACTCGCTACTAGAAGATATTTTGGCCTAGGACAGTTGTTTTTAGACTTTTCTGTATATTAAAATCACTCCAGAGGACTTTTAATAGTATTGATGCTCAGGTTACATCTCCTACCAATTCAATCAGAATCCTTGGGGATAGAACCCAATATTTTAAATATATTTTTATTGATTTCAGAGACTAAGGGGGAGAGAGAGAGATTGAAACATCAATGGGGATCGATCCTACAACCTTGGCAAGTGCTCTGGCTGGGAATCAAACTATGACCTCCTGGTTCATAGGAGGATGCTCAATCATCTGGGAAGAACCCAGTATTTTTAGAATATCCTATGTAATTCTAATATACAGCCAAGTGTGAGAAATATTAACCTTGAATCGATAGGACTATATTTTAAGATAAATATTAGTAACAGCTTTACCTGCTTATGAAGTAAAAATTTGAAACCAACTATCTTCATTATGTTTAATTTACTCTTAAAAAGAAGTTAAATTGTAAAGTAATGTAATAAAAATGGAACTTTAGTCATATTTTCTAATCTTAAGTTATTTTTTTATGTTTATTATATTCATTTATAGATTTGTTTTTGGAAAACTACGTTGAATGGACTTATTGTAGAATAAGGATCTATATTCCTGGTGTAGCTCTAACATAGCCTTTCTTTATAATTCTGGAAAAGCTTTAGTACTCTAATGCCAATTCATAACTACATTTTCATAACAATTTAATGAAATGATAAAATGGTTTATGCATGCATGTTTATACACACATTATGGTGCTTTATTAATTATTCTGATTCAGTTTCTTTATTTTTGCTGTTTTTAGTGGAATAATTAGGGAATCCAGTTTTCAAAATTTCAGGTAAATTATCATTTAGGTGAATAATGCCTTTTAGTGTTATGTAAAAGGGAGGATTTCTAATTAATGTGAAGATAAGTAATAATTATTTGGGTTTTGTTTGTGTTTTATTAGGGCTTAAGATCAGTCTTGAAAAAGTTTGGTGAACCTTTTTGTTGTTGTTGTTTAGGTTTCTTTCTCCCTGTCAATTTAATATAAAAATAGCACACATGCCTGGAGAACACACACATACATATACCTTCAGGGCTGTTGATTAGGAAGTCTGAGAATTACTAATAGTCAGTGTTGCTTTCAATTCACACTCCAAACTATCTTATTTTGGATTCAATACCTCAACTCTATGAAATATCCCCCTCATGATCCATATGTACTCTTTATCAGCTGAGACATTGACTTGAACATTTTCATATTTCACTTTGGAATATGTGACAGAGCATCTTCTCTTTCCTCAGTGCAACTTTCCTCGTTCTCTTCTGATAATGCTATCTTCTTGACTTTTTCTTCTTTTGTCTTCTTTTCTTGCTCCAGACACAGAACGTACCCTTCTTTCATGAAAGTTTTATTCACCAGGCTGGGAACAGAAAATCGCTATGTAGAGGACTCTAAAGTCTCTTTTCTAACCCCAATCTTCCTCTGGAACTTTATACTTACATTTCCAACTATTTTCTGAAAATCGACAATTTATCTGTCCTATCTGCACCTGAAAATATCTGAGAATCATTTATTTATTGAGTTGAGCATAAAGTACATGAAATATATTAACTAATCTTCTGTGTTTGGATGTTCATAATGTATTTTCCAAAGTTTTCCCTGTATCAAGATCCAGTGCAAAGAAGACTAAACAGAAATGTTGCACCTACCAAACCTCAGTCACCTGTGTCCTGTGACTTGATACATATCCAGCCTTTCTGATTTTCATACTTTGAATATAAAATCTGTGGTTGATTGACAAAAGGAAGTCAGATAACTCTCATATTTGGAAAATTAGAGATTCTTCACCTGTTTTGAATTAATTCTAGAACTACTGCCTTTATGCCAGACTATTCACTGCCTTTTCACACCTCTATAATTTGCTAAAGTGGTAACAATTAACACTGATTTGTTTAATGAAGTGCCAAGCCAGTCACATCAGCCTTTATAAAGGGAGAAACCAAAATGTAAGATCTTTGTCTTCTTTTGCCAAAATTGGCCACTGGGATTTCTGGCCAGCATCTTAAATTACATGTGAAATAATGTAAATCATCAGATAACTAGTTAACATGGAAATTACGTATGCACCAGGAAAGGAATAATTGATCTGAAAAATCGAACAGTTTTGCAATGACAGTGTTCCTCAAGTTCTTAAAAGAACAAAACTTATAATTTTATTATTCTGAAATAACTACATTATAGTATGCTTTTTATCATCAAATAATAAATTATTTCTGCCAGTCCTCTTAGGCAGGTGGTTACTGACTTCCTAATTGTGAATATATGTCTCCCTAGTTAATAGCCAAACTGCCACATATTATTTTTTATTTAATTTTTAATGAGATCCTAAAGCATTATATTTCTAGGAAGTTCTCTGGGGTTGTCCCTTTTATTGACTAATTTTTTTGCTTTATTAGTAGATATGCACAGATAAATGCTCTTTAAAATAGATGGCCTCTGATGTTGAGGAGAGATGATTTTCTGTTTATCAATGGATGGTTTGAAGAAGGTGGTGTCATATACCAGGAGTGATGCATGGAGCTCAACTGTGTTGACCAGCCATGCCTTAGATGTTCTCAAGACAGACCTCATGATCTAGCAGGAAGTCTGATTTTAATGACTAGAGGCCTGTTGCATAAAATTCGTGTACTGGGGAGAGAGTTCCCCTCAGCCCAGCTTGCACCCTCTCTAATCTGGGACCCCTACAGCAATCAGGCCTAATATTTGGCAGTCGGATATCCCTCTCACAATCCCAGATTACTGGCTCCTAATTGTTCACTGCCTGCCTGATCACCCCTAACTGCCCCCTTCCAGGCTGGTCATGCCTAACTACCTCCCCCCGTCAGCCTCGTAGCCCCTAACTGCCCCCCACCCCCTGCTGGATTGGCCACCCCTCACAGCCCCTCTACTGGCCTGGTCACCCCATGCAGCCTGATTGTTCAGTTGTTTGGTCGTTCCTCACTAGCCCCCCTGCCAGCCTGGTCGTAGGCAGCCATCTTGTGAGGGTGTGAGGGCTAATTTGCATATTACCTCTATTATATAGGGTTTTCATGAACAGGCCTGTAAAACAATTACTAAATAAATAAAACAAAAATTTCCTGCCTTTCAGTGGACTGACCCTTAGTGTTTACTGTGGAGAGGGCATCATTGAACAACGATAGATTTGCTATTTTCAAACTCAGTACACAGAAAAAAATTCCAGACTGTTGTATGTTTTACTGAGATAAAATGTTTAGATCAGGAAGATTAGGTTTTGGAGAAATACAGTAACTAAAATGTTATAATATGATTATATACAAAAGGAATATTGTAAAAAGATAATAAAATAGGCAAAATTCATAAACAACATAATTGAAATATGGAGTAAAGAAATTCATCACATAACTTTTCAAGTCTGGATCACTGGGTTACATTTTTGTCTCTTTTTGCTCACCACATTTTCTACCCACTACATGCCCATCCCACATTACACAGCCTGGGCATATAGGTGCCCTGCACCAATTACAGAAAAAGGTCTTGTACTTGATGGCAAAGTCTCTATACTAGGTAGGACTTGGAAAATAAAATTTGAATTGCCCTGCTATGCAGTTTATCTATATAATAAGCCCTCACAATTTTAATCTCCAAAATAGTTGATAGCAAGCTATCATAAAAAAAATAGTGAAAGAAGTAATACTTATTAAACTTCTTGAAAGCTATAAGCTAAATAACTAATTTTGATACTTTAAATCACTGGTGTCCAGCCTATCGGACCTCATGGACCATCAGTGGTCCACAGACTATGGTTAGCAACTGCTGCTTTAAATCATAGCCTTATGTCAAGATTGGTTTTATTTAGTACCTGAATTGATCACAGAGTGGCTTTCAGTAAATTGTTCTAATGTTACTGCCTGAGTTTTTATTAAAAAAAATGTTTTTTATTGGTTTCAGAGAGGAAGGAGAGGGAGTGAGAGACAGAAACATCAATGATGTGAGAGAGTCATTGATCAGCTGCCTCCTGCATGCCCCATGAGCCTGCAGCTGGAGCATATGTCTTGACCAGGAATCAAACTGTGATCCCCTGGTTCATAGGTGGGTGCTCAACCACTGAATCATGCTGGCTGGTCTGCCTGAGCTTTTTTTTAAGAACTCTACACTTGAACAAGTGTATCAAGATCATGAGTATAACTGGAATAAATGTGTTTTGGGCTCTGTCCTCTATGTCTGTCCTTGTCTTCTTTATAAAATTAGAAGTCTGAACAGGAAAGGGCTAAGGAAACACAGGCTTCCTGGAGGAACTGGTTTTCTGTTTCATGTCTGCTAAAAAGATCAGAGTAGAATTTGAAATGAATGTAATAACTGTGATCTTTTTTATGCATTTATAAAGTCTTCTCTTGGTTTTTCTTTTCATTTGTTTTTTTTCTACTTCATTATTTTTATAAGCATTTGAATAATATCTATGAAGTAGTCAGTTTAAATATCTCTATTTTCTTGAGGAAAAATTATCTATATTGGTTATGGGATTTCCAAGATTTCACTGGGAAGCTAATATTTAACCATGATAACCAAAGATAAATTATGTTGCCTTCACATGAAGCCACACGAAGCCAAAGGTTCTCTGTGGAGTGAGAGTGGAGTAATATCACTTGAGACATTTGACAATTTTTGGAAATTATTTCAGTTGTCACAACCTAGGGGAGGGTTGATATTGGCATCTAATGGGTAAAAGCCAGGGATGCTGCTAAACATCCTACAATGCATAGGCCATATCTGTCTCACCTTGGAATATATTAAAACAAAACAAAAAAACAACAACAAAAAACAACTATACAACTCAAATATCAACACTGCCAAGGTTGAGAGTCCCTGCGTTAAGATGAACTGTTTAATAGTACCTGAAAACATTTTTTGTGTAAGTTGCCTTGCTTTCTTTGTCTTGTAACTTTAACACCTTTGTCAGTAGTTTGTATTTTAACATTTTCAATGTACTAATTCTTTCATTCCTTAAATTGACTGTTTTTTTTTGTTTTTATTTTTTTAATTCAAGTTTTATTATTTATTTCCTATGCTACTTTTGTTTCTTTTTCTTAACTCTCAAGTTATATATTTACTTATGTTTACTTAATAGATATTTAACAAATTAAGTTATAATAGAGGAATATAAAGTATTTTGGCTATTGAAATTGAAAATACCTTAATTGGGAGTTGTACCAAAGCCCTACTGTTCTGTCAGTAGGTACTATTTCTTTAGTGCAGGGCTCTCAGTTCCTTGATGTGATCTTTCAATTAAGCTCATCTCCTTCAGTGTTTAATCTCCTAAAGAATTGCTTTTGTCTTGTTCCGCTATAAAGAACATATATTATTAAAAATGACTTCCAATCTAATTTATTTTTTCTCAGAGGAAGTTATCTTCTTGAATGAGAAAGTATAAACCTTTAGGGGAAAAAATGCCTTCCCATGTGTATTCTAATAGGAGAGAAGGATATTCTGTGTTGTGACTGTAATAAGCTAAAGCATAGATAGGTTTTAGGCAGAAGATGATAGAGAATTAGATAAGGGAGAATTGGATTTGAAAGGTGCTGGTTCAGTGACAACACAGAATAAGGAGATCCATCTTTAGAATGGCTATCTTGAGAGTGCTCTTTGCAAAATTCTTTTCAAGCTGAGAGGTTAGGGTTGAGTAGCAGTTGTAGGTCTTCTACTGAAGGGTTACCAAAAAAAAAAAATGCATTTCAGGTTCTCATGCACAGAATATGAAAGTGAAGACCCTGCAGTGTGAAAGCACTTGATGAGATTAAGGAGTGCAAAGATGATTATTGGGACTGGAGCTTGGTAAAGGAGCATCATGAGACTAAGAAGAGATAGGGAGGACAGAAAGGGCCAGATCAAACACATGCCTTACATATAGAAGAGTCTTAAAATAAGAGTAATTGGAACAGCATTACACATGATTATGACATGAGGCTTTTAAAAAGATCACTTGGTGAATAATGGATTGAAGGGGAAGTAAAAGTGGAAGTAGGGAGATAAGTAGCTGTTGCTTCAGCCCAAGTGAGAGATAGTGGTGGTTTGACCCAGGTAAGTGGTAGTAGAGATGGTGATATTGGTTATGGGATGTCTACAAATGGTAGACATTTTTACTTTACAGAACTTGGTGATGGATTATTGTGGTGGAAAAGAAAGAGAAATACAGCAATAACTTACAAAGTATCAAGTTCAGCAACTCAGTGGATAATGGAGCCACTTATTGTGATAGCAATGATTAGAGAGGGATTTTCCCAAGAAGATCAACTAATCAGTTTGAGATGTGCTCTGTTTTATTTGCCTATGTTTATTTTTATTTTTCCTGATTTTCAATATCAAAGTAGATATTACAAATAGAAAGTTGATTACATGAGTCTGAAGTCCTTATGAGGCATTTGAACCACATATTAGGTTTTGAGTTCTTGACAAACAGGATTCTGTTATAGCCATGGGAAGGTATAACATTCTCTAGAAGTATGCTCTACCCCCAAAAAAATGATTACAGCTCAGAATGAAGCCTTGAGGAAGAACTCTAATAGTAAGAGGTCAAAGAGATAGTCAGAAGGAGAAAGAGAATCAAGAGGATAATCAGAAAATTCTGTGTTATCACTGAAGCCAGTAGCAGATAGTGATGCTTAACTATAATAAGTTAGAATATCAGAAATCTTTATAGTATAAATTTAGTCCTTCACATAAAGCAGCATACTCTCTATTGGTTAATCAATTTATTTTCTAGTTAAAAATATAATCTGATAATGCATTGGTTAATAATCTTACCTAATAAAAAAGTAATATGCAAATTGACCATACCTCCACTACACGCAAGCCATGCCCACCAGCCAATCAGGAGCAACTATGAAAATTAACCCAATCAAGATGGCTGTGGCAACAGAGCAAGCAGGAAACTTGGGTTTACCCAGCAATGGAGGAAGCCAAGGTTCCCGCACATCCTGGCCGGCCCTGGACTCCACTAAAGGCTACAAAGTTTCAATTATAGGAGATAAATAAATCCCAACAAAAATGGTGGCAGCCACAAAGCTGGAGCCAGCCAGAGGCTTGGGTTTTCCATGTAATGGAGGAAGCCAAGCTTCCTGGCCTGCATTGGCCTGTGCTCAAGGCTACAAAGTTTCAATTATAGAAGATAAATAAATCCCAGATACCAGGGCCTCCATTTGGGCTGCCAGGGGTCATGGTTGGCCTGTAAACGATTACAGGCCCCTCGCCAAGGCCACCCCATGCCCCAAGGGAACCCCCACCCTGATCCAGGAAACCCTTCGGGGCAAACTAGGCAGCCCCCACCTGTACATCAAGCCTCTATCCTATTTAATAAAAGAGTGATATGCAAATTGACCATCACTCCAACACACAAGATGGCTGCCCCCATATGGACACAAGATGGCCGCCACAAGATGGCCAGTAGGGGAGAGCAGTTAGGAGGGACCAGATCTGCAAGGGAGGGAAGTTGTGGGTGATCAAGCCAGCAGGGGAGGGTAGTTGTGAGGAACCAGGCTACAAGGGAGGCAGTTGGGGGCAATCAAGCCTGCATGGAAGGGCAGTTAGGGGGAGACCAGGCCAGTGGAGGAGAGAAGTTGGGGGGACCCAGGCCTGCAGGGAGAGCAGTTGGGGGAGACCAGGCCTGCAAGGTAGGGCAGTTAGGGGTGACCAGACTATCAGAGGAGTGCAGTTTGGAACAATTGGGCTAGCAGGGGAGGGCAGTTGGGGTCAATCAGGGCAGCAGGGGAGGGCAATAGAGGGTGACCAGGCCAGCAGGGGAGAAGTTAGGCATTAATCAGTTTGGCAGGGGAGCAGTAATGAGATCAAGCTGGCAGTCAGAAGAGGTTAGGGGAAATTAGGCAGGTAGGCAAGCGAGCAGTTAAGAGCCAGCAATCCCAGATTGTGAGAGAGGTGTTCGACTGCTGGCTTAGGTCCCATCCCTGTGTGATGCGGCCTAAACCGGCAGTCAGACATCCCCTGATGAGTCCCAGATTGGAGAGGGTGAAGACCAGCCTGAGGGACACCTTACTATTACATTAATTTTGTGCACTGGGTCTCTAGTAGAGTATAAAGAATCATTTTGTTTTCCAAGCCAAAACTATGTAATTTTTTTTCTTTCTTCTTTTTAATCCTCACCAAAAGATATTTTTTTAATTGATTTTTATAGAGAGTGGATGATAGAGGGAAAAGCAGAGAGAAATATCTATGTGAGAGAAACACATTGATTGGTTGCCTCCTGCAAGGGCCCCGACCAGGTATGTACCCTTGACCAGAATTGAAGCCTTCAGTCTCAGGTCAAACGGACCAGGGCCAAAACTATAATTTTTTTTTAAATTAAGATTCTGTGAGTGAATCAAATAGTGTATTTTTTCCTATGAGGTAGGCAGAATAATCAGATAAGTTATTTATTTATTCATTCAGTCATCTTAATATATTCTCTTATATCAAGAATATCAATAATTATTTTTTTCTCTTAATAGAACCTTTTATGAGGTGACATAAGATTTGACTTTGGGAGATGGGCACATGGTCCTATATACAAATTTTTTAAATTAGTAATCCACACATGAAATCTGGATGTTCTTGTTGAGTAATGTCACCCCAATAAAATTAAAAAATAAAATGAGAAAAAGAATTATTTTTTAAATTCCTCTCTTGTGTGTTTGAAATAGTTTAATATATGGTCATAAAATTTCTCTAATTTAATCCCATAAATGTTTAAAGTATATTTTGATTTTAACTTAACAGAAAAGCAATATCATTATAAATAGGTATATACCCTAAATACTAAAATTACTCTTAAAGAACATGAAATGGATACAGGCCTATACCAGCAACAGAAGTTGCCATACAGGGTAAAGCTTAGGATGAAACTGCCAATATAGATCTAAATGACCCCTGCCCATTTTATTTCTTAAGGTCAGAAAGCAATTAAAAAATAATAAAAGATAATTATGGTGAAAATGATATGGAATATGTTTGGATGTATATTCTTCTTCTAAGAATAACATGGGTAGTTTATGTTGGTTCTTTATGTTTCCAGGTGCTGTTTCCTCTCTGTCAAGATACCCACATTAAGATGGCTATCACTTCCTTTTATACTGTCCACCACTAAATCTAGCAGAATTCACCTTGTTGGCTATACCAGGGAGATCAAATCTTTGAAGCATCATGTTACTGTTAGTCAAGCCTCCAAATTCATTATCTAGCTCACACATGCCTCCCAGATTTTCCACTTAATGCAAGCGTGGACCTTGCCTCTGGATCCTTGAGGTCATTCCACAGAGCAAATGCTTCTATCTCTGACACACAGATGTTCACTTTCAAATGCAGACATCAGAGGAAAGTAGCCACACCCAATATCAGCAACATCTTCTCTTTCAGTATAGCTATGGCTCTAAAGAAATTGTGACTGATATTTGGAAAAAAGCTTTCTTCCCAGGATTCTTATGTACTTTGGAAAAATCCTCTGAATATATTTGGAATAAATAAAATACTTTCTTTGTATACATACACATTTATGATATTTGTTTAATTGAAATGCCCTGAAATTCAATAAAGGGTTCTATTTTAAACAATAGGCAAAACTATAAGATTGTAAAACAAAAAAAAAATGTTATGAAAATCAATGTTAGTGATTCTGTGATCAAAATTATTTTTTGTAAACAAGAGAACTATTAGGAACTAATTAAATGGAAGGGAAACTAAAACATTGAATGAAAGGACTTAACAGAGAATTGCTTTTGAAGAATAAAGTGCAAATATGCTTGGGACACTGCCAACCTCCCACTTGAAGGTACAATTATTGATGCCAGATAAACGTCTAACTTTATCCCATGATGCTTTCCTTATGGGGGAATGACCTGACAGTGTGGATGTTTAAAATGGACTCTCTCACTTGACTGTTTTGTTTATGATGCTATAGAGTACACATCTTTAAATTTAATGCCTTCTGAGTCAAAACAACTAAGGCACATCTATAAAAAGAAAGTCTGCAGAAACCAGAGTCTTAAGTTAACGAGGTATTATTTTACCACTCCTTAGGAAGTGTGGACTATATTGACACTGTGGAGAAGAGTGAAAAGTAAAAGAGCATTGAATCCAAAATGAACCAAACTGAATTTACCTCTTTCCCAGCCCCAGAGATAGTAACTACAAAATCACGTTACTTACAAACATCTGGCCCTGAACTACTTCCCGGGCACCTGGAGTAGTAAAGATCTGGTGTCGGTTTTTGTCTTCAGTCAATTCATTAAGCTGCTAGGAGCCTGGGATATTAGATCACAATAATCTCATAAAATTGCTACCAGTGTTAAGCAATAAGTATGTTTGGATAGAGAAGCACAATTCTTTCCTTTTTTTTCTGCTAGAAAACAAAGCATTTTCCTCTTAGCGTGAGTCTTTATTCTTTAATAGAGTCAAGAAATGGGTTCTGTTTTTCAAGCTGTATTTTAAGCAGTATTTAAAAATATAACAAAGTGCTTTACTCTTTTGAGTAATGAATTTGCTGATACAAGTCAGAAGGACATTAAGAGGATGGAAAGATATATAGCTCAGAGAGAGATAATACTTTGGGGAGAGGGTATAGAATCCTTGTTTGGGAAACTGAACTAACAACCTATTCTTGGCTACAGTGATAATTGGCTCATTATATGTAGAATATATGTACTAAAAAGAAAAGAGATACACTTTTTAAAAAATGTAGTACTATATTTTGCCTATGCGGCCCATGTTTTTAGAATCCTAAGTCTGATATTGCCATTATAATGCTTCCTTCGATGCCAACAATTTGAATAGGAGCACGTATATTTTTAACTTTTTTTTTTTAATCAGTAAAAGACAAGGAATAGTGCTAAAATTATTGTTTTTGTTTTTGTTTAGACTGTGGGATGAATCAAGCTATAACTTATGGAATGGGATTTGGTGAGTTTCTACTTTTCTTAAACTATATTTCTCTGACTAACTGTATTTTAACCTATTATATCTCAAATTCTTTGTTTAGAAAAGACAATTCTATTTATGACTGGTGTTAAGCAACTGGTTCATTCTCCTGTTTCAATGTGTGTTTTCCCTAAAAATAGTATTGAAAACCTAATTTCTGTGTCCTATCCTGATTATTGATATTGCTTCTTGCCGGTGGTATTACCTGTGATCAGGAAAGAATAGTGTCAGAGATCAACACTGGTTGTACAACTCTTTCCTAAGGGAGTTCTCCAGCTTTCTTACTAGAATGCCTCCTTTCATGTCAGTGAAATAGTATAGAAAATGGTGTGCTATTCTGTTATAGTCTATCCAACTCATGTTTTAAAAGGAAGGTTTTACGTTTTTACATTGGTTGTTGCTTTACTGATGGAATGAGTATCCTATGGGCCTCAATCATTGGCATTGATTAAATATTTACTATGTGTTCTATATGGTCATGCCTATATTAATCAGTGGGATTTTAAAAAATATAATAACTTTAAAAATACATATCTCTGATTAATATCTAAGATGCCAACCATAAATTAATAGTCGATTTATAGTGTGATGATTACTTTAGAATGTATGTCCTATATACTATACTGTAATGAGGATATTTAGTTCATTCATGATGCATTGATGGTTAAAATAAGTAGAACAGTCAATTGTACTGATTTATATAAAAATGCTTTTCAAAGCTTCTAGTATTTTCTCCTCTTAGTGCAGGCCATCACTTCCTCTAAGACACCAGACATCATATTTTCCGGGAAGCTTCCCTAACCTTTTAAAGTGTCCAACAAGCCCTTCATCAGAGCTATTGTTTTGCTCTCAGCATATTCCAACCTATCACACATAAGTTATATTGGAATTATTTGTCTCTGTGTTGCAACTGTTACCAGATAATTGGTTATTAAGGGCATGAACCTCAGACTTCAACCATGTACTCTATCATAAGGCCTGGGAAAGTATAGGTGCTAAACACACTTTGTAAAATAAATTAATAAAATGCCTGAAAGAGTTGTGCAGAGTGCATTTGAGTTCACTAAGTAAATGATAAAAAAGCTTGGAGGAGGGTTTTCCACATGGAGGTGGTGAAGGGTGCATGGAGAGAACTATATTTGGGCAGGCAAGTCATTCTTTATGACCGGAACACTGACTATGAGTCACAGTAGAAGGAGAGAATAAAGCCTAGTAGTGAAAGGTTTGGCTACTTTATAAATTCCGAATTTCAGCCTGTATTTATTAGGGGGGTGATTAAAGGATTTAAACAAGAGATAACCTGTTCATTTAATTATTTCAATTACAGTAGTAATGAAATATAATGGATTTTTTTAGAAGAGCATTTTTTTTGTAACCTGAACCAAATTGTTCAGGAATATAGTTGACACATTTCCTTTAGACTATTTAGGAATTTTGAGATCCTATAAATTTCTTCTTACTGTATAATGCATTATATAATTTTATATTTTCATATGATCATCTTTATGAAAAAGAAAATGTGTCAGTTTCAAGATATTCTATTTTGAAGAAAAATACAGTAAATATGTGGATAAACTAGAAAATATACAATGATTAAATTACAAAATATTGCTTGAGCACTTACTGTATGACAGGTATTGAACTAACAACTCTTAATGATTTATCTTAATTTAATCTTGAATTTTCAGATGAGAAAAGTGAGATTCAGAGAGTGAAAAACAACAGGGACACAAATCCAAATATTAGTAATTCAATAGCTCTCTTTCTTTATCATAAAAGTGCATTGGTATAGATTTTGAGAATTTACCCTCTCCATCTTTTCCATTGTGAAGACTTCCATGTATTATTTCTTTATTTGACATCTTCTTTATCCACTTTGGTCATTCAAATTGCTCTTTGTTTTATCTTTGGAATAACAATAATATTTATAAAAGTCAATGAATTTTCAAGGTGGCTTTATATATATTTATATATCCTATATAATATTATGATATTTTATTAATTTATTCTAGATTCTAGATGACTGCAAATACACTCTTCCACATGAGAGTTTTTTCTCAGTAGCAGCAATAGGAGCAGTAACAGCAGGGGTAGTAATAAGTTTTTCATAAAAATGGGATGTGGATGAATTTAGCATATTGTAGCCTACCTTTGCGTAGGAGACATAATAATTTTTGAATAAATGTTTACAGTCCTTTTATCCTGAGTGGCAAATTGAAACTAACTAGGCAGGATTAGAATAATATTGATGCTTGCATAAGTAATAAAGAAATAGCAACTAATGGCTAATTTTCATTGGCATGTGTGAAAATGAAATAGATTTGGCATGAGAAAATAAATATGTCAGTTACCCAGTGTTTTACATATTTTTGGAGTGGCTTATCGTGATCAAAATTGACAAAATTGACAATACAATATGTGCTCAGAGAGAAATATTCTCCAATTTCTGACACAGTTGAAAAGCCCACAGTGAATTAGATTATATAGTGAATAGGTCTCAGGAATACAAAGGTGAGACATACTACAAAGGTAGTGATAATAATAAAGTTGTAAAAATAAAGATACATAATTTAAAAAAGGGCTTTGAATGATTTGGGTATAACTCTACAGAAAGAAACAATGTTTCTTCTCACCATGTTATAGACAACTACATGGTTTTAAGGTAAAATATGTAGATGTAATATATGTAATAAAATAAATATAAAAATATTTAAGTGGGAATAAAGCTATATAGGTATAAAATTTCTATTTCTTACTGGAATTTAATTAGTGTATTTTATTTAGATTCTATAAATTAAGATGAATATGGTAAGTCATAGAACATCTATCAAGAAGTAATTATAAATAAGTAGGGTGAAAAAAATCAAGAGAAGTAAAATGTTTTACAAGAAATAATACTTTTTATCAAAAAAGGAGCAAAGGAATAATAGAAGAACAAAAAATCATGAGAAAAATAGAAAACAAAGTATTAAATAACAGAGCTACTACAAACTATATCAATAATATTAAAAGTGAATGGGTTAAACTTTTAGACAATAGACAGTGATTATCAGATGGGATAAAAACTAAAATTCAACTGTGATCTGCAGGATATGCAATTAAGAGTAAAAAATACAAATAATTTGAAAGGGAAAGGATGGAGAAAACATATTAAGCATGAGTAAGATATAACATTTTAAAACATATGTGTCCCTTAAAGGAGTCCCAAAATACATGAATTGAAAAAATGGTATAATTAAAAGGAGAAATGTACAATTGAATAATAATATTGGAAACTTAAGTACCACACTTTCAACAATGGATAGAACAATGAGGAAGATCAATAAATACACAGAATATTTAAGCACACATATAGAAAATTGATCTAACAGACACCTAGTGAACATTCCAGCCAACAACAGAATACTCATTCTCATGGGAACACGGAACATTGAGAGCTGCAGAGATGGCAGCACTGGAGGGAGATTATCTACGTTCAAAGAAGAACAAGAAAATAAAGAGAATGTCAGAGCAGAGATTTAGGGAATCTGCTGATGACAAATAATATATCCCATAGGGCACTCTGGAAGGATAGAGTTTATGGGAGACATGATCAACGTTGAGAATATACAGATGCATCTAGGGATAGCAATTTGGGTGATGATAGTTGGTCCAGGGACTTGAACTCATATGGGTTGAGGTTAAAGCAGAATATAAGAGATTACTTAATTGATTCTGGGAGTGTTTTAGGGGAAAATGGGTAATCAGTTCTGATTACACTTTTCTTCTCAAGATTTGTGTCTGAGATGGTGTTCAGTGCTGAGGCTGCTGTAGGTACAATGGCTAGAGGCGGGGAGAATGGACCACTAAAGGGTTACTTTCCATAGGAGAGGACACTGTTGTTGTTGGGTCAAGAGCATTGATTGGCTGTCAACCAAAGAGTGTCACAGGCTGAGATTATTTGTTGAATCTGACAGTTTTACTAACTTTTACTTAGGAAGAAGCCATAGCACCCAGAAAGTGATAGCTTTCATTTAGTTGCCTAATATAGAATGGCAGCTTTGGTGTTTAATAAAGAATGATATCTATAACTATCACACAGAATGGAACACTAACACCAGCTGGCTCCATATTTTTGGAGAGATGACTCAAAAACTATATGCCCCGTAAGCATGGAATCAACAAAAGCCAGATGAATTATGTCTTCGTTATACCAGAGGAAGCATATTGCACATCAAGGATCAATGACCTTGCCAAAACTTTGGAATGTCAAAGTCTGTGAATAAAAGTCTCTACTCTGTGCAAGGTCCTCATGGCTCTGCCCATGTTGACCTTTTGAATCTCATTTTCTGCAATTTTATAGCTGACCACCCCCATTCACTTTGAACCATTCCTTAAAAGTGTAATACATTCAGACTAGAGGCCCAGTATACAAATTCCTGCAGGGCACCGGAGGGACCACGGGAGATTGGCTGCGGGAGCTCATTGACCACCTGCAGGGCAGCTCCTGGGTTGAGCATCTTCCCCCTGGTGGTCAGTACACGTCATAGTGACCAGTCATTCTGGTCATTCTGGTTGTTTAGTCATAATGATCGCTTGGGCTTTAATATAGATAGATAGATAGATAGATAGATAGATAGATAGATAGGGTACAGTCCACTCTGCAGGCTTTGAAATTATTCTCTCATTTTATCATGAAGTTGCAACTCTTTACTTTTATTACATGTTAATTTTACCATTCATGCCTCCTACTCAATTTTGCTCTTGTGATTCATTGCACTTAAGTGACTCCTCACTGTCACTCTGTATGCTAACAACATGGCATAAGCCTAGGTCTTATTGATTTTGGTATTCACAGCATATAACATGGACCTGATGAAAATGTTGAAATAATGACTGTGAAGTGCTTGTTGAAGTGAGTGCTAGAGAGTCTTTAATACCATTTCTCTCCTTGATCTTTGTTACATTATTTATGTCACATTGTTCCTTGTAGTTTAGTGCAAGATTTGGAAACACCCTGACCATCCTGGATTTGAAACTTAAAGGAATATTTTTGGAGTATTTTATATATCTATTTGTATCTATCTATACTTTATTCACATATTCAGTTCATGAGCACATCAAGCTCTGTATCAGTACGCTTGTCTATATTTACATAACTGAAAATTTATTTTTCATCCTAAACTCTTCACATTCTTCAGAATTCCCCCACAATGACAGGATATATTCCTACTAATAAATTATTTTTTATTCTCTTTTCCAAATCAAATCAAGGCATGGGATAGTCACTGGCTAGCTCCTCCCTCTCCCTGATTTAACTTGGTAATCAGCTATGTATCACTTCAAATCTCTGCGAAACAACGTTCACATGAGAGCATATTTAATTTAAGCACTTTTCCTAGATGGACCTACTTCTCTGCTTTTAAATATCCATAGTTCCACCTCTTCTAAAAGGAGTTTTTAAGTTAGGTTTACCGGAAGCAGATTTGGGACAAGGATTAATGAGGTTGATCTCCTTAGAAAGGTATTCATAGTACCAACAAACCGATAAGGAGTTGAGGAAAGCAAGACAAGGGAGGGAAAGAGGCCAAGCATGGATGACACTTCAGGCAAAGCCCACATCTGGTAGCTCTTGCTTATTTCCTCAAGAATTCTTAGAATGTAATTGATTAATTTTTAAGTCAGAGTTATTGTTCCCAGAGGCCACGGCTTAGGGCTTGCTCCTGCACCTAGCTCTTACTGGTTAAAAACCAACAGTGTACAGTAAAGGGTGTGTGTGTGTGTGTGTGTGTGTGTGTGTGTGTGTGTGTGTGTGGTGTGTGTGTGTGTGTATGCGTATAAATCTTAGGCACTTTTATTCCTCAAGCATGAGCAAAGTGGATTGATTAATCCTAAAACGGTCTTCAAAAATGGTTTCAGGCTTAAGAAGTTGGAAGCAGAATCACACAAAAAACGGGAAGAGTTCACAAAGGAACAGGGCATGAGATCTGAGCAAAACTGGGCAGAGCACCTAGGGCAGTGCTTCTCAACCTTTCTAATGCCATGACCCTTTAGTACAGTTCCTCATGTTGTGGTGACCCCCAACCATAAAATTATTTTCATTGCTACTTCATAACTATAATTTTGCTACTGTTAATGAATTGTAGTGTAAATAGCTGTGTTTTTCAATGGTCTTAGGCTCTACAGCAGCGGTTCTCAACCTGTGGGTTTCGACCTATAGGTTGATAACCACTAGCAGGGTCGCTTAAGACCATTGGAAAACATATATTTACATACTTACATTACAATTCAACAAGTTTCTGGTAGGGACAGAAGAGGAGAAAAAATGTACAGAGTGACAAACAGTGCAACAAGAGGCTATTGTTCAAGCAGCACAAATTGGGGTGCTAGATGATTTCTCTGAAGAAGTAACTCTTGATTTAGGATTTAAAGTCTGAATAGGATTATGGTAGTACTGTAGTTGCATTATTTTTCTCATTTTTTTTTCTATTCCCAAATTTCTATACTCTCATGATTCTCCTAAAACCATCACTCCTAGGTTAATTAATAAATGACCCAATGACCTTGTGCAGCTTTTAAAAATATATAAATTTCTCAATAGCATTTTCTAATTTTTGAATACACTAATTATCACAAAAAAATCTCTATTTTTTTTTGGCCCGGCCCTGGTTTTCTTTTCCGTCATTTACTAAGGTTAACTCCCTGCCCTCTGCTCTGCTGCCTAGTGACTCTTGTTTGTTTTGTTTGTTTGTTTGTTTGTTTTCCCTTGAGCAGTCTTCCCTGGGTCATAGCTTCAAGGATCTTCATAGTGTTCTGTTCTCTTTCTCAACATTCTTAATTTAGTTTCACACAATATACTTTAAAGAAAGACACAGTGTAAAGATGGAAAGTACATCAAATGGCATTTAATCTGGAGAAGAGGAAGTTCAATGAAACATGAAAAGGGCCTTCACTTATTCCAATGGCTGTTTTGTGAAAAGAGGATTACATTTATTTTGGGTTTCCATAGGAAGCAGCTAGCAGCAACCCTAGAATTTAGAGGAGGTGCAATTTTGGATTAGTAAAGAAGGATAGGTTTAAAAATTGATTGGCAAAAAACATTTAATTGATAAGAAGACAGAGCATCTCCCTGTCATTAAAGATGTCAACCACATGAAGAATGACAGTTGGTTAGGGATGATGATTAAAGGGACTGATGTCTCAGATGAGGATAGAGTCTTTACAAGGCCACCACAACTCTGTGTGAGTGCTTTGATCCCTTGGATTTTCCATTGTTCTTCCAAGCCAAGCACACCTCAAGCTTCATTCACATGTTTCTTTGTAAGCTGGTTTTCTGGGTGACTTCCCATCTGCTAGTGGAACTGTCTTCTCATAGGTAATCATGCACACTGGAAGCCTCAGCGCCATCCCTGGCTCATTTCTCTCTTTTGTTTCCCATTTCTAACCAGTCTTCCAGTCAGTTTTCCCTTGGTGAGATGTATTTCATTTACTCTTTCTTCCTTTTGATAAGTGTGACAGTTGAGAACCTTACCGAGAACTCTGAATGGATAAAGTTAGCATTTTGGGGCACCAGAGAGTTGGTCTCCACAATCTATTGTGTAGAACACCCCAGATTAACTTTAAAAACTTCACTTTATATGTCACTTCTGTAATATATAAAGATGATGTCTATATATAACTATACAAGTAAAATCATATTCCTTTAAATTGATTTTAGGAATTTAGAATGATTTTAGGATTTTAGGAATTCCTCTCATCAACTTCAGTTTTACTCAGTGTTCCATTATGTTCACAGCATAAATCTTCTATTAACCATCTTTCCATATTTTGTGGAGTGAGCTGGCCTTTCTATTAAGAATTGCAAGAACCCTTTGTCTTCACTACATCTTTTTAATTCTTTTATCTGTTATTTAGTTTGAATTCTTGTATCTCTTTCTCTCTTTTAAAAATTTCTTCCTATTCTTTCCAGGAAAATAACTCTCACTTGTGACTACCCTGTATGTATAATTCATTTGGTACTTAACAATATATGACTATTTTTATGCAATTGTTGATTTATACATTTAATATATGCTAAAAATTATCCTCTTGAGATCAAAACTCTTGTAAATACAGTACCCGGTATTTCAAAGTGGTTTTCTTTTTTTTTTTGTATATTTTTTCTGTGTTATAACTATATTTACTATACTGTTCACATTGTTTTTAATTATTATTAAGTAAATCAGACACCAGCTTCCCAATCCGTGTACTGTAACTTAAATCTTTGAATCAGAGATTGGGTGTGGCCAGAAAGGTGAGCATGCTGTTGAAGTATCCCAAATGTACACTGTATATTGCACTGATGAGGTATTTGTTTGGATTACATATTTTGGTGATCCAATACATTTTAATAATAAACTTTATAGGAGAGTATAAAATATATACACCTCAAATATACGGACTGCTGTGTAGGGAAACTCAAAAGTAGAATGAATGGTTAGCACCTATAACATGATAAAAATACCACAAAGACCATTTAATTGCCATCAATAAGAAATTTAAGTTGCTTTTAAAATCTAAATGCTAGCATTATCCACAAAATTTAAAATATTTACTTATAATTGTTACAACGTTGAATTGGCCAGTTTTATTCACTGAAACATTTTGAGTTGCATTAGTGTTTTGCAGCTCCACATTTTAATTTTAAAATTACACATAAATTAAATGAAAAATATAATATACTAGAGGCCCAATGCATGAAGTTTCATGCAAGAATGTGCCTTCTTTCCTCTGGCTGCTGGCACCACATTCACTCTGGCTGGAGCTGCCTTTTCCCACTGTACCGGATCCACCTTTCCACCTTCCCATGTTGCCCAGAGGCATGGCTGGGGTGGTGCGGAATGCCTATGTCGTCACAAATATCCCACCCGGCTACTGGGTGCCTGTGAATGCCAATTAATCCTACATCTTTGCTGAGTTAATTTGCATGCTCACTCCTGATTGGCTGGTGGGTGTTGCAAAGGTATGGTCAATTAGCATGTTACTATTTTACTAGTGTAGCTGACTCTGACTCCCATTTTCCTGTTCGATTTGGTATCATATATTTATTTATCTTTTTATGCTGTGAACAACAAAAGAAAAAAGATCCCTGATGCAGTAGGAAAATACATTGTATCAGTTTTGAGTCTCTGTTTTATTTTGATGATGGAATAATTCCATCATGGCATATCTTTTTATTTTTATTTAATATATTTTATTGAGTTTTTACAGAGAGGAAGAGAGAGGGATAGAAAACTAGAAACATCCACCAGCTTCCCCTTGCTCACTCCCTACTGGGTATGTGCCCGCAACCAAAGTACATGCTGCCCTTGACCGGAATAGAACCTGGGAACTTTCAGTCTGCAGGTCGATGCTCTATCCATTGAGCCAAACCGGTTTTGGCAATCATGGTGTATCTTAAACACCATCTCTAGCTGGAGGTCTTTGGGATGACCATTACATGATTGGCATGGATAGCATCCAGGCTGGTGTCTTCAAAGAGTCCCACCAGCCAGGTCTCATTTAGCTCTTGCAAAGAATTACTAGCTGTGCTCTGGAAGTCCAGATCTCTTTTGAAGTCCTGAGAAATTTCCCCTGAGCAAATTTCTGAGCAATTGCTAGAAGGGCAACCCCATTCCATGTTAAGGAGGTGCCACAGCACTAGGCTGTGATGTCTCCACTGTCCCATGGAGGGTCACTTTTGTAAGCCACTTCTGTATCTAGTCACTTCCGATTCCCAATTGTCAGTATTATAATTTTTCACAATTCCTTAATTACTCCCTTCTCTTTGTTTGCAAATCATCTGGTGAGGTACTTTAAACTCTAGGGAATAAGAACAATACAATAAGTGGAAGGTTTAAGCTGGGACATGTTGCCTGGGAAGGGTTGCTGCATGCAAATGGGCAATCCAGCCACATCAGGCATCCTGGACCTCAGCCTGCTTTGAATATCACTGAACCAGGATTATTTTTAAAAAAATACTTTTATTGATTTCATATTGGTAGGGAGAGAGCAAAAGAGAGAGAGAGAGATAGAAACATCAATGATGAGAGAGAATCATTGATTGACTGCCTCCTGCATGCCCCCTACTGAGGACTGAGTTCGCAATCCCAGGCATATGCCCTTTGAATGGAATCAAACCTAGGACTTTTCAGTCCACAAGCCAACACTGTAGCTACCAAACCAGCTAGGCCTGACCCAGAATTATTGCTTAACAACAAGGAAACCAATAGAATAGCTCTGTAATTGACCTTTCTATCCAATTTCTAAAATTTTGATTAAGCACATGTTCTTTAGACATGAGCACATGGAAATGAAAAATTTCAAGAGCTGTTGTTGGTAAGTAGACAGGCTGAGTTGTTCAGATCTTCAGGTTTTCCGCCTTTAAATAGTTCTGATTAGGGACCATGTTTGTTACTTCCTGTGGTAAACACAATGTGCATTAAATTGAGGAGAAGTTTTAATCTTCAATTTTTGAAATAGTTTTAAATTGGAGAAAATTATTTTTGTTTAAGACTTAAGTTACTGAGATGTAGATACATAGAAAGAAGATGTCTGTTTACTGCAGTTGGACTGAAATTTTAAAGCTGAATTAATAGCATGTTCTTCAACTGTTTAGAATGTCCTGTGAGTTATTCATAATGTCCAACATACCTCCTTCTAATTCCATATCACCAGGGTTGACTAGAAAAATAATTGCTCCTATGGGAAGAATGAATTAACTATGAATGGGAAATGTTCTTTTAAGTTAATTTTATGTTTTATTATTCCCTTTATCATCCAGAAAGTGAGTGACAAAAAATTGTTTTTTTCTGTTTAGTCATTGTTTTCTTTTATTAGAAAAGTAGAATTATACACTGAGTGGACAGATTATTATGACCACCTGATATTTGTAGGCAAATTAGCCATACACTGCATCATATGGGATATGGAAGCCGAAGGCCTGTTTAAACACCTTTGCTGTCTGCAGTTACCAAGATAAAACAGCCCCAATTCGCACAAGAACACAAGGATTGGATAGTTGAGCATTGGAAAAAGTCAATAATCACATTTCCAGTTGCATCATGCAAGTGGCAGAGAGAGAATTTCACAGAAACAACATGAAAGCATACACCTCACATGCATGAGTACAACCCTTCAAGCTGGTGGGGGCAGTGTTATGGTTTGGGGCATGTTTTCCTGGAATGATTTGGGCTCTTTAATTCATGTGAAACAACGTCTGAATAGCACAACATACCTAAGTATTATTGCTGATCAAGTTCATTCTATCATATTGATGGCTTATCCCAATGGAGATGGCTTCTTCCAACAAGACAATGATCCATGCGACGGTTTTCGTATTGTGCAGGAGTGGTTTCAAGAACATGAGGGGGACTTTTCCTTGCTTAAGTGGCCCCTACAATTACCAGTTCTCAATCCGGTTGAGCATTTGTGGGATGAAGTTAAAAGAGTCATCAGGCAGCTGGTTCCACAACCATCATGACTCACAGAACTGGACAGTGCTATTCATCAGGCATGGTGTCAGATTCCTCGCATCACCTTTCAACATCTCCTGGAGTCAATGCCAAGAATAATCGCCGCAGTATTGAAGGCAAAAGATGGCCCAACAAAGCACTGATGGGGGGGTCATAATAATCTGGCCACTCAGTGTACCTATATTCTGTGGGTGATTAATATATTATGGAATGAAGGACTACTTATCCCAAGTAATTTTTACTTGTCTTTGGTTTTATATTACTTTGCTAATTTTATCCTCAAGAAAAACCTATGCATGCAGTCCAGGAAAATTTAATCTCTTCATTTTCACTGTGGTTCTTAAATGCTTGTGGTGTCCAGAGGGTTCTCTAAGGGTATAGAGTTAAAAAGCTCCTTTCTTCACATTCTTTTTGCAAGTGTAAAGAAAAGAAGCCTTAGGGGGTTTTCATCTCCCTATTAAAAAATACTCAAAGTTCTTCATTTGATTGTATAATTGTGAAGATGATTAACTTCACAGTAACAGCAGAACTTTAATCCCAGCACATGAATAGTACACTTTGATGTTATTTATGACTATAACACACCACCAATTCATTTAAATATCATAAGGAAAATCAATTAACTCAAGGGAACATGTGAGTTTCCTTCTTAATCTGATTTTAATAGGTATGATATGAAATTTAATGAGTTTAAAACATTAAACATATTTACTTTATGTAAATATTTATTCCTATGTCCTCATGATACAAGTAGATTTTACAGCATATACTTATAAAATATTTTACCCATTAAATTTTTATTTAGCAAAAATTATATTAGCATATTTCTAGAGGTATGATAACACTAAGAAAAACCTTTGCTGCCAAAGTTAGTATCATAATCAATGTTTTCTGAAAAACTACTTTTTTTTCAACAGTCTATATTCCAGTACTTTCTGTGGTCAATCTAAATGGATCATCATAAGGTCGGCATCTTATTTTTTAAAGAAGAAAAAGAAAAGATTACACTGGGCAGTAGGTTTTGGAGACTTGGGACCAGTAAATGTTAAAAGAGGCTGACTTGAAAAAGATTTCTTATGAAAATAAAAACATTGGCATCATATCAGTAATTTTAAGAAAAGATTAAAATATTTTGCAAGATGCTATTCTTCTAATCGTTGTAATACGTGGCAATGATGATGTCCTATTGGTATTAGGGGCTGAAGGGGAGCAGCAAATAAACATATAAATCACCAAGATAATTCAGAGAGTGATGGATGCAAGGAGTTATGTGATGGAGAGGGATAGGGAACATGTCCGGACTTCTTTTTGTAGAGTGACCCACAAGGAAGATCCTGGGAAAAGAACGTGCCTGGCAGATGGAGCAGACACAGCCCAAACCTGCAGGTGAGAACACAGCTAAGCTCTTGGAGAACAGCAGAGTGGCTGTGTGGTTGAAACCACAGGGAAAATTAGGTAGGATCAAAATTAAGGTGACCAGACGTCCCGCTTTTGGCGGGACAGTCCTGATTTTTAACAAGTTGTCCCATGTCCCGCAGCATTTTAAAAAAGTCCCCATGTTTCGAAAGAATCTGGACTTTTTTAAAACACCACGGGCCGCGGGAAAAATTGTTAAAAATCAGGACTGTCCTGCCAAAAGCGGGACGTCTGGTCGCCTTAATCAAGGTATGAGAGATTGTCAGAGTCTAGAGGCAGGACCGTGGACTCTACTCAAAGAACAAGGACAAGAACTGCATATGTTCAATTACAGAAGAGGAGAGATCCGATTTACATTTTAAAATGGCCACTAAGGCTTCTGCAGTTCGAATGGATCCAAAGGAGGGATTTTAAAGACAAGAAGCAGAAATGTTAATGAGCAAACAACTACAGCTGTCCTGAAAGGGCTAATGGGGCCTTGAGCAGTAGAAATCAAGAGAAGTGTAGATGCTGAAATTTGGAAGTCAACTTGACAGAGTGTGGTGAGAGCTTGGAAGTAAGAAAGAAGAAAGGAAAGAGAACTAAAGAACAGCCCCCGAAATCTAAAAACGGAAAAAGTGCTGGTTACATTTGCAGAACTGGCAGTGGCTGTGGGAACAGGATTGGGTTTGGGAACCAGGAGTTCTGTTGTGAATATGAAAAACCAGGAGATTTTAAATTTGGAAGTTGGAAAAATGAATCTGGATTTCAGTGGACAGGATATAAGTTCACCCTTTAGGTCAAGATTAAGATTTTGTGAATAAATTTTAATAAGTACTCACTTTTTAATGTTTTAGTATTTTTCTGGTTTTGTGTTAAAGTATTGTGGGCTTTGAAATAAAATGACTTAAAGAATTTAACAACAAAGAAGTCATTAGAGTGTATTCATGCCATAAATTCACAGTTAATGTACCACATTTTCCGGTGAATAAGACGACCCCCTAATTTTACAGTTAAAACATAGGTTTAGGCCTATGTTCGCTGTATAAGACTACCCCCCACTTCCGAGGCAACACCAGTTCTTTTTTTAATAGACTGCCTCTCTGCCTCTGGCCAATCTGAGCAGGCTTTTTACGAGAACACAGTGTAGCTTCGGGTACAGAACATGTATAATTTGCATGCATAAAAAGCCTGCTTGGATTGGCTGAATTAGAGAGGCGGTTCGAGCAGCCTTGCAGTGATTGGTGCGAGATTGAGATGGAAAATTCATTTAGCGGCATATCCAGACGATTTTCGGGATCAAGTTGGAAAATTCGTTTAGCAGCATATCAAGACGTTTTTCAGGATATACTCGGTGTATAAGACGACCCCCAATTTTCGGTTGACTTTTTTTCGTTTCAAAAGTCGTCTTATACGCCAGAAAATATGGTACTAATGGAGCAAAGGCAGATAAGAATGCATTCACTAATAAAACACAAGCCACTTCCTTAAGGAAAATAAATAAGTAAAAATAAATTATATATATATATGTGTGTGTGAAAGAAGTTCTTTTGATCCTATTTGGATGGATTTGTTTTGAGCTGGCAATGGGATTATTAAGTAGCACCTCTAGTTTACAAGAAAGTAAACCATGGGTCCTTCACATTGTCAAGAAAGCTTTTAAATGTGGACGTTATTGATTAATTGCCACTACTTGGCCAAGCGTGCATTAAGACAAATGCTTTCTTCCAACGGAATTCACTTTCTTAGAATCTTGTCAATTTTTAAAGCTTTGAAGAACTCAGTTTATAATGTATGGATTTAGAGTACAAAGCTTGAGGGAAAAGATTATACTTATTATAGGTTCAATTTCACTGAAAGAACCTCCTCAAAAGAACAACAATCAAACAAAACCAACCAACCAAACAGAGATATGTAGCTTCTTTGAATATATATTATCTCCAGTTTAGAAAGCCTCATCCTTAAGGGCAGTGACCCAGTTCCATCCAGCACTACCTGAGTGTTACTATCAAATGAATGAGGATTCATGAATTTTTATTTAATTTTCAGGTGATAGAAAATTACCAAATCCTCTGGAAACAGTCAGTCTTATCTTTGTGACTTGAATAATGTGCATTTGGCTCCCCCCTCTGCTCTGTGGAAATGTGTTGTGTTAGACGTCTAAAAGATGCCAGGTGCAGAAAAGCCAACTGAGGTTTGCCACCCTCAACTTGAGCCTCCAAGGAGGCGTTCTAGACTTTTAGGTTATTGGAAATCAATGCTAATTGGAATTCTTTTTGAAATATCAGGAACAACCTGGAGCAGCCTTGCAGACATAGCTAGAGTTAAGTCTAACAGTCTCACTGCTGCATGAAATATTGTCTGGTGAGATGGGTTTTTGATCATGTTTATATTTCAAAGGAAGATTCTTATTTCTTGAATTTATATCATGTTTCTAAGATCCGGAGAACCAAGAGAGCTAATCATTCCTGGTTGATGGGACACTGAAAGCAATCAGATTTGCTTTGGAGCAACATTTGGTTGCTGTCTTCAGAATCAGTGATGCTCAAATAACTATACCTGCTCAAAAGATTGCATGTGAATATGTGAAGCAGAGTTGACCTAGATTTCTACTAGCACAAATAGCAGAAAACCTCAAAATCTTTACTGGGAAGATGTATATTCGTGCACACATGCTTGCATGTATAGATATTATACTTCAGGAACTGAGACTTGCCCAGGGACACTGTGCCATTCCAAATTCAGTAGTCCCTGAGAGTTAGGAAGAAAGGAAAAATCAAAACTGCCTGCTCAACTCCAAAACACGGTTTTGAAAATTAAAGATACGTAAGTCCATGGCTTATAGAAAAAACTCAGGTGCTTTAAACATTTTACTTCTGGAATAATTTTATGGTATAGAGCATATCTGCCTGTTTTTAGCCCAATGCATCATTTCTAAACATGCAAATTTCAGGGCTTCCAACAACAAAGTCCTGGAGGAACTGAATCCTGATTAAATTTAAAGACATCATACAGTGGTATAATTACTATGAATTATAAAAATGTAACTGTTTATGTTCCATTATTAATGTGTATGAGACTAAAAATGCATTATAATACTTGGGGTTGTTCAACTACTGTTGAGTTGATGTATTTATGTTGCCATAAATGGTCAGAGAAGTCACCAGAATGACTTCAAGGATAAAATAATTATGAAAGTGCTTGTAGAAGAAACAGTTTCTACTGACAAACATATTTTTTTTTAATCACCACCTACTTTTACTTTTCCTAAGATTCATTTAAATCCTAAAATCCACTATAAAGGATTTTTAAAAATTTTATTTTATATAAAGTGCTGACTTTTAAATAATTTGGTCATATATTAGCCTTTTGAGAAAAATTATTGATTAAGGAGGGGAATCGTGCTAGATTCAAGTAAGGCAAAGGATTATTCTGTTTTTTACAGTCTCTCTCAGACACTTATCAGGGCATGCAATGAAATAAGGTAATAGTCCTACACTAATGCAAGTAAAATGTGCACTATATGTCTGAAAACATTACTGTTGTTAGTCTTAAGTGGATGTATCCTTCTTTGAGAATTAGAATGGTAATTATTCTATTACTAGAGGTCTGATGTACAAAATTCGTGCAAGAGTAGGCCTTCCTTCCCCTGGCTGCCAGCACTGGCTTCCTTCTGACATCCAGGACCCAGGCTTCCTTCTGTCAACCAGCAGGCACCTGGGACCCGGGGTTCCTTTGCAGTCCCAGCATTGTCAAGAAGGATGTCCGGAATGATGTCCAGTAAAATTAGCAAATTATGCTTTTATTATTTTAGGTTCTTAAAGCTTACCAGTCAAGACAGTATATTGGAATACACATCAACTCTCATCCTGTAGCCTTCTGATCTGCTGGAGTTATCTGATACACTGAGCTACACTCTATGCTGATTATACACAAAACATGGTCAATATATTCATATTCCTTTTCTCCTTTCTAATACAGAGATTACTTTCAACAATTGATTTTAAATTTTTGATTGACTAATAAATGTAAATTCAGTTAGAACTCATTTTAGCATAGAGAAGACTAGTCTTATAGTTTTTCTAACTTAACAGAATTTTATATTTGTGTAGGTACTGATCTGAATAAGTTGCTTTAGTCTCCATAGTTTTATCTAAAGATTTCGTAGAACTTATAATTTCAATGGATAGTTTCTAAGAGATATTTGTATTTTTGTTTAGTTTCAATTGGTGGTAGAATATAACAAAACTGAAAACTTTATCAGAACTATCTAAAATATGAATAAATATTTAGCTACTAGAGGCCCGGTGCATGAAAATTCATGCACTGGAGATAGGTGTCCCTCTGCCTGGCCTGCCCCGTCTCACAGTCTGGGATTCCTCAGGGGCAGGAGGTGACCTGGCAGATCAGGGGAATGTGACACCTCCATCACACCTCTGCTGCTGCCACTGCCAGCAGTGCAAGCCTCAGCTGGCCCTGGTTACCTGAGCCTTCAGGGGCCTGGGCAGTTGGGCAGCCACCATCTGAGGCTTGCCTGTGTCCGGGCTGGACCTGGGTGGCTGGGGGGCTGAGGGACCTGGGGGACTCTGGAAGCAGGTGTGTGGAACGGCTGGACCGTGCCAGAGCCTGCCACCCTAGCAGGGCTGAGGGGACTGCGCACCACCATCTTGTGGCTGTGGGTACCACCATTTTTGAGGGCATGGAAGTCACTTAGCATATACTCTCTTTATTGGCTGTGGATGCTGCCATCTTTGTGAAGGTGTGATGGTGAATTAGCATATTTCCTTTTTATTAGATAGGATCAGAGGAATTATAGATATAGATATACTGCCAAAGTATGTCACAATAAATGCATGTGAGGATATTCCTGCAGCCCTAATTCCATATGTACATGAGTGAAATAACTGTACAAAATATATGCATGTCAAAGTCAGTACTTCACTTTTGTAGCTGGGATTTGATAGTGCTGTGTTCTTTGATAGTTGGTTTGGTTCTCTATTTCACCTACTTAATTTTATGACTTTCTTTTGGGGGGAGAGGAAATGTAAAAAGTTCACAGATATTCAGTTACATGATTGTATCTTGTTCTAAATGTGTAGTTCTTGTATTCCCTCTAACCTTTATATTTAAAAAGCATTGTTGAAAACATCCTTTTTTCCTCCCTTGCCTAATAGGCTTGGGGATTAAAATCAAGCACTTCCAAGTAAAGGAAATGGAGAGAAATGAAGTATTTTTGAGCTGAAAGGTACTGAAGGGTATCATTAACTGAGGGACCACTGAGACTGCAGCAGTTCAACAATGTCAAGTCAACTAAAAAAAAGGAAACAATAATACGATAATGTTTAGGTACTGTGAAAGGACTCAGTCTCTACAGGAAAAATGAGCAAGGTCATAAAAATCCAGAAAAATGATGTAACTATTCTGGTTGGTAGTACAAATCATGAATAAATCATACACAGCAAGTGAGCATGAAAATAGGTTGGTATCTAGGGGACTGGATGCTGAATTCTTAGGGGAAAAACAACAACAACAACACAAAACGGGGATACACATACTGTCCCCTGTTCTTCCCACAGTAGGGAAAGGAACAGTTGAAATTGTGGACTTCCGTAGGACGGCAATACTTAAGCATATTTTCTGAAGGATAGATTACTTAATCTTTTCATGTATCAGAAAACATCATGGTTTCAGTGTTTTCTTTTTGTTCCAAAATGATTGTATAACAACCTTGGAACACCTTCAAATATAATATAAGTGTGGCTTACATAAAAAAACTTGTTCTCAGTTAATTATTAAGATTATTAATATTGATATTCTCATTTTCTAATTGAGATGAAGCAAGGAGATTAGAGAGTTGTCTGCTATTGGACATCAACAAGTATTCTACAAAGAAAACAAACATAAAACCAAGTATCTAATTAAACTAATCTGAATGTAAAGCACTTGTTTATATTAACAATGACTGAGATTTTTATGTGTGCAGATGTTTAAGTTCTCTTCTGTTAATTAGTAGGAGACTGCAAATATTTCATTAAATATATATTTAAAAAATAAAATCCTCAGCTAATTGGATATTTTCCCTCTCAAGTAGGGAGTAGGATATAGGCTACAGTCTCACCGGAAAGTTAGGTGTAAATGCTTAATCCTGAAGTGAGTGTTTATGTAAGTAATATTTTTCTATGAAATAAAAATATATATCTCAAGCCAAGTTGGGAAAGTAATGAGAAATTTTCACTCTAAAGTAAGTCTGTCAAGTTATGATAAAGACATGTCAATATACCTACAGAAAATATTTTGGACAATTGTTTGTAAGCATTTTGCCAGAAAACACTATTAATGCCATTTATTTAGTGAAAAATATTTTGATCTATTATCATAAACTAGAGGCCTGGTGCATGAAATTCGTGCATGGGGGGGTTCCCTCAGCCCAGCCTGCACCCTCTCCAATCTGGAACATCCCTCTCACAATCCGGCACTGCTGGCTCCTAACTGCTCATCTGTCTGATGGTCTGATTGCCCCTAACTACCCCCACCCCCACCCCCTGCAGGCCTGGTCTCCCCTAACTGTCCCCTAGCCAGCCTGGTCACCCCTAACTTCCCCCACCCTGATGGCCTGGTCACTCCCAACTGTCCCTCCCCTGCTGGCCTGGTCACCCCTGACTTCCCCCCCTGCCAGCCTGGTCGCCCCCAACTGCCCCCCACCCTGCTGGCCTGATTGCCCCACACAGCCTGCAGTTCAGTTATTTGATCATCCCTGACTGACTTTCCTGTTGGCCTTGTTGCCCCACACAGCCTGCTGTTTTGATCATCTGTTCGGTTGTTTAGGTTTTGACGACCCCTGGCTTTTTATATATTAGGATTCCTACCTTTTATTTTGCTTCATGTAGTAATAATTAGTGACATGAATATGTGACATGGATATGATCTATTAAAATCAAACCTAGCCGAAACGTTTTGGCTCAGTGGATAGAGCATCGGCCTGCAGACTGAAAGGGCCCAGGTTCAATTCCGGTCAAGGGCATGTACATTGGTTGCAGGCACATCCCTGGTAGGGGGAGTGCAGGAGGCAGCTGGTCGATGTTTCTCTCACATCGACATTTCTAGCTCTTTATCCCTCTCCCTTTCTAAACTCTGTGGAAATTCAATAAAATATATTTAAAAATATCATACCTATATTTTGGAGTTTTCTCTTCAAAAAGGTGAACAGTGAATTTTGACATTTGCAAAACTTCACTTTGGAACTAGTATTTTGTGAGTAAAGTTTGCAATTTAATTACTTTTGCTGAGCTATAATTGCATCTGAGATAAATATATAAATATGAAAAAATAATAGCATTGCTATAGAGAGGCTAGAATTTCTGAACTACTACTCTTGGTTGTAAGCTTGAACAAATAATGCTGCATTTGTACTACTCAGTCTGAAGATATATGGATTGCTTTGAAGCCATTTCTAAAAAGATAATAACTAGTGAAGTGTATATTTTTACCTATTTTCTTATGTTAAGTGTATAATCAAGCAAATAGTCAGTGTGGGCTGTACCGTGCTCAACATTCAAAATGCATTAGCACGAAATGCATTTTGAACTTTGTGGGGGAAAAAATAGCTAAACCTCTATATTGTATTTAACCATTTAATTTTTTATGCTAGACAAGACATGAAAATAAACACCAGTATATTATTTATGCTTAAATGTTAATTACTTGGGGATATAAAATGTCATTATTTATTTTTGCACTAGCTAACTGAAGTGGAAAATAGAGATAATTCTCACAGCAGAATTTATATTTGCCTCAATTTTGTATGTATATCAGATGAAAATTTTATGCTATAATTATAATATCCTTCCACTTTACTTTATATCATGACACAAATTTAATATGGTAGTTCCAATGCTGGAAACTGTTTTTCTCTTACATAATTTGATGTTCTTTATAGGGATGTATGTTTGTTTTAAAATTAGTCTGAAAAACTTAGATATCAAAAGACATTGGAAGAAGTAGGATAGCAGCTTCAAAGTTATGGCAGAAGGGCCAAAACCGGTTTGCTCAATGGATAGAGCACTGGCCTGCAGACTGAAAGGTCCCAGGTTCCATTCTAGTCAAAGGCATGTACCTTGGTTGCAGGAACATCCTCAGTAGGAGGTGTGCAAGAGGCAGCTGATAGATGTTTCTCTCTCATCGATGTTTCTAATTCTCTATCCCTCTCCCTTCCTCTCTGTAAAAACTCAATAAAATATTTTTTTTTAAAAAGGATATTTGTTCTTTAAAAACAAAAAAAGTTATCGCTGAAGGTATAAACAGGTGGTGACATCCTATATAATAAAAAGGTAATATGCAAATTAACATAATGGCAGAACGATTGGTCACTATGATGTGCATGGAACAGGGGCAGATACTCAATGCAGGAGATGTCCCTTGGTGGTCAGTGCTCTCCTTCAGGGGGAGTGCCACTCAGCCACAAGGTGGGCTCACGAATGGCAAGTGCAGTGGTGGTGTCTGGACATCCCCCGAGGGCTCCCAGACTGTGAGAGGGTGTAGGCCAGACTGAGGGACTCCCCCCAAAGTGCACAAGTGCCATGCACTGGGCGTCTAGTCTCTCTCTATAAAAGCCTAAGCGACCATTACAATCATGTGACCAGAACAATCAGTCACTATGACGTGTATTGAACACTATGGGGTTCAGTCAGACATTCCTCGAGGGCTCCGGCGGGACTGCTAAATGGTGCAGGCCAGGCTGAGAGACACTCTTCCGTTCCCCCCTTACACCCCCCCCCCAACCCCCCTGCCATCCCGAGTGCACAAATGTCATGCACAGGGCCTCTAGTATACAAATAGGTAAGTATTTTAGAGATGATCTTTTAAAAAAAGAACTATTTTAAAGGTCCTTATTTAAAGTCTCTAATATAACCAGATCAGATTTTGAAAGTAAATTTCAGTGGTTACTTGTCAGAGCACATAAAATTTTTCATTTAAGGTTAAAATTTTCTCATTTAAGGAAGCAATGTCACAAATTACCAGGGCATAAATATAATGTAACACACTGTTATCTAAATCTTGATTTGTGACTGATGACAGCATCTAATCAGAAGAAATAAAGGTAATGAGGTTTCCTTGGTGGTCTGTATACTTAGTGTTAATTTTGTGTGCATGTAACTTTTTTCTTTTTTTTTTACCATCATAAGTTTTTCCTCCATTGTGTCCAGTTTTCTCTCTATAATATTTCAAGGGCATTAATATTTGAGAGGCATTTTTTCTAATTCCCTTTTCCATGGTAGCCCTATCTGGGATAGAGGACATATTTTCTCCCAAATCTTAGGTGACTAGTTTAGTTTGATGTCCACTTGTTTTTATGTGAAGTAAAATAAAATGGGCTAGTATTACTGTTCTTCTTAATTTAGAACTTTAAAAATTGAGACACTGCTTAAAAACAAAATTGTCATAAATGACTGATAATTATTTGAATGTATATGTACTTGAATATTCAATATTCATTCAATAAGCATACCTCAATTAATGACTTCAGTTTATAATAAATGTTAGTATATCAATCAGGTCACCAAAGAGAATTGCATTATTAACATTCATTAACTTTATAATAGATAACTTAATCGTACAAATAACCCAAAGCTATGTAATTAGGATGTGATTATATTCCCATTTCTTTATGACAAAGTGAACTTATAGTTCAAGCAAGTGGTGCAAGCAAAAAGGAAAATGTGAAATGAGGTTATAAATCAACTATTAAATACTTATTCTCCTTTGCTATGGACTAAGTAAAAAGGAAAGTTTTAATTCTTTATGTCTTATAACAATTTACTATTAAATGACTTTGTGGTATAAGGCCAATAAGTTTCCTCTTTCTTCATGTAGTCAAAATATTCTCTTTTTTCTCATTTTTTGGGAATGATGGTGCAGTTTTCTTGTTGGCTTAGCTATTTTTATATCCATAAACAGTTATGTCTATTTAAACATGAGAGTATATTGTCTCTGTTTTTTAATATATTTTTATTTCAGAGAAAGAAAGAGATAGAGAGAGGGATGAAACACCCTATCGAATAAAAGCCTAATATGCAAATCGACCCAACTGTGGAATGACTGGTGGAACAATCAGTTGCTATGATGTACACTGACCACCAGAGAGAAGACACTCAATGCAGGAGCTTCCCCCATCCTGCAGGCCCCAGGCCAGCAAGGTGGGTGCAAGTAAGCCCCACTCCCTGATCACCCTGCTGGTTGCCCTACAAAGGGAGTGACCAGCACTGGCAGTGGAGGATGGGACTGGCTGGGAAGTAAGCCAGTACCACTCCCCAATTTTCCTACCTGTGTGAGATAATCAGTGGCGGCAGAGTGATTGGGGTGGGGGGGTGGGGATGGTTGGTGAATGGGCCAGTGCCACCTCCTGATTGCCCTGAAGGTTGTCTGAGGAGGGTGTCAGTGGGGGCCCCTGAATTGCCCCACTGGTCTTCACCCCACAGATCAGCCCTGATCGCTGGCCAGGCCTAGGGACCCTACCTATGCGTGAATTTTGTGCACTGAGCATCTGGTCATAATTAGAGAGAAAGAATCATTGATTGGCTGTCTCCTGCATGCCTCACACTGGGGACTGAGCCCACAACTGGCCTCATGCCCTGGCCTGGAATCGAACCATGGCCTCCTGATTCATAGGTAGATGCTCAATCACTGAGCCATGCAGGCCAGGCTATTATCTTTTTCTTTAAACTTTCATTACAAATGGGCCCAGGTTATGCTTTGTGATTAGACAAACAGATATTCTAAAGGTGGATGGTTACATGAGGGCTCCCACAGTGTCTGAAAACTCATGGAAATGTATAAGGAAATAGTTTTGGTAACATAAAAACCAAAAGGATGGCAGATTAAAAGAATACTTTAAAAGTTTCTTTCAATGAATAGAGATTAACTGAGTATTTCAATGCCAAGCATTACTTCACTCATCCTTATGTCTAGTATTCTTCTCTTCCGTGGACCAACAGTGTGACCTCAGGATTGACCAAATATGCTAAAACCGGTTTGGCTCAGTGGATAGAGCTTCGGCCTGCGGAATGAAAGGTCCCAGATTCGATTCTGGTCTAGGGCATGTACCTTGGCTGCGGGCATATCCCCAGCAGGGGGTATGCAAGAGGCAGCTGATCTATAATTTTCTCTCATCGATGTTTCTAACTCTCTATCCCTCTCTCTTCCTCTTTGTAAAAAAATCAACAAAATATTAAAAAAAAATTGACAAAATACATTTTCAATGAATGTACAGATAGAATCAAAATTATGAAAGGCTATCAAATATTTATTCATTGATAATGAAGGTATAATGCACCTTTTAAGTGGATTTTTTGCACTTGAGTGGTAATTAAAAACTACCACTTGGCACCTAAAAGGCAGCAGGCATCACAATTACTTTCTCTTCTGAATTTCACGATGTTTTAGTGTGTGTAGAGAGAATGAAACAAATAAACACAAAACATGTCCTTTTGGAATTGATTTGAATAAAATATCAAGATATTTGAAAGCTTCAGAATGGAGAGACGGTTTGAGGAATTCACTAATTTCATACTAATGGATTTGTTTCATTGGGGGACTTTCTGCTTCTGGTTTGTGTCTGTTGAGGACAACAACGCACCAGTTTTTCATTATGTCAAGTCCCTGGGAAAGGAAACCATTGTTGCTTCTTGTTCTTCTATTTCTCATTTGCCGAATAACTTTTACTACATTCATGGGAAATAAAGCTTAACTGTTCTCAGAAAGAGTATTAATGTACAGTTACACTTTAACTCAGAGCAAAAGAAGTATGCACTTAAAACTAAGTTACTGAATATAGTAGGACTACTTATAGAGGCTTTAAAAACACCTCCTTCGCCGAAACCGGTTTGGCTCACCAGTAGAGCGTATGTCTGCGGACTGAAAGGTCCCAGGTTCGATTCCGGTCATGGGCATGTATTGTACATTGGTTGCGGGCACATCCCCGGTAGGGGGTGTGCAAGAGGCAGCTGGTCGATGTTTCTCTTTCATCGACGTTTCTAGCTCTCTATCCCTCTCTCCTCCTCTCTGTGAAAAATCAATAAAATATATTTAAAAAAATAAAATAAAAACACCTCCTTCTTTGTTCATGTTTCCAGACCATTATCTTATTCCAGTTCCTTATTAGTTTTCACTTTGGCTTATTAGAATGCTTTACTACCTCAAACTCTGTTTCCAGTTTCTCCAGCTACTACTGGTAATCTGTTTCCTTCATTGCTTTCATATGGTTACATTGTGATTTGTCTATTTAGTTTGAACCACTGAGTCTGAGAGATGTACCATAATTATGTGTGCATAAATAAGGTAATCCTACTTGTCATGCACACCTCTAGTTACTTTGTTAGAACTTTAAATATTCTGAAATTTGTCCAGTTTGCTTTTAGAAGGTATAGAAGTCACCAATGTCATCCTCACTGGGAGTATCCCTTTAAATGTAGAGTACTATGATTTTGTCTATTTCCCCTTCACATAAGCTGCTACCCAATTGCACTGTGAGTTCTACCAGTTCTGAGAGAAGAATGATTTCTCTGTTTTGAAGAAATTAATTTATGCAAGAAATTTAAGAAAAATTTCTGGAGTATTTGTTAGTAGAAAGAGGTTTGTTTTAAATACAACCTATCATTGAGAACAGGGATGGAGGGAAATATCAGCATTGCCTTGTCATCAATGTTCTCACTTGCTTACAAATAGTTGAGACTATCAACAGTCTCAGAAACCTGACCTTTGTTGTATTAACATATTGGCTCAGATAAGCCAGCAACACAGGTTTGACATCCTGATAAAAGTTTTGAACACACACTAGTGACCCCAGAAAAATTAAAAACTCGGCCTGCATTCAAGAATCTTCCCAGTTCAGAGCTCATTCGATCTCATCTGTGGTTATTCCTTCTCAGATGCTGAGCTTCAGCCAAATAAACCCTCTCTGTATGAGTATCCTCCCTGTTTTCTGTGCCTATAAATTTTTAAAATATATCTTAATTGATTTCAGAGAGGAAGGGAGAGGGAGAGAGATACAGAAACATCAATAATGAGAGAGAATTATTGATCAGCTGCCTCCTGCATGCCCTGTACCTGGGTTTGAACCTACAACCTGGGCATGGGCCTGAGCTGGAATCAACCATGTCCTCTTGGTTCATAGGTTGAGGCTGAAACACTGAGCCATGCCAGCCAGACAATCTCTAAATCTTTATTCCAATCTGATTTTGGCTTACAAATGTATTTCTTTTCATCATCACCACCACTTATCCAAATGTTGTCTCTTTCTCAGCTTAGATGAACTGATACCTTCCTGTTGAATTTTGCATTGGTCTTTCAATCTTCAATTACTATCCTCTTTGAATTATTTGAGAACAAGTTTTCCCAACACCATACTTTCTTTGTTCTCATAGAAGATTTATTACACAAGTCTTTACCACCAGCGCATGTCTTCTATAACCTTCAAAATGTATCATAGTTTCTGGCATGTGATAAAGTTTAATAAATATTATAGTATATTGTTTCTTAAAATTTTTGTTTGTTTGTTTGTTTCACATTGTGACATCTTTCAAATATGGATCATTACTCCACAACCAGTGATGTCTGATAAACACAGTGGCTAAGGATGGGTGTGGGCTAGTTGTTCTTGCTTTGGCATGTGAGAACTTGGTCAAATCAGCTCATATTTTCATCACTTTAATCAATTTGTGGGCATTGCTGCCACCTTATGTGTTGATTTTACTTGTCATTTAAGTCTTCCAAAAATTACAAAATGCTTCAGCACTGAAATGAAAAGTTACTGTGGTCACAGAAAGAAAAGAAAGAGAGCAGTGGGGCATCACATTGGTAATAGTGAAATAAATAGTCTTCACAGGGAAAATGACAGCTAGTCCATATTGCCTTGCAAAGCCAAATCAAATTGTTTTTGGCAACCAAGAAAGAAAAATATCCTCAAGTATATAATGTTTTAATGTTGATATACATGTAAAATTATTGCCAGTCCCATGTAAGGAAAAGGAAACTGTGGATATAGTTTAAAATTGTAAAACTCCTTGGAATAGATGAAATAAACCTAAGTGTAATGAAAGGAATGTAACCAATTCATGATTTTCAGAATTATTAACTTATGCCAGATTTGAATTCACAATTTTTTATTCTTTATTAGTGACTCACCTAATAATGACATATTTTATTAATCTCAGTATAGAAGGAGTATGTGCTAAAAGATCAAGTGAAGAAATGACTAAGTAAATTACAAAAATCTCTTCTTTTTATTTTTTAATTTAAATTTAAATTAAATATTTAATTTAGCCAAAACTGGTTTGGCTCAGTGGATAAAGCGTCGGCCTATCAACTGAAAAGTCCCAGCTTCGATTCTGGTCAAGGGCATGTACCTTGGTTGTGGGCACATCCCCAGTAGGGAGGGGGTGTGCAAGAGGCAGCTGATTGATGATTCTGTCTCATCAGTGTTTCTAACTCTCTATCCCTCTCTCTTCCTCTTTGTAAAAAATCAATAAAATATATTTTAAAAAATGAAATAAAATATTCAATTTATTGGGTTGACATTGGTTAATAAAAGTATACAGGTTTCAGGTATGCATTTATTTTATACATCATCTGTATATTATATTGTGTTTTCACCACCGAAGTCAAGTCTCCTTTTGTCATTGTTTATCCCCCCTTTACTCTTTAAACCTCTCCCCTCTCCCATACTTTTTTAATCACCATACTTTTTTCTGTGACAAAGGTGAGATGATTTAGCAAAATCTCTTCTTGATTATGCAATTCTGAAATTATGTTTATAACAACTGCAAATCTTCACTTTAGGACATGATTTGAGTTATAATTTCTCTGATTAGAAAAATATAGGAAATTCAAACCATATTTGGACAAATAATTCTTACCCCCCAAAAAAATAAATCTTTTAGAGATTTAGTCTGTACAATACCACACACACATGCATGCATGCACACATACACACCTCCCCCCCATATAGACATTTACATGAAATCTGATTTAGATATATTTGTCTATTATATCTATAATAACTTTTACTTTACAACATGAAGTGGAGATGAGACAATTTTCTCTTCAATGTGAACATTTAGAAGTTAGAGATGTTTCTCTAAAATACACCTATTGTCATAATAGCTTGATACATAGAAAACAGTCACTTCCCCCAACCCTAATCCAAAAGGCAATCTAAATACCTGATAAGTACAAGATACTGCTGCAATACTCTCAGAACCATAGCTAACATACTCTTCATGAAGAGATGAATGATGACAAATTAAATTTACAAGTAGATGCTTATTTGATCTGTTGAAAGGGATCATTTTACAATTGAACTAGGTGTGTTTTTCTCCTAAACTTGTAGCCCCATTAAGGTTCTTAATTGTGTTTCTATTCCCTCTTGCATTTTAGAGATGTGATGTTCTCTGTTTAGTGCTAATCTTGCATCAATTTTCTTTTTAAATTTAGTATTAACTGTACATCTTTGGGAAGTGATGACTTGTGTATAACTTTATAGGTGCCAAAATCAAGAAAATATTAAGTATTTGTTAAAGTAACTTCTTAATAGTTCACTAAAATTCAGTTTAGTGATCAAGATAAAAAATAAAAAGCTAAAATGTGAATAGTTGAAAAATAGAAAAATACAGTTAAATTTCCCTGTAGTTCAAATCAAGAGAAATTTTAAGGAGTGGGGAGATTGGGGGGGCGCCCCCCAGGACTCTTGATGTGGGCCTTAAAGACACTTGTGAGCAATAAAAAATTATGATTTTGCAAAACATCTCCTTTTCCCATAAGTATTCACTCTTCCTTCTCAGCCCCAAACTTCCTCTCTTTACTTAAGCCACACTCCATCCTATCTCAGTGATCTTCAGTAAATATATTTGCAGAGAATTATCATGAAAGAAAACTGAAGGATTGCGTGTCTCTGGAAATGGAGAATTGTGACTAAGTTTCACATTTGGTTCTAAGATGAGAGATTTTATGTGTAAGAGAACAATCCATAACATAAACTCATTCTGTAGCAGTAGAAGAAAAGTTACAGAAGTCATCATGAGATTGTGAGCACATTTTCCCCAAAATCAAAGGGTAGGCACTGAACTTGTACTTGGTGTGAAATTCTAATGGTTTAAGATGGTTGAGGCCAACAGATTGGAGTTGAGCTTATTTGGGTCTTAAAAGGTAAAGAAACCCCAAAAGACATCTTGGTTATATTTTCAAGATAAGTACAAGAAATTGGACTGAATGTGCATAGCTAGACAGCTGGTTTGTCCTTGTGTATACCAATCATCCTTAAACAGAAATTTGTTCTTGTAGAGATTAGTCAAGCCAATTACATAAATTGACTAAAATGATCATGACTTCTTTTGATAACTCACAGTACATTTACATTATAGCAGATTTAAAATTATAATCCTTTATTTCTGAAAATCTCAACTATATCTGTCTTGTTTTTAACTAATTTGGGTAGTACCTGAATTAGGACAGTAAGTATGCAATTTCAACTTTAAGGATTGGGTACCAATTACATTCAAATCCTTCCCATTTTTAATCATACAGTTTTTCCAATCAAGTCACTTTATGCTTTGCTCAAACTTCAAATACTTAAAAGGAATAAACTTTAATTTTATAAATTTTCAATGGTGTCAATTTTTAAATGTACGTTAAAGAAACAGTCTTTCCTTGGCCCTAATTAAACAAGTGTCAGTGCAAAGGCATTTTTAGAATGCAGTGGAAAATGTCCAGTGAGATTGATGTGTTAGAATGAATGAATTCTCTCCATGGAGTATCTTAATTGATTTTAGATTGACTGACAGGATGGAGGAGCTTCGCTGGCGACTCTGAGGTTAATTTTAGAGTTTCATTATTCATGCAATATCTCCCCATCATCATGTGACTTTGTCATAATCCTAGTATTTGACTTCATGTATGAAATTAGTGTCCTTGTTGGTAATGAAGCACAGATGATACATTTTCTATTGTTCCCACAGCCCTTTGGCTTAATTTAGACTTAGTATGTCAGTAACTTATTTTATATTTTTTGGAAAATTGAAGTAATTGAGCGATTGGCCTTTTTCAGAATTCAATGTTATTTCAAGTAACCTCTTTCTGAGTTTAATATCAACTTTTTATTCAGAATTAAAGGAGACCACTAGTTAAAGGAGACTATTAAGATTATTTAGAATGAAATTTAATGTCATAAGGTTTCATTAAAAAGTCAATTTAAATATTCTGGTTTCTTTCAAATGCTACACAGTTACTCTTAACTGTGCTTGCATATGTTTTTCCAAAAATAATGTCTGATTCCTGCCATGTGACGATGAGTTAACCTGTTACATTTACTTCTTTGAATTTATTATATACACTAGATGCCCAGTGCATGAAATTCGTGCACTCTGGGGGGTGGGGGAGAGACCCTCAGCCCCATCTGCACCATCTTGCAGTCTGGGAGCCCTTGGGGGGATGACAGTTGGGCATCCTTAGCACTGAAGCAGAGGTGGGAGAGGCTCCCATGACCCTGGCTTGTGTGAGTGTACTGACCACCAGGGGGCAGCTCCTACATTGAGTGTCTGTCCCCAGATGTTTAGTGCACATCATAGCAACTGGTAATTCTGACATTCAGTCAATTTGCATATTAGCCTTTTATTATATAGGATACTTGATTGTAGTTTACACTGTCATCCTGGTAAGTTTGTTGGATTTCTACAATTTTTCTTTCTTTTCTCTATAGGCAGGATAGGATAATTATAGCTCAATCAAAGGGAGACACATGAGAATTAGCAGTATCCTGACTACAACATGTAAATGTTCTATATGTTGGCATGTTTTGCTAGACCTTGAAATGAGCTATTCCTCTCAAGACACCAAAAGTATTAAATCATTTTTTTTTTTTCACTTTGGAAGACTTAACAGGTAATTACCTAAATTAGTAGCAAATGTAATATTTCAATAGCTCTGCTGTCTCTTTTTCAGTTGATAGCATATCTGTGTTGTTATAATTTAGGCTTGAAAATAAAGGGTAATGAAACCGCAGATTGGAAATAGATGATAATTATTAAGGAACTACTGAAAATGGGAGTATAATTACAGCCAAGTGTTATTACTGTGATGTGACTCCATGGATTGAAAAATCAAAACAAAAAAGTCCATAACTCAATACACATTTAAAAAAATAACTATGTTTTCATATTGACTTAAAAGGTGATAACATGTTTGCATGGATATAGTGAGATAATAAATCAGATATAAATCATAATATTTAAAACAGTCCATTTAATTTTCTTGTCCAATTTGAAAAATTATTATCATTTATGTAATTTGACATAGGAAAGGATTTTTTTAAATTTATTTTTATTGATTTCAGAGAGGAAGGAAGAGGGAGAGAGATAGGAACATCAGTGATGAGAGAGAATCATTGATCAGCTGACTCCTGCATGCCCCCTGTTGGGAATTGAGCCCACAAACTGGGCATGTGCCCTTGACTGGAATCAAACTAAGGACCCTTCAGTCCACAGGCCAAAGCTCTGTCTATTGAGCCAAACCAGCTAGGGCAGGAAAGTTTTGTTTTAAATGCTCTTTAGCAGGGAATGGGTCTGTGGTTCTCAGGGGAGTGTACAATTGCAGCTTCCTGGTGAAGCTACCCAGATAACCATGTTTATAGTGTCTCGCCTCACTTCTGCTCCTTTCCTATTATTAATAACTAGCTGGTTATAACAGTATCACTTACAGTACATTTTAGGATTATTTGGAGGTTAAAATATTTGCACTTTCACCATAAAAAAATCTGTTGTAAGTTCACATCAGCCTTTCCAGAGTTATAAAATAGCCTTGTCAATAGTATGTCATTCAGAGGCTCAGCCCTGAACAGCACCTAAAGAAACGTCAGTAATCTCTTTTGCCTATTTTCATGTTTCTGTTTTTATACTGTAAAATGCTTCAATTAATAATTTGTAGCATTTGCTGTAAATGAAAAAATAGAATTTTGAATAGAGTCAACATAATTCTCAAGAGTTGTTATTATGCTTTCCTAATATTTTCTCTATTTCATTTCTTAGGAAACAATATATTTTCTTTTAAGGTACGTAAGAAATAAAGTATATTTTATTGTACTATCAAGAAACCTAAGGTATAATGTATCTTAATAGGACTTATGTAATATTGTTTGCATATATTTAGATGAAAAAATTCTTTACTGTGCTTTATTTTTTATACAAATCTATTATTTATATTTTATTTCCTTTCTGCTAACTGCCTGAATATTTTAGATTAGCTAATTTTCTCCTCCAATAAATATGTTAGCTACATTTGTCTATATCAGTCTAAAATTCTGTTGTACATCATCTATAATAATACAAACTTAATATATTAATTAGACCTCATGTCCTTTCGGACAGAGGAAGCTGGTAGGAATGTGAGAGAAGCCTAGGTCCCAGGTGCCTGCTGGTGGTAGGAGGCAGAAGCCTGTGTACTGGGTGACAGAGGGAAGCTGGGTTTGGTAGTGGGGGGTAAGGAAGGCCTACTCTTGCACAAATTTTGTGCATTGGGCCTTTAATTTAATATAAGAATGTATGCTTCAATTGTCTGGAAGTCATCTGCATATAACATTTCAAAGGAAATAGTTATGTGGTAAATTACTTTTTATCCACAAATGAAATCAGTTTTTATAAGTGAAATTTCATTTCTTCCAATTGTCATATGCTTTATACCTCAAAAATACAATTATGCTTGAAGAGGAAATTTAAATTAATTTGTGTTTTGAAGTTAATTAAGTCAAAGTCTTGACCTCACATTATCTTTGAATACTTAATAAAGTTGAACAATATGTTCATTCGCTTAACTAATGTTTATGTAACATGAGCTGTGTGCTAGGCATTTTTCTAGGCTGAGATGTAGTAGTAAACAAGAAAGACCAAAGATTTTTAGTGTGTGGAGACATATTATATATCAATTAAGTAATAATTATACAGTATGTCAAATGGACTTAACTATAAAAAAGGTAAAAATCTTGGGGTAATATTAGGAAATTCAGGAAGGTCATTGTAATTTTACATAAGGACAGTCTTACTGAGGAGCAATGATACATAATAAAAATATATATATTTGGTCATTTTCCCTTTCTGGCACAGAGCTCCTAAAACCCTTGGAATTTTCTAAGTCTTAAGAGCATAGAGGTGTTTTTTGTTATGTTAATGGGTGACTTTTGGAACTCATCTAAGGTTGGGGGTTGGATGCCAGTTGAACCAATCAAGTGATGAGAGAATTGGAACTTTAGTTCCACTTCCTCCACCTCTGAGAAGGGGAGCTTGACTAGAGATTGAGTTCAATCACTAAGGGCCAATAACTTAATCAATAGTATCTAAATAATGAAACCTCGATAAAACCACAAAAGGACAGTTTTGGAGAGCTTCTGCATGTGGAAATTGGGGAAGAATTGTTTACCTGGAGAGGACATGGAAGCTCTGTGCCCTTCTTCATACCTTGACCTAAGTGTTTTTTCCACTTGTTGTTTCCTGAGTTATATCCTTTTCTAATAGACCAGTTATCTTCTAAGTAAAGTGTTTCTCTGAGTTCTGTGAGCTGTTTTATAATAGTAAATTGAATGGGCACAATGCAGGGGTCATTGGAACCTCCAATCTATAGCCAGTTATTCAGAAGCACAGGTGGTGACCTCAACTTGAAACTTGTGTATAAAGTTGCAGGAGGCAGTCCTGTGAGATTGAACCTTTAACCTGTAATCGGTTGCTATCATTCTTTCTCTGGATAAATAGTGTCAGAATTGAGTTGAATTACAGGACACCTAGCTGAATGGTTTAATGTGGAGGAAACTCCCTTCTCACATACACACATGTTAGAATATGGTGCTCAGAACCCTTAGGAGGTGACTTTTCATTTAGGAAACAAAAACCACAAAACTGGAAGTAAGTGAAGGAATTAGCTGTAAGAATATGCATAAATGAATATAGGAAAGAGCCAGTTCAAAGGCCATGATTTGGGAGCAGGCCTTGATGGCTGATGAGTAGATATTGTAAATCAGGTCTTTGCCCCTAAGTGATTAGCTTGCATATCTTTAAACACAGAGCATTATCACTGAATTTTTGTGAAATAACACACTGGTGATAAGATAACTTAAGAAAAGAGGATTTGAATGTCATCATATGAAATATTTTATTCTTCTAGTCAGAAGCAATGCCAACCTTAACTATAAGAGATGTTAAAGCCATCTCACACTCAACACATTAAACAATTCCTAGAAGTGACATTAATTCAGCTTTCTGAAAGCAAAATCTAAATCTGACTTATTTATGCTAGTAATCACTACTTTTCTCCATTCTGAAGACCTCCAGGAATCCATCTGAAGGTAAAGATGGATTCATACTCTTTGTATATAGAATGTACCATTTAGAATTTTACAACCTTTATAAAAATACACTATGCAATTCTCAATTTAAAATTCTATTCTCTTTACTCTGCTATGCCAGACAAAAACATATTTATTTATATTATATTTTCATATATAAAAGTTAAAATAAACCTTTAGGCTAACTTTGACTAACCCCAAAAAATCTCTCTCAAAATTATCATAATAATAATAGGCCAAGAAGTATTAAGATCAAAATACCAAAATGATTGGTCACCAGGAGGTGCATAGAGGCGGGGCATGTGGCAGGAGGTAGGGTGCTTCACAAGTGGTGGGAGGTGAAAGGCAGGAGGCAGTCGCTATGAGGGTGGGGGTAGGTGAGGGGAGCTAGCTGGCTGACAGCTGGGGCAGTGGGGCAGGATGAGGGCCTGTGAGGGGAACCGGGTGGCTGGCTTGTGGCAGTGGTGGCCAGGGACTGGCGAGCAGATGGAAAATGGCCTGGATCGCAGGCTAGGCCTAGGGACCCTTAATCATGTACGATTTTGTGTGCTGGACCTCTATTTTTAATAAGAAAGGGCTTATTGTTATATTACTATTAATTTATTATTAGTATAACAGCTCTCCAAGTACTTTCACATTTTTTGAAGTAAAATAAAAGGGAAAAAAAGGATTTCAAGTCCCTTGATAAATACTTTTATTTACTAAGCAACAAAAATTGACAGATGTTAACATACTTCTCCCTGAAGCAAAATAAGAGCATGATGATGATCATCTTTGTCACTAATATAAAAGTAAGGAGAATAATAAAAGTAGTAAGGATTTATTTGTTCCCAAAAGCAAGAGACTGACTGACTTACAATACTGAGAGACACCTAAAGCCAGAGTTATATGTCTAAGTTTGTACATTCCTCATTGAATTACTTGCCGTTTATTACCTGACAAAAGGCATGGTGTACAAATTTGTGCACAGGTGGGGTCCCTCGGCCTGGCTGGCAATCAGGACCAACTGGGGCCATCTTGTCCAGTCCTGATCGGGCCAGCTGGGGATGGCTGGCTAGGTGGAGGGACCACAGAAGGTTGGGTGTGGGAGCACACTGATCCCCAGGGGGCAGCTCCTGCGTTCAGCATCTGCCCCCGGTAGTCAGTGTGCATCATAGTGACTGGTCGTTCAGTTGCTTAGGTATGTGTGTATATATATATATATATATATATATACCTATATATATATATATATATATATATATATATATATATATACACACACACATATATATATACACATACCTATATGTATGTGTATATATATATATATATATATATATATATATATATATATATATATATATTTCATATTTGACTTGACGGATTATTTTAAAAGTGTGGGACCTGGGCAAGAAATTTTATTTTAATTATGTCTTTTTTAAATTTTGGAATACTGGATGTAGAAAAGATGAGATGATGATTTTCTCCTGATCCAATCACAATCTTATTTTCACATAATGGCTTAATCATGTCTTATATAAAGTCATGAGGTAGTTATACAAACATTTAAGGCTATTGCAAATAAACTGTTGGATAAATTCATTTTGAAAGTATGATGAGTATAGTGAAAAAAAAAAGTAACATTCTAGTCATATCTTTGCAAGAGTATTTTATTCAAACTAGATGCTTATCTCTGATTTAAAATCAGTTTTTAAGTTTTGTTAGCAGATATTGGAAAAATGCCATTTTGTCATTTACAACTATGCTTTCACAGTCTAATATCAACAGCAAATAGTTTAATAGTTCTCAAAATGTAGCTTAATTGTGAGAGCTGGCCAAATGCAAATATATGTAGAGTCTTGGATGTTGTTCTTAAGTTGATTCTTATGTATAAAATTTGAAAGCAACTGGTTACAGATTATTTATCCAGTGTAGTTACAAAATTTTGATCCCCTTTCAAATGGCTTTCTTTAACAAGGAGCTTCTAAAAATTTCTCATATTATGGATTCATTCATTACATGTTTGGGAATAGCACATAAGCCAACCTTATACATAGAAACTGAAAGCCAGACAGGCTAACTTGGCTCCCATGTCAGAATATAAAAAGCTCTATGAACTCCTTACTCTTCTTGTCAGCCCATCCAGAGAGAAGATATGGGGTCTTGTATGCTGGAAAAACAGCCTGTTCTCTCCTAATATGCCCTGCAAAAATTGATCATCTTTGTCACTTCTTACAGCACTCACTACCTGAACTAGGTACAACATGCCTAGAAGTAGATGCACACATTCAGAAGAGAATCCAATACTAACTTTGCTAGAGAGTGCTTTTGAACCTCTGTGAGATTCTGAATGAGATTTATTAAAGACATTAGTAGAGGTTTTTTTTGTTTTTTTTTGTTTTTTTTAAGGAAATTAAGATGTAACTTTTTAAATAGAATTTTTGTTGTCTCTTCACTTTTTATCTGAAATAAAACATGCTTTATTACAGATTTGATAATTTTACAGAATATGGAAGTAAGATGCACAAATCTTGTGCTGTGGAGTTTGGTAAAAATGGTAATGTCTTAGGGTTTATATTCATTGCTATACAGCTGGTTATCATTCTCAAGGATCTGTGGATTTCTTTTAGTATCTGTTTTGTGGACTGTACCTCATGTAATTAAAAAAAAACAGGAAATTAAAAAAAAAGCATTCATGTAAAAATTGGTGCAATCCATATAAAATTTCTACTTCAGTTAATAATATTAAACAAATTTGTGTGTGTGTGTGTGTGTGTGTGTGTGTGTGTGTGTGTATGTGTATAAAAGCCTAAGCAACAATTTCGACTGGTTGACCTAATGACTGGTTTACTGATCACTCTGATGCACCTGACCATCGGGGGCAAACACTCAATGCAGAAGCTGCCCCCTGGTGGTCAGTGTGCTCCCACAGCCAACCTCCCATGGCCTGCCAACCTCCCATGGTCCCTCCTCGGGGCTGGCTGGCCCTGATCAACCCCATTAGGACTGGATGAGATGGCCCTGATCACTGGCAAGACCAAAGGACCCCACCCATGCACAAATATCTGGTTTGGCTCAGTGTATAGTCTTAAATAATAAAAGGCTAATATGCAAATTGACCAAATGGCAGAATGACCAGTCACTATGAAATGCACTGACTACAAGGGGGCAGATGCCCAATGAAGCAGCTGGTGAGCACAGCTGAGGTGGCAGGTATCTTTTTTCCGTGGCAGCAATAAGGGTATTTGGAGAGTGGGCCTAAGCCATCAGCTGGACATCCCCTGAGAGCTCCAAGACTGTGAGAAGGCATAGGCCTAGCTGAGGGACACTTTCCGGCCGGCCCCCCCCCGCTTCCCCCCTTCCCTGCTTTTGAGTGCACAAATCTCATCCACTGGGCTTCTAGTTGTTATATATGATATTAACATTAGGAAAGTTGATGAAGGTATATGAGAACTTAGCATATTATCTATGAAACTCTTCTGAAAATTTAAATTATTACAAAATAGAAAGGTTTAAAATGCATCATGTGACACTAAAATAAATTTAGTTGGGAATCTTCTGATAATTTTCTTCAAAATAGAGGGACATTTTTTCACAGCTGTCCTCCACTCCATTTTTGCCCCCTTTGGGACCCTTTAAATCAATGATTACCCCCAGGTCCTACAAATGCTCATGAAATGAAATAGCCTCTGGGTAGATGCTTGCTGAATGAATCAATCCTTTTGATGTATTTAAAGAACCTTTTATTATTGGGATTTGTATGGCCATGAAAGGTTCTCCTAAATTTTTCCTTTGACTCACTGAAGTTGAATTGCCCCTGACTGGTCACATTGTGTGCTTTTTGGTTCTCTTCATGAAAGACATCCATGAGGATTTAGAAAAAGTACATACTACATTCACTTCTCTCCCTTTTCAGCTGTCCTACTGGATTCTTTAAACTTGGCAAGTTATCTGTCCCTAAGTGATTTTTATTTTATTAACTGGTCCTTGATAAGGAATGATAAAAATAAGGTAATCATTAAGTTAGTCTATACCAGAATAGATCAAAACAACATAAATTGGGTCACTGACTGGGGAAAAAAAAAAAAAAAAAAGAATGGCCTTATCTTGAAATGCCTTTTGAAACTCTCCCTGGGTTCTCCTGATTTCTTTATTATCTAGGTGGGTGCTGTCTTGCATATTTGGCTTGCATGTTTATAATATCACATATTCTCCTTATATTATTGAAGTTTCAGTCCTTCTGCAATCTCTGTAAACTTTCTCTGTGTGTGTGTGTATGTGTTTAGTTTTTTTTTAGATTGGTTCTTTTTTTCCTCTCATTTTTTAATTAAGGTATTATATGTGTACATACCTTACCAATCCCCTCCCACCCCCACAATTCCATACATGCCCTCCCTCACCAGAGTTTTTTGTCTATTGGTTATGCTTATATGCATGCATACAAGTCCTTCAGTTGTTCTCTTATCTCCCCCATATCTCCCTACCCTCCCCACTGTAATTTGACAGTATGTTTGTTTCTTTATTGTCTCTGTGTCTTTGTTTTTGTTCATCTGATTATAATGTTCCTTACTATCCGTAAATGAGTGAGATTGTGTGGTGTTTTTCTTTCATTGACTGGCTTATTTCACTCAGCATGATGTTCTCCAATTCCATCCAGGTCGCTGCAAATGATAAAAATTCCTTCTTTTTTATGGCAGCATAGTATTCCATTGTGCAGATGTACCATAGTTTTTTTATTCAATCATCTGCTGACTGGCACATAGGCTGTTTCCAAATCCTAGCTATTGTAGATTGTGCTGCTATGAACATAGGGGTGCATATATCCTTTCTGATTGGTGTTTCTAGTTTCTTGGGATATATTCCTAGGAGTGGGATTACTGGGTCAAATGGGAGTTCCATTTTCAGTTTTTTGAGGAAACTCCATACTGTTCTCCACAATGGTTGTACCAGTCTGCATTCCCATCAGCAGTGCATGAGGGTTCCTTTTTCTCTGCAACCTCGCCAACACTTGTCGTTTGTTGTTTGTTTCTATGTGTTCTTAACAGATTATCTTCCATGCTTTCTTTGTTCTCTAAATTCTTCCTTTATTTTATCTTGCTATTAAGTCCGAAAAAAATTATCTCCTTTCATTTTTTTTTCTTCATTTAGCTACTAAAATTACTTAGGTAGCACTAATTTTGGAAAACACACATCAGAATTTTTTAAAAGCAGTATATATTGACTATCTTGAATGCTACCAATTTCGCAACTAACAATTCTTTAATTTTCTAGCATTTCTATCACTAATATTCTACTGAGGCTATTCTTTGAAAATTTCAATTACTTACTAGTAACCAGATTTCTCAGTGCTCATATTGACTAATGTCTCTTGATAATCAGACACCATGGAAACCCAGCTCCCTAGAAATTCTTCTTCACTGACTTCCATAACACTTGTACTTTTGATGTACTCTACATTTCCACTTCCACTACCTATTCCCAAGCGCTTATTATATCCCTAAGAATGTGATAATTATCACATTATAGGGTACTCTCTTTGGTAGATTGTTTTATTTGTAAAAATGCTATAGATTTAAATGTAATTAGCTACAACCCTATCTTGTAACAATTACTGCTCTTATCCTGATGGTGCTTTTGATTTTTCCATCAGGGTTTTAATGCCTCTGTTGGAACCCACAGTATATACAGTTATGTTATTTCCTTGGGTTGAAAATAAAAGACACAAGAAACACAGAATGTCTAACATTTTCATTAAAATTCAGTCCTATTTCTAAATTACTTTAGCTTCTGTGTTCATTTTTCTGTCCCTTCACACATACTCTTGAGCTTCCCACCAGTGCAACCAGAGGAACCTTGACATGAGCCCCCATATACATCCCCAATCTACTATGTTGGCTAAGGCCAGGCCTTAGTTTCAATTGTAGAAAATAAATAAACCCCAGATACCAGGGCCTTTGTTTGGGTTGCCAGGGGGCGTGGCCAACCTGCAAACCACCAGAGGCCACTCGCCAAGGCTGCCCCATGCCCCAAGGGAACCCCCACCCTGATCCGGGACATCCTTCAGGGCAAACCAGCCGGCCCCCACCCATGCATCAGGCCTCTATCCTATTTAATAAAAGAGTAATATGCAGATTGACCACCACTCCAACACACAAGGTGGTTGCTCCCATGTGGACACAAGATGGCCACCACAAGATGGCCAGCATGGGAGGGATCAGGCCTCCAGTAGCTTAATAATGAAAAAAAAAAAGAAAAAAAAAAAGTTGGATCTAGGTATTCATATTCTTTGTATTTTTAATTGATGTGCTTGATTAGTATTACATTTCCTGGGACCTAAATTGGGATTTATTATCAGTGAACTGAGGGGCCCTGTTTAAACTGACCAGCCTTAAAATGCTGTCTTTAGATCCTAAAGTGGAGTTTATATCCTTGTACCCTTTCTTACTTCCACATAAACTAATTAGTTGTCATATCCCCTTTCTCAAATATGTAGATTCTGTATTTTTATGTCCAGGGGTTAACCAAATACCACTTCACTGTAGGAATTTTTGTAAAGTGTAGGAATTTTTAACATGATGGTCTATGGCTATAGCAGCCCTACAAACTCGGAAACTGCATGCATGTCTGAATGCTGTACATATTTCTGGGTATCTAATTAAACATTTTAATATGTCCTTAAAGACAAAGGAGCTCTGAAAAAGCTGCTGTCCCTGAGGTTTTTCTGTGTGAATGGAATGCTAGACGTTTTTTAAAACATAAATCTAATCATGCCACCCTCTGTTTTGTTCTTAGAATAAAGGCATTGTGACCTATAATACTTGGGTGGTAGGTCCATTTTGAATTTCTAGACTAGGTTGACATTGCTTTTCCTCTGGACCCTGTGGCTTCAGGACAAGCTAGTTCATTTTAATTTGTTTAATATATACAAATTAAAATGAACTAGCTATGCTACTTCTCATCTCATGGGCTTGAATATTCTTATTTTGGGGGGAGGTACTGTTCCATCATCATTCTCCAACTTGCTTGAACCATCTTTCTCCTAATTATCTTCTATCTTGCTGGTGGCTCAGTTCAAATGCTACTTTCTTAGTTAAGTCTTCCTTGACTGTTCAGATAAAATCAGATTCTACTCTTTCATGTGTTCATGACGACTCTCTATTTTTATGTCAGGACATTGATTACAGCTCAGAAATATACATTTAAGTCACAGTTTTGTTAATATTTGTTTAGCCTCATGTCAGCTAAGGAGGACAGGGATGTTGATTATACTATGTGTAACACATAAGACAGTACATGTGCAGTATGGATTTGTTGAATGAATGCATGCTTTGACTTAATGTCTTGAAGCTCCTAATTTGAATGTTAGTTGCATTCATATATCCCACATTATCCTCCACAGAATTTTAGAACATAGTCAATCATAATTTAATAATTATTAACTGAATGACAAATTTTTTGTCATAACAAAGAAATGTTGCTTTCATGAAGATATATGTCCTTGTGTTTTATTTAAATTTCCCATATTTAAACATATTAAATTATATAATTTCTAGGTCAGTTGTTTTAAAAAGTATTTCCAAAAAGATGAGCACTAATAATCATACTTAAGGCTTTAGAAATTTTACACATTTTTCCATATCTCCCTAAGATATTTATACATAAACTAGAGGCTCGGTGCACAGAATTCATGCATGGGAGTCTGTGTCCCTCAGCCCAGCCTGCACCCTCTCCAAACTGAGACACCTCGAGGGATGTCCAACTGCCTGTTTAGGCCTGATCCTATTGGGCAGTGGGCCATCCCTCTCATAATCCAGGACTGCTGGCTCCCAACTGCTCCCCTGCCTGCTTTCCTGATTGTAACTAATTGCTCCTGCCTGCCAGCCTAATCACTACCTAACCACTCCCCTGCCAGCCTGATTGATGCTTATCTGCTCCCCTGCCAGCCTGTTTGCCTCTAATTGTCCTCCCCTGCTGGACTGGTCCCCCTCAACTGCCCTTCTCTTCAGGGCTGGTTGCCCCCAACTTCCCTCCTCTGCCAGCCTGGTCACCCCTAACTGTCCTTCCCCACCCTTCCGCAGGCTTGGTTGCCACCAACTGCCCTCCATTTCAGACCTGGTCCCTCCCAACTGCCCTCCCTTGCTGGCCATTTTCTGGTGGCCGTCTTGTGTCCACATGGGAGCAGGGTCTTTGACCACATGGGGGCAGCCATCATGTGTGTTGGAGTGATGACCTATTTGCATATTAGTCTTTTATTAGATAGGATAGAGGCCTGGTGTACAGGTGGGGGCCAGATGATTTGCCCTGAAGTGTGTCCTGGATCAGGGTGGGGGTTCCCTTGGGGTGTGTGGCATCCTGGGTGAGGGGCCTGTGGTGGTTTGCAGGCTGGCCATGTCCCCCCAGTGACCCAAGCAGAGGCTCTAGTATCTGGGATTTATTTATGTTCTATAATTGAAACTTTATAGCCTTTAGTGGAGGCCTACGCTAGCCAGGGTGTGCAGGAAGCTTGGCTTCCTCCATTACTGAGGAAACCCAAGCCTCCTGCTCACTCCATGGCCACAGCCATCTTGGTTGGGTTAATTTGCATAATTGCTCCTGATTGGCTGGTGGGCATGGCTTATGAGTGTAATGGAGGTACCATCAATTTGCATATTACTCTTTTATTAGATAGGATACCTGCAGAGCTTGTTGTTTGGTTTTTCATATTCCTTAGCCAATGTGAATTGATATGCACAGTGTATAATGAAGCCATATACCTTTCTGCACATTTGAAAGAATTGTATGCATGTGTTCCATTGTATGTTAAGTGAAATATGGAAGCAGTAAATACAGACAGAGAGTATTTCATTGATTAAAGCCTTGTCCTGGCAGTGCGCCTTTCATAATTCTTGCTAATCTGTTTCTGATTACTTATTGCCTGAGTGCCAATCTCATAAGAACTTATGTGAATGTAAGCATCTGCTATACTTATGGTCATATGCTATTTTATGTGCACTATAAAACAATAGGATCATACTGGACATAAATTATAGAAAATGATACATACATATGGAGAAATATGTTTTCTCAGTTATGTTTCTCTAAAAATGTGATGCATATGATTTTTAGTCAATAGTTGCCTTTGTGATAAGGCTAAGCTTGTTTGGAATACACTCAGTGTCACATTAGTTGAAGAATTATTTTTTTGTGTCATAGAAATGACATTAGGAGAGGTATTAACACATTGGGAATGCAATGCATGCTGATAAATGAAAGAGAATATAAGAAATTAACTCACATGTGAGATATAAAACTGAAAGCAAAAAATGAACAAACAAGAAAAACAAACATAAAAATTCAGACACAGATTAACAGCATAATGGTTACCAGAGGGAAGGGTTTTGGGGGATTAAAGAGTAAATGGGGTCAGATATATGGTTATAGAAGATGATTTAACTTTGGGTGATGGGCATACAATGTAATATGCATATCATGTATGTAGAAATGTGCACTTGAAACTCATATAATCTAATTCACCAATTTCACTCCAAATTTAATAAAAAATTAAAGCTTACAAAAAATGTTTTATCTATATTTAAAAATTTAGGTTGTAGTTTGACAATACTTATGGGCCAAACTTTGTGTTAGGATCTAATAAAATATTTATGAAATGCAACTCTACCAGATGCACTATCATGATAAGACAGTTGTCAGAATGCTAGAATCTTGTTTTGATTATGGTTTGATGAAAGCTGCTCTCAAGGGCATGTAGCTTTATTGAAAAGCCCCTTATATGCAATGCCATTTAATTGAGCTAATATTCAAGCAGAATGATGCTTGGACTTTTAGAAATAAATTGATTAATTCTTGCCCAGCATCTCTGTGGCAATGGAGCTGGCCTTTATCATGGCAATGCATAGCAACAATGAAAGATTGATTGTGAGTGCTGAGAGGCAGGAGCTAGATATGCTTTTTAATAATAAGACTAGAGGCCCAGAGCATGAAATCACATGAGACCTAGAGTCCTGCCGGCACCACAGGACCCAGATCAGAGTTCTAGTTGCTGGTGCCACAGGACCCAACAGTGCACCTTCTGATGAGTCCAGTCATTGGTCATTATAGCATATGGCCACGGGCTTTCTATATGTATAGATAGCAGCTAAATGTATGGAGAGTTTATGAGGGCCAGATTGCATTGTAGACTTTATATAGACCATCTTAACTAGTCATAACAAACCTAAGGAATAGCCACATTATCTAATTGGGTAGAATGAAGCTCAGAGGAAATATACAACTGGTCTTGGTCCACACAGTTTGGTGGATCTTGGCCTGGAACCTAGTTTCAAAATTAAAAGGCAAGGTTCTTAATCACATGGAAATGAAGTTAAATCAAGATAGTTGTTCATCCAGATAGTTACCACAGGCTATTTGGGAAAATGGTTTTTGAAACGGAATGGTCTAAACTAAAGTAGATTTAAAAAAAAAAATAGGTTTTAAACCCAGAGTTATTGAAGTTGTGGTTTTGAGAATTAAGATAGAATAGGAGCCAGTAAATCTTCTTAGCATTCTTCCCGTTCCTCATTCCATTTTCTCTCTTAACCATTCTAAACATACAAAAATGAATGAACCAATCCCATAAATCCCATAAAAGCTATCTGTAATCTGTCCATCTTTTAGTGTGCTAATAAAAAAAGGGCCAATAGCTTTCAGAGAAATATGGTATGAACTGAAGCTGAGAGCTCTGCACAATTTTAGAAGTTGGCTTGGCAAAATCTGTTCATTTTTTTCTCAGAAGCAGGGAATACATACAATGAAGTGGATTCATCCAGTGCATAAACAATTTGCAGAGTGCAAGGTCTTCTGGGAAATTGATATTACCAATGGACCATTATATAACTATTTCATATATTAGTGTTTTTTTTTTCAAATTTACAGTATAATCAGTAGCACCAGTGCCTGAATTTTTATACAACCATTTAAAAATTAATGTAATAAAAAGGAAAAGAAATAAATTTATTATGTATGTAAAACAATCGATAACTATTTCAACATATACCTTTTTATTTTATTAAATATGAAAGTGGTACACAATTTTTGTCTATTTTACATTTATCACATTTAGAAAAATCTGTTAAATTTTATAGTTTGAAATGCACTATTGCAACCTAAAAGCTCAAATTTTTTAGCTTTGTATGAGAGTTGTTTCAGTATATGCTTCAAGTTTATAGAAATTTTCCTAATGCAAGAGTATATTAAACAGTCAGAGGTATCAAACAATGAATCATATCATAGACCCAATGAATTTGTGCCACCATCATATTCTCAGGGGGAAAAAAAAATCACAGTCTTTCCTTAATGTTTTTCTTCATCAGACTTGGATTTATCCTAATTTTCAAACTACATTTCTGGCAGATATTACATACATGCTGACAATAGTGGTGGATATGAAAGCTGTTGTTTCTTATGCCCCAGAGGATTTAGTATTCCTCTCAATAGCTTCTCCATGAACACTTAGAAAGTCAAAAGAAAACAAAAATAACTTTGATATATAAATGGCAAATCACTTTAAAATGCACTATTCATTTGCACATGCAATTTCTCCATTCCTCCATTTAATAAAAAGTATTAGAGAAAATAATAGAGTTTGTGGGATTAATTCAAAAGTGGGTGGCTAGGTGAATGAAAGATAGTAAAGCAACTTATCTGAAGAGGCCAATTTAAAGAAACTAGTGCAGATTTGAAGAAAAACAAATAGCTTGGAAACCTTCCATTTAAATGGTATAATTTTAAGAATATACAGCTACATATTAATTGCAAAAATACGTAATATGTTTAGAATTTACATAAATCTTACACAAGTGTATATGTGTATGTGTTTATTTTAAAGTGAAATTCAAAAATCTCAAAAATTCAAGTCTGGATGACAAAATTAGTGCAAATAAATATTTAGCAATATTCAATCAATTTGTAATGAGCTTAGTAGCTCTTCTAACTTTATAGATTACTAGGCACCTGTTGAAGGAATATTCCTGCAAGAATTCTGGTGGGTTTCCTTCCCGCCACCCCTACCTTTCCTGCCCACCCACCTCTCCCACTGTGGTGGGCAGGGCAGGGTGGGTGGGACAGGCTAGATGGGCGGGGTGGGCCCTCAGCCAGCACTGCCACCTTCTCCAAGGTCTCATGCATGCTGCCACCACCACTGTGCACCTCGCCCCGCCCTGCCCTGTCCGCACTGCCAATGCTTTCCTTCCAGCAGCCTTAGCTGCCTTGCTTTCCATTTTCCTTCCTCTTCCTTCTGTGCTGTCTTCAGTCTTCACTCCTCCCTCACTACACATATGCAAATTAACTGCCATCTTTGTTGAGTTAATTTGCATGCCCACTCTGATTGGCAGATAGGTGTAGTTGGTGGGTGTGGTTTGTATAGCAGAGTGATGGTTAATTTGCATATTACTCTATTCTTAGGTTAGATGTTACATTAAACATATGTATCCCAAAGAAAGAAAATTTTATTCATTAATTTGTAGTGCATGTCATATTATAAATCCATTTCTAGCTTATGCTTATCTGATGTTATGCTAATAAGCTTCTGTACTGAAGACACCGGGATTTTAAGGTTCCTTCTAAGATTTGCACTGTCAATACAACTTTTTGAAAATCCAAAATATACTTAACTGCTCAATGCTAATAATTAAAATGTGTATTGGAAAGTATGGTGACTATAGTTAATAATACTATAGAATATTTGAAGGTTATTAGAGAGTTGATCTTAAAGGTTTTAATCACAAGAAAAATAATTAAAGACTACATATGATGGCAGATGTTAACTAGACTTATTACAATGGTAATTTCATAATATATACAAAGATACACCTTAAACTAATATATTATATTCAGTTATTTCTCAATTGAAAAAATATGTAAAGAAGAGTAATCAATACTTGAAACTTTGGTTTCTACATCTTAAATATTCCACCTCACTGACACAAATGGGATATTATGTACTAAAGCTTTATCCTTGAAAGCATAGTACTAATTTCCTAATATTAATGTTAGCTACATATGTCTGAGTCATATTCTCAATACAATATTATAATATTTTCAGCAAAATAATTACACTAAAGAAAATACATTTAATTTTTTCAAATGTGGACAGTAAACTAAGTCCAAGAAGAAATATCTGGTTTATTATATATAAAATGATTATAGATTAGCCTCATTGATTCCATAAATTTTTTTGAATGCCCAATAAATATAACTACACAGACATTTATTTAAAGTAATTTACAAAGTATATTTTAGTTTTAAAAAATTATTTGAACAGTAAGCAATAATCATACAAGGATATGTAGTAATGTTTCATTAAATTTCCATGATTACTGAAAGAAAATATATTTCTGCATAGAGAGAATATAAATAAGTATTGAAAATAAGATATGCAATAAGATATACTACAATCCTATTTCATTGATATATTGAAGCAAAAGTTTCCTAATAATAAACTTGTAGTAAAACCTGTGTTATAGCACACTGATAAAATAAAAAAAAAAAAAAGGGTGTTGGTAACATTTACGTGGACAATAGGATGGTGAAAGCTTGGGACAGGGTAGAGGGAGATTGCAGGTGGGGGAGGGATGGGCTACAAGAGTTCAATGGGGAAAAAAAGAGAATATATATATATATATAATACTTTCAACAATAAAGATTAAAAAAGCAAAACAATGATTTAAATAGTATAACCACATACATATTTTAAGAACAGTCAGAGTGAAATCTAAGATTTCTAACAGATTTCTTGAATAAGCAAAATTTTACACTTATATACACACACATTTAGAAACTATATCCTAAAGAATTCCTGCTTTGAAAGTAGAATAAAATTTAGCAATATGAGTTATATTCTATGCACTAATTTAGCCAAATTTATCCTAAGTAATTAGTTGGCATTGTTTTGAAAACACCATTTTGAATAGCCATGACTTCTTTTCATTTTGTCCTGGCTTTGGTTCTTTGTTGTGGTATGAGATCATATAATTGTGCTTGTATATCATCAAAGGGACAAGGCATAAGCCTTTTAGGTTTGGCCTCTGACTATCACTATGGACCTCCCAAGGTATAATTACCTTAGAAACCAGAGACTACAAGAGAAAGCATCTCCAGTAACAATAGGTTTGGGAAACAATGGCTAAATATCATTAGCTGTCTTATCAAGATTTTTTTTTTTAAGAAGAGGTTAATATACATTGGGATATTCAAAATACAACATAGTAGTAGACATCATATTTTTAAAATTACTCTTTTTTTCCCCACCTAGCATTCCACAGAATGCATTTTTTTTTGAATTCCTGTCTTAATGAATTTCCCAGGGTTCTGTTGGTACTCTGTCTTGATGCTTAGGGATTGAATTTTGTCATTAAGCACAAACTGGAACCATCTTTCAGTAATAGGTTTGCATTAACCAGTCTCATAAGACTGAGCTATGAAATCAGAATGCCAACAATTTAATTAACAATGAGAAATACAACTGCCAAGGAGACCACATGCAATCCTCTGAGTAGTGTTTTCTCACCCATAGGCATGTAGGATAGGAACATAAGTTATAATTAGAATAGTTGGTGGACACGGAGACAAACATGATGAGAAGATCTAGTTTTCAAATGTGTAATGCCATTGCACTAAAATAACCGATGCTGCCATCTCCTTTAAAAGTATATGCCTGTTATTAACACCATGCAAGTTTCATCTTAGTTAATGGCATACTTCCTTTTGAACTCTGTTTTAATTGCATTTCCAAACTTCTGTCAGTCATTAACTTTTAACTCTCTTCCCTTTCAATGAAATTTTTGATTTGATATGTTAATCTATTTGATTAGATAATGACCTGTGAATTTAATTTTTTGACTCTTTAAGATTATTTTGTATTTATCTTTGCTCCAGTATGGGAAGGTATTGTAAGTTTGTTTTGGAAAACATTGAGTTAGTTATATTAGAAAGTCTGATTATGATTTTCCAAGAAGAAATGGAGAGTTGAAACTCAAGAAGTTGGAAACATTTATTTTGGAGTTTCCTGTATAATATGAAGTCATAAATTTTGGATGGGATTGTTTGTAGAAAGAATATAATAAAAATGTGCAAATGATAGAATATTGGAAAATCATTACATTTAATAAGTCAGATAGGACAGAAAACCATGGAGTATCCCGAAGTAGAAGAAGTTTGAGAGACAATATGTGGCACAATACTTGTTAAGGATGTATTAATACATATATATATTTATATCTATGTATCTATGTATATATCTCTGTAAATATATATACTTGAGACTCAGTGCATGAAATTCATGCAAGAGTAGGCCTTCCTTTCCCTGGCTACTGGCACTGGCTTCTCTCTGGCACCCGGGACCCAGGCTTCGCTTCGGTCGCTAGGAGGCACCCAGGAACCGGGCTTCCCTCACAGCCCTGGGTTTGTCCTGGAAGGATGTCTGGTCTAATTAGCATATTATGCATATATCTTTTGTAAAAATATATCTTATGGATTTCAGAGAGAAAGGGAAAGGAGGGGAGAGAGAGAGAAACATTAGTGATAAGAGAGAATCATTGATTGGCTGCCTCCTTGCATGCCCCATATTAGAGATTTACCCTGAAACCTGTGCATGTGCCCTAACCAGGAATTGAACCATAACCTCCTGGTTCATAGTTCGACACTTAACCACTGAGCCACACCAGCCAGGCAGTGTTCTGATATATATATATTTATCTCTTTCCCTGCCTCTTTCTCTTCAGTTTCTTTTAAGTCCTGGATGATACAGAATGTCACCTTACAACAACAGATTGGACTAGAAGGACCTTACTAATGTAGTGGGAAGAGGAGACACTTTGTTCTGCTTGGTGATTGGAAGTAAAGATAAATCTTTTGTAATATAAAACTTACAAAAGAATTATGTAAGTTACTTCCCAGAGCACTGGCTTATTTTATGTTTGCAAATTCAAGTTGAGTAATCAGTCACTTATAATTGGATCTATGCTGGTCTAATAGAGTTTTTTTCCTTATAGCAACGTATTTTGGGGAAATTGATCTAAGGAAGGAGGAACAGAAATCTGCATAGAAGCTGAGGAGCCTTCTGAAAGATTCAGGGTTGAGATTGTCCCTTCCCTTTTGTAATTTAATAGTATTAAAATCTCTCTGGGAGATTGACATGTTCCTGATGGAGGATAGCTGGATGAAGAGTGTAATTCTGTGTTTTCAAAGGAAACACCAAATTTAACCTAAGAGCCAAGAGGTTCATGGGCTTCTTCCAGACTCAGATTCCTAAGTTTTCACTTTAGGAACAATGAGGAGTAGCTGTGAGTGAGCTGGTAGAGGTTTAAATGGACAGTGAAAGGCTTAGGTTCAGAGGACCATGATGACTGAGGCATGGCAAGGAGGCACTCTACTTCTGTCTGGTTGATATTTGAAAGCAAGACTCGATCCAAAGTCCTTGGTAGTACACACTAAATTTTGGGGGATAACTGCAGAGAGAGGCCTTTTTAAAAAAAAAAAAAGTATATAATTTAATTGATTTCAGAGAGGAAGGGAAAAGTAGGGAGAGATAGAAGCACCAATTATAAGAGAGAATCATTGAACATGGTGGACATAGAGACAAACATGATGAGATTATCTAGGTTTCAAATGTGTAATGCCATTGCACTAAAAAACCTTATGCTGACATCTCCTTTAAAAGTATACGCCTGTTGCTACTTCTACATGCCCCCAAAGCCGATTCCTACATGCCCCACGTGGAGTATTGAGGCTGAAACCTGGGCATATGCTCTGACCAGGAATCAAACTATGTCTTCATAGGTTGACACTAAGCCACTGAGCCATGCTGGCCAGGCTGGAGAGAGGCTTTCAACTCTACACAAGTGCAAATTAAGGAATTAACTTGGAGAAATGAGAGAAATATGTCTATATCTGTTTCATAAATTATTGCAGGTTCATTTATGTCATAATAGTGATGTGTTGTGAAAGAAAAAGAATAGGACACTAACAGGGAAAATGTGTTAACTAAGATACCTTTTGTAGAACAGTTAAGAAAATGAGATCTGAAGGAAATATTAGTCTTTTGAACACTTAGAAGTCAATGGCGTATTAAAATATTCATTAGAATGGTGGCAACAGGCTAAATAGATGGCCAGAGATTAAGCAATTAGACTTCAGGGAGAAGGAGGTATCTCTACACAAGCAGAGACCATTAATTGGGATATTTTGGGGGATTAATTAATATTTTAAAAAATCATTATTACTGCGGAAACCGGTTTGGTTCAATGGATAGAGCATTGGTCTGCGGACTAAAAGGTCCCAAGTTCGATTCCAGTCAAGGGCATGTACATTGGTTGCGGGCACATCCCCAGTAGGGGGTGTGCAGGAGGCAGCTGGTCAGTGTTTTTCTCTTATCAATATTTCTAACTCTATCCCTCTCCCTTCCTCTCTGTAAAAAATCAGTAAAATATATTTTAAAAAATCATTATTACCTTTTGAAATATGGAATAGTCAATGGAG